>NW_027397152.1:92942-148067 GCF_003265705.2 Callorhinus ursinus
CCAGCAGGAGAAGAGAAATAATAAAGATCAGAGCAGAAATCAATGAAATAGAAACCAAAAGAACAGTAGAACAGATCAACGAAACTAGGAGCTGGTTCTTTGAAAGAATTAACAAGATTGATAAACCCCTGGCCAGACTGATCAAAAAGAAAAGAGAAATGACCCAAATCAACAAAATCATGAATGAAAAAGGAGAGATCACAACCAACACCAAAGAAATACAAACAATTATAAGAACATATTATGAGCAACTCTATGCCAGCAAATTAGATAACCTGGAAGAAATGGGTGCATTCCCAGAGATGTATCAACTACCAAAATTGAACCAGGAAGAAACAGAAAACCTGAAGAGACCTATAACCACTAAGGAAATTGAAGCAGTCATCAAAAATCTCCCAAGAAACAAAAGCCCAGGGCCAGATGGCTTCCCAGGGGAATTCTATCAGACATTTCAAGAAGAATTAATACCTATTCTCCTGAAACTGTTCCAAAAAATAGAAATGGAAGGAAAACTTCCAAACTCATTTTATGAGGCCACCATTACCTTGATCCCCAAACCAGACAAAGATCCCATCAAAAAGGAGAATTACAGACCAATATCCTTGATGAACATGGATGCAAAAATTCTCAACAAAATACTAGCCAATAGGATCCAACAGTACATTAAAAGGATTATTCACCATGATCAAGTGGGATTTATCCCTGGGCTGCAAGGCTGGTTCAACATCCGCAAATCAATCAACGTGATACAATACATTAACAAAAGAAAGAACAAGAATCATATGATCCTCTCAATAGATGCAGAAAAAGCATTGGACAAAGTACAGCATCCTTTCTTGATCAAAACTCTTCAGAGTATAGGGATAGAGGGTACATACCTCAATATCATAAAAGCCATCTATGAAAAACCGACAGCGAATATCATTCTCAATGGGGAAAAGCTGAGAGCTTTTCCCCTAAGGTCAGGAACGCGGCAGGGATGTCCACTCTCACCACTGCTATTCAACATAGTATTAGGAGTCCTAGCCACAGCAATCAGACAACAAAAAGAAATCAAAGGCATCCAAATCGGCAAAGAGGAAGTCAAACTCTCACTCTTTGCAGATGATATGATACTGTATGTGGAAAACCCAAAAGACTCCACCCCAAAACTGCTAGAACTCATACAGGAATTCAGTCAAGTAGCAGGCTACAAAATCAATGCACAGAAATCAGTGGCATTCCTATACACCAACAACAAGACAGAAGAGAGACAAATCAAGGAGTCGATCCCATTCACAATTGCACCCAAAACCATAAGATACCCAGGAATAAATTTAACCAAAGAGGCAAAGGATCTGTACTCAGAAAACTATAAAATACTCAGGAAAGAAATTGAAGAAGACACAAAGAAATGGAAAAACGTTCCATGCTCATGGATTGGAAGAACCAACATTGTGAAGATGTCAATGCTACCTCGAGCAATCTACACATTCAATGCAATTCCCATCAAAATACCATCCACTTTTTTCAAAGAAATGGAACAAATAATCCTAAAATTTGTATGGAACCAGAAGAGACCCCAAATAGCCAGAGGAATATTGAAAAAGAAAAGCAAAGCTGGCGGCATCACAATTCCAGACTTCCAGCTATATTAGAAAGCTGTCATCATCAAGACAGTATGGTACTGGCACAAAAACAGACACATAGATCAGTGGAACAGAATCGAGAGCCCAGAAATGGACCCTCAACTCTATGGTCAGCTTATCTTTGACAAAGCAGGAAAGAATGTCCACTAGAAAAAAGACAGTCTCTTCAACAAATGGTGTTGGGAAAATTGGACAGCCACATGCAGAAGAATGAAACTGGACCATTTCCTTACACCACACACAAAAATAGACTCCAAATGGTTGAAAGACCTAAACGTGAGACAGGAGTCCATCCAAATCCTAAAGGAGAACACAGGTAGCAACCTCTTCGACCTCAGCTGCAGCAACTTCTTCCTAGAAACATCACCAAAGGCACAGGAAGCCCGGGCAAAAATGAACTATTGGGATTTCATCAAGATAAAAAGCTTTTGTACAGCAAAAGAAACAGTCCACAAAACCAAAAGACAACCGACAGAATGGGAGAAGATATTTGCAAATGACATATCAGATAAAGGGCTAGTATCCAAAATCTATAAAGAACTCATCAAACTCAACACCCAAAGAACAAATAATCCAGTCAAGAAATGGGCAGAAGACATGAACAGACATTTTTCTTTTTTTTTTTTTTAAAGGTTTTTTTTTTTTTTTTTAAAGATTTTATTTATTTATTTAATTGACAGAGAGAGAGAGACAGCGAGAGAGGGAACACAAGCAGGGGGAGGGTCAGAGGGAGAAGCAGGCTTCCCGCTGAGCAGGGAGCCCGATGCGGGGCTCGATCCCAGGACCCTGAGATCATGACCTGAGCCGAAGGCAGTCGCTTAACCAACTGAGCCACCCAGGCGCCCCTGAACAGACATTTTTCCAAAGAAGACATCCAAATGGCCAACAGGTACATGAAAAAGTGCTCAACATCACTCAGCATCAGGCAAATCCAAATCAAAACCTCAATGAGATACCACCTCACACCCGTCAGAATGGCTAAAATTAACAAGTCAGGGAACGACAGATGTTGGCGGGGATGTGGAGAAAGGGGAACCCTCCTACACTGTTGGTGGGAATGCAAGCTGGTGCAACCACTCTGGAAAACAGTATGGAGGTTCCTCAAACAGTTGAAATTAGAGCTACCATTCGATCCAGCAATTGCACTACTGGGTATTCACCCCAAAGATACAAATGTAGGGACCCGAAGGGGTACGTGCACCCCAATGTTTATAGCAGCAATGTCCACAATAGCCAAACTGTGGAAAGAGCCAGGATGTCCATCAACAGATGAATGGATAAAGAAGAGGTGGTATATATACACAATGGAATATTATGCAGCCACCAAAAGGAATGAAATCTTGCCATTTGCAACGACATGGTTGGAACTGGAGGGTGTTATGCTTAGTGAAATAAGTCAATCAGAGAAAGACATGTATCATATGACCTCACTGATATGAGGAATTCTTAATCTCAGGAACAAACTGAGGGTTGCTGGAGTGGTCGGGGGTGGGAGGGATGGGGTGGCTGGGTGATAGACATTGGGGAGGGTATGTGCTACGGTGAGCGCTGTGAATTGTGTAAGACTGTTGAATCACAGATCTGTACTTCTGAAACAAATAATGCAACATATTTTAAGAAAAAAGAAAAAGAAGAAGATAGCAGGAGAGGAGGAATGAAGGGGAGTAAGTCAGAGGGGGAGACGAACCATGAGAGATGATGGACTCTGAAAAACAAACTGAGGGTTCTAGAGGGGAGGAGGGTAGGGGGATGGGTTAGCCTGGTGATGGGTATTAAAGAGGGCACATTCTGCATGGAGCACTGGGTGTTATGAACACACAATGAATCATGGAACACTACACCAAAACAAATGATGTAATATATGGTGATTAACATAACAATAAAAAATTTTAAAAAATAAATAAAACAAACAAAACAACAACAACAACAAAAAAGAAAATGAAAAGACAGAGAAAATACATTTATAAAACTGTATTTATTGAAAAAAACACGTATAACTGGACCTGTACAGTTCAAATCCAGGTTGTTCAAGGGTGAACTGCATGACATTTATAGATAAAAATTTAGTTACTTTTTGATTTCCAATACCACACTCTTTTCCAGGGATGACCATACTGAGTTTAGATTAGATCTTTTTCTAGCACCCGGTGACCCAATGTATGTAGAGAATGGATGGCATCCTAAAAGCCCAGCCCAGCACTGATGTGTCAGAAAGTATTGTAGGGAATCCATTTCATAACTCATAACATTCTTCTAAAATTTCCATTTTCTCTCCTTTACAATTCTCCCATATCTTAAGCACAGATGCTCAAGTTTCCCTCACTAAAAGCCCCCAAGTCCTCTCTAACATCCAGACAGTGTGGCTTCTTTTTCTCTTTCTCCCTTGCCACCCCCACCTCCCACCTGACTAAAGTCTGGTCGTGGTTGTGAAGCCTGAGCCTCCCTGGCTGCTTTGCTAGTTTTCTCTATCCTTTACCCAATCCTGGGATTCTCCTTTCCAGAGGAACTCACCCAGCAAGAGAAACCTCTCCTTTTCCCCCAGCTGTTTCAGCTCTAGAGCATTCTGTTGGTTTTGTACAGGGAAGAGGGAAGAGACTATAAAGCTTTTAAGGCAAACACATAATTCTCTTGGTAGGGACTGTAAGTAGAGGAAATGGAGAAGAAAGCAAACACATGCATTAGTAAATCTCAACCCATTACATATCCTGAAGATTCCCCCCTCCCATTTTATTGTGTAGAAGCACAGTATGTATTGCTCTATGATGACATGTTTTCATTTAATAGTGAATATTCAACATCAGTTTTGGTTAGTGCATATAATTGTATCTTTTTCAATTTTGCTTTCAAAGTTTGCTTTCTGACATTTCTGTCGTGTGGCTAGTCAGTGATATATTTAACCATCCCCTTATTGCCTTTTATGACATATATTTTTATTTCTCTTTCTCTTTCTTTTTCTCTCCTTCTGTCTTTCTTTCTCTTGGTTTCTGCCTCAATCTCTCTGTCTGTCTCTCATTATTTGTGAGTTGCTGTTAAGGTCTTTATAAATATTTTAAACATTTTATATTGAAATATAACACACAGAAAAGTACACACATCGTAAGTTCGTCATTCAATGAACACATCTGTATAACTACCACCTGGACCCCAGAAAGTTAATGTCATGTTGAAAGCAAATAAATCAAAGCCCCTGATCCCCACAGAGCAGGGGACTAGGTTTGGAGGCATGAGGTGGAGAAGAACAGAAATATCCTTCTATAACTCCAGAAGTTTTGGAAGAGCGCTGCTTATGTGCCAGGGGTGTTTATGTAGGAAAGACTATGTGAGGAGAAACAGCCAATGGAATCCAGGCTTTCAAGGAGCACCTCCCAAAGAACACTGACATATGATGCTGGACTCCCCTCCCCTTACACAGACCTCAGGAAACTGAGAAGCCAGACACCAGGACCTGAAAAGCCTGCATGAGCTTGGCCAGTCTGGAAGGTCTAGAAGTAACTTTTGTGTTTAATTTTCATTCATTCATCCAATAAATAGTTACTGAACATCTATTTTGTTCCAGGTACCATCTCTGTCATGTTGGAGTTTACAGCAGAAAGGGAGAATAAACGATAAAAACCCAATAAATAAATGTAAAGGTCCACAGCTATGAAGGGTACTGGGTGCTCTGACATCCTGCAATATACCCATTTTACCTGGTCAGGGAGATCAGAAAGGAGTTCTCTGAAAAAGTGCAGATCGATCTCAAGGTTAAGTAGGAGTTAATTATAGAGCAGCAAGGGAAGGCTTCTCCAGGTGAGGCAAGAGCACAGCCAGGAACTCTGTGGGAGAGGGGGCCTGGAAGGAGTAAGGAGCTGAAGGGAGAGAGTGCACAGTAAGACAGAAGGGCAGGAGTACCTGATGCGTACTGCTACAGGTGGGAATGGATGGTGTTGCTGGAGATATTCATTCAGCCAAAGGGAGCTGTTGCAAGGTTTCAAGGGGGCAGGTGGTAGATACTATATTATTTGTGCCTCTTAAAGTTTATTTCTCTGCAAAATAAATTCATATTTTTAGTGCATATAAAGGATAATCTAAAACAACTGCCCAGTAACATTAATTTACCTGGTTCTTTCCTACCCTGTCCTGTGTAGCTGCCTAGTTCTGGGTCTAGTTTATATAGCTATCATATGACAGCTCAGGCCATTCTGTGAGTAAGGGTGCCTTCAAGTGCCAGCATCCGATGGTCTTTGCTCACAGCTGGTGCTCTCATCTCTAAAACTGATGGGTTAGAAAAGTACAAAATATTCAATTTCAGGACATTTTAAGGCTAATTAAAAGTTCTACCATGTTTTGTTTTTTGTAGTTAAAAAAATCTCGATGTGTCATTTTTCATGTAAAATAATCCAGATTTCCTGACTTCTGATCCCTCTACACTACTTATAGAGGACTTATTGGGAATGAGTTAAAGGGAATGGCGAGTCCAGAACATGAAGCAAACCCGTGGGAGATTGGGGACAGTGTTCTCGGACGTGCTGAGGTGTTGCTTTCCTGGGCTCTTCCATGAGTCTGCTTTCCCACAGTTTTTCTGGAATAGAAAAATCTACTGAGTTGAATCCTAATCCCACTTCCCTGTGTAGAATAGTTTTTAATAATGTTTTCTCTCAGGAAAATGTCTATGCCAAAATTATTCACAAGTAAGGCTAATACACACAGACCTCATAATATTTCCAAATTTAAGAAATAAACATATAGTCAAATACATTTAAGTTTTTGTATTTTAAAATGCATTATACATATTTTGTCTATGAATGTATAATATGATTAAATACCCATAAGAAAAAGGACTCAGATCTATTCTTGACACAGACAGGGAAGGACAGAGGGAATTGTCCTTTATTTGTTGAGAGCTTACTATGTGCTGGACACTGTGCTAGTTGCTTTACATGTGATGCCTCTCTTATCTGAGCAATGAGATGACGGATCTGAACTGCCTGGCAGGTGTGGGAGGAGCAACAGCTAAGCTTATGCTAAGACTGGGACTCTCAAGTCAGACAGATCCATTTATTGATGTTATGACGTCAGACAAGTTGTATGATCTCTTTACCCAGAGGGATGGTATCTCATAAAACTGCTTGAAATAGTGCCCAGCACATATTAGGTCCACAATCCATGAAGCCATTGTCCTGTCCCTGGTTGGAGGGGCTCTGTCTGTAAACCTGAAAGCCACTTAGAGTAAGAGAGTGACAATCATATCAGATGAAGACTATTAAGGGATTCTCATGGTTTGAAATTTTATAGTTCTAAAGTAAAATGCAATGAGAAAAGGTTTTATTTATGGATCTGATTATGAAAAGATGTACTGCTGTTTCGAGTGACTATAGTCTACCAGCTTCTTCCACCTCTGTTCTCAAGCCAGCTCTGCCATAGTACTTTCTCTAACATTGAATAAGCCACTTTGCCTCTTTGGGCCCCAGGGTCCACCTCTATAAAATTAGGAAGTTGGATGAGACAATCACCAAGGGCCGTTTCTAGCCCTGACAGTCTGTACTTCCAATTCTTTGACTCTTCCTCAAAGTTCAGACGGTGTAGCTTTCCAAGAAAATGGAAATGGGGTAGAGGTTTGAAAGCTAACTGGTGGCCTTCCTTAAGGGGACATAGTCAGTGGGGCACCTAGATTAACAACTCTTCCCCTGGGACTCAGTGCTTGACAATAAGGGAGAATCTAGGCCAGGTCTTTAGACAAAAGCTAGCTGGGGAAAATGTCACAATCAGCTGTCATTCCTTGTCACTGGAATGTAAGCATCTCCACCCTGTTGATGGTTGCTGATGGCACAATTAGCAAGTTGGCTGTGTGGGACAGGTGGGTGATGCAGCAGGCATCCTTCCCCACAGCAGGGAGAAGGGGTGGAATAGTATGTGTGGCTCCAAAGGGCTGAGAAAAGCAGACAATGATTAATATTCTCAGAGATCCTCATGGCCAGCCCTGTGTCCAACCCACATTCACGTTCTGCTGGGAGATGTGTTCATCTTAACCTACTAGACAGAAGATTTATAGGAGAGGGAAATTAGGTACTATCTGATTTGATGTCCCCAGAGTCTAGCACAGATGAATCTTCCTTATTTATATGTCTATCCTATGGGAACTTCCTGTATTTTTTTTTAATCCAGTCTGATTACCCAGGGAAGAGCAAAGGCTCAGAGGCATAGTTTCTATGGACTTCTCAAACAGAAAAAGGCCAAACTAAATACTATCAACCGTTCATTGAACCTGTCTCAGTGTTAAACCCTCCATATATCCCACCTCTGACCACGAGGCTCAGAGAGAGCCCTGCTCCAGCTCTTCACCCTACCCTGTTTTATTTTTCTTTACTGCTTTAGTGGACTGCTTTACTACTAATACTATGTCACATATTTGTTTGTTTTGCTTCCAACTAGATTGCTTTTCCAACCTCCTCAACAGATTGAAGATACAGTCCTAAATAGAGGAACCCACTATGAATTTATCACACAGCTGTGAATTGGTGTGCACTTTCCCTAACAAGTGTTTATTTTTGAACTTTCTCAGTTAAAATCTCTTCAAAGAAGCTTCAAAAGGGCCACAGAATTTCTGTGTGGTATCCTAAATGAAAGTTTTTTTCCTTATCTTTAGTGACGTATGATTGACAAAAATTGTATCTATTTAAAGTGTACAACATGATACCTTGATATATGTATTATGAAATGTTTACCAGAATCAAGCTGATTAACATATCCATGATATCACATAGTGACTGGTATGTGTGTGTGTTTCTGGGTGAGTACATGTAAGATGTACTCTTTTAGCAAATTTCAAGTACACAATATAGTATTAACTGTAGTCACCATGCTGTACATTAGATCCCCCGAACTTATTCATCTTATGATTGGAAGTTTGTACCCTTTACCAACATCTCCCATTTTCCATCTCCACCCCTTCCAGTCCCTGGTAACCACCATTCTATTCTGTTTTTATGAGTTTAACTTTTTTAGATTCTACATAGGAGTGAAATCATGTATTGTTTGGCTTTCTGTGTCTGGCTTATTTCATTCAACATAATATCTTCCAAGTCACCCATGTTGTTATAAATGGCAGCATTTCCTTCTTTTTATAGTTGAATAATATCTCATTGTGTATATATACACCACATTTTCTTTATCCTTTCATCCACTAACAAACAATTGGGTTGTTTCTGTATCTTGGCTATTGTGAGTAATTAAGTCACTTCTTAATTGCCCACACTAGCTGGTCAGAAAGAGGTTTTCTGTGGATTTTTCCCCCCACTCATTTCCTATTTCCTGACAAATATCTGCCCATGAATGAAGAGGTCTATGGAAAAGAAATCTCTATTCTTTATTTCTGGGTGGAGCTCCCTGACTATCCTTCCTCAGCAGGGATAGAGTTCTGACTCTGGAATAGGGAGAAGGTAAACTGTTGCTCTGTGCCCTTAGCTCAATCTCCTGCATCCTCATGCCCATGTCTTGATACACATTCACATTCCTGCAGGAGTCTTAAAAAGAACCAGGGCTTCTTCATGGCTCAGGGTGGGGTAAGGAGAGAAACCCTCAACCTTCCTTTAAAACATACTCACATATTTTAAGAAGGCTAAGTTAGGCTTCCTTGTATCACGAAAAACCAAATTCACTTATTATAACTATAAAGTTTCATCAGAATTATATTTTAAAATCACTCTTTTTAAAGAACTATTATACTTTTAATGGGGAGTTTGACAGATATATTTGAGGGGGGAAACAAACTCTTAATATTATAAGAAATAATGGGAAATATTCAGGTTAAGATAAATTCAGTTTATACAATCCTTGCCCTGCTTGAGCCCACTGAATCATGGACATGCAACCACCACTAATATCAATCCCACTATAATTTTCATTATTTATAATTCTCGTAAAAGTAAGTTTAATTTTTCCAGCCAATAAGAATCCTTTCCTTCTCTGAACTTCCACAAAATTAAAATCATTAATTCAATTAGAGAGTACCATGCAGTCCTAGGGGCATAGAGATGTTCCTACCTACAGGTCAAGGTAGGTCAGTTGAGAATTTAATAGGAGTTAAGAAAGGCTAAGGCAGCAGTATTTAAAGTTGATAATAGATGTGAGTCTCCTTGAGCAGATGATACCATGTCGGCTTGAAGTTATGGCAGTGAAGGAGTCTTGGTACTAGGTGGAAAGACATGAGAGAAAACAGTAAAACATGATTAAAATAGCAAGAAAAAAGAAGCCCAATAAAAGACCTTTGTTGGTTCGCCAAAATCTTCCTCCAGCTCAGGAGTTTAACCAATTACTAAAGGAGAAGGAGGGATTATTTAAAGCACCAATTTGAGTGTTTATATTTTTTAGCAATCCTGTTATATTTTTGTGATAATCTGGAATACATACACAGCATTTCATTTTAATAATGGCACATGTTCCACCTTCTGCAGCTGTTAAAACATCTAATGCCATTTTATTTTGTAGAACTGTTTTATGCATCTGAGTTATTTCAGTGTTTAATAATAATAATGCTATTTTGAGAGTCATTTAAGGTCTTAATTGTGTAGCAGGTGATGTTAACCATCTTATAGACTCTGTTTTGTTTAGTAAGCAATCAGGTAATTAATAAGAGACACTTTTATGGAAACAAAAGAAAAATATAGGTTGATGGTTACAGCAAACTATAAACCCAATGTCTGAGTCTCCAGTGCTGCCAGGGAGATTTTTAGATGTCAGGCTCGGAAGCATTCTCAGATGGAGTGGGAACAGGCAGCCAGAATCAGATAGGCTTTTTGGTTTGTAATTCAAATGTCTCCGATGATCCTTTTGAATGGCCCATAGAGCAACAGGTACAAAGATTGTCTATACATGAGTTTTGTGGCAATTTTTTATGAAGCTGACCTCAAGTCGTCCAGCATTAGTTTTTAGGGCTTTAGGAAAAAGTAGTTTTAGCTTTTAATGACTTTAAGTCAAGAGAATAAAAGAAGATTGGAAACCTAGTTTGGAGAGCCATAGCTAGATATTTGAGGAAACCAGAAGAATTCAGGAAATAGTGTTAAAATATAATATTTACAAAGATGTGTTATTGAAACATTTTTTTCTCTAGAATCACCCTCATTTTTAATGAGAGATAGCCAAATCAAGACTATTTAAAAAACAAGCACAGTTTTAACAAACTTGGCCTAATTATTTATGTAAGCTCAGCAAGAATAGTGATTGATCTTACAGATCTTTTAAAATTTGCTTTGCTGGAGGGACGCCTGGATGGCTCAGTCAGTTGTCTGCTTTTGGCTCAGGTCATGATCCCAGAGTCCTGGGATCCAGCCACCTATCAGTGGCCCGGCTCAGCAGGGAGTCTGCTTCTCCCTCTGCCTCTCTCTCTCCCTCTGCCTCTCCCTTTCAAATAAATAAATAAAATCTTTTAAAAATTTTTGCTTTACTAGAACTTTTTATAAGGAATCTCGATTGAACATTCAGTAGCCTCTCTACATCAGAAGCCAAACCAAATACTTGCCATCAGACATGCCTGCAATACCTGTAGATTGGGCAAATTCCTCTTTTCAAGGTCCCCAAAATATCCTGAGGTTCCTGCACCTGCCAGGAAGTGACATTCTTTACTCACCTGGTGAAGCTGCTGGGAACTCTATAAGCAAGATATCAGGCCAACAGTTCTAAGGGGCTTTATTGGCTCCGTTAAGTCAACCTTAATTCCTTATAGCTGTTTGGTCATATCTGAGTCTGAATGTCTCTCTCAAATATGATATTCCAGTCAAAGCCTTGGTAAATATTTCCAGTGGTGTCCTGTTGATGAAGGAAGGGAAGGCAAGCCGAAGATAAAGCAGAAGCTGACACCCCACAACCCCCCCTCCCTCCAGATGGGATATATGTGACATTCCTCATGCACTCCTGGCTGCCCTAAAGTTAAGGAAAGGAAAAACAAATAGTTAACCTATAGAGACCACAATCCTGCAAGATCTAAGTCTCCCTCAGTTTACAAAAGCCTTAGCAATTTACAAGAACAAAGCATTTCTATCAATAATCTAGCTTCCAGAAGGAAATGTAGATACAATTAAATGTCCTTATAACCTGCAGCCCATTGACAGATAATTGAAGCTGGCAAAGTGTTAATGTCTCTCCAGGAAGTTCCCAACTATCTTCATGTTAATGCCTCACTAGAGGGGTAAACAACCTTAACTTGACAATGGCAAGTCCTCCAGTATCCTGTGAGTCTTCTTTAACATATGAAAATCCTCTTGAAACCTCCCTTTTCCTTACCTCCCCCAACCCCATAGTATGTAATTAGCCACCCCTCACAACCCTGGGCAGCAGCTCTTTCTGCCCACCCGTCTTGTCCCTGTGCCTTAATAAAACCACCATTTTGCACCAGAGACATCTCAAGAATTTTTTCTTTGTTGTTGGCTCTGGATCTCACCACATCAAACCTCCCCTATATTCCAAAACCCCATCACTGTTACAAGGATAACAGACTCTTATTGGATTTATGCAAATAACTGTGATTGCCATGAAAGAAAGAATACTCACTGAATGTTTTTGAATTTCAGAGTGTTTAGGTAGAGAGAAAAGTTAAATGCTTCAATTTGTTTACAAAGGAATATTTTATCATACTTTCATACATCATAGCTATCTTAAGAGAAAGTTTCCTTAATCTGGAAGATTAGAGAACCAGCAATGTTTCCAACAAGAGTCATAAAAACTATAATGATTTTCTTTAGTTTATTAGTCTCATGTTACTAATTCTTTTTCTGTTTGAATGCAGCTTTTAGTTAGTTTTTGAAATTCTTATCCATTTTAGTTTTATGATTTTAAAGATATCAAAACCCTGTATTTGTTAAAAATTTTTTTTGTTGTTACCAATCTCCTTGAAGATGAAACTTGTTTTGCAAGAACATCAGAACAATAACTATAAATGACAAAAGACTCAAAAATGGACATGGTTAAAGATCTGATGAGAGAACATAATATAGCTGGCAAGAAAATCCGGTTATTTCTGTGACACATAACATTTTAATAATCAGAATATCAAGTGATGGCCTTATACCAAAACATATCAAAACTTTAGAAATTGTATATATCTCTAGAACAGTTGGAGCGTTTACTTAAACATAACCAAAGGTTTATTTGGTCAAAAAGACTTCATTTACAATTTAAATCTTGGGGAAGTTTGTTAAAAACCTCAGAAAGTTAAAAGTAGTAGAGAGCCTAAGTAGGATTACAGATTATTATAAGACTTAAAATTTAATTATTTATTTAACCAAGGTGGCAATAAAAGATTCCAAAGGTAAATATGTAGGGTTACATAGTTGTTAGCAAAACCTAGCTCCTTTAAAATTGGGAAGTTTTGTTTTTTTTAAGATTTTATTTATTTATTTGACAGAGAGAGAGACAGCGAGAGAGGGAACACAAGCAGGGTAAGTGGGAGAAGGTGAAGCAGGCTCCCTGTCAAGCAGGGATCCCGATGCGGGGCTCGATCCCCGGACCCCGGGACCATGACCTGAGCCGAAGGCAGACGCTTAACAACTGAGCCACCCAGACACCCCTAAAATTGAGAAGTTTTAATTATCTTAAGTAATCCAAGACTCGATTGAAACAAAACATACCAACTTTGGTTTTCCAGGCAGACAAAAGACAGAGAGAGACAAAAAAGACACTTTGTTTACATTTTCTTATCAAGAGCAGACCAACAATCCAAGAAAATTTTGTCTTTTTAACAGAGAAAAGCAGAATTTCAATCTTATACTGGTGTCCTGCTAAAATCCATTTATTTCAAATAAATGAATAAATAAAATCAATTTATTTCAACCTTAGTCCTGATGACACATAAAATTCTTTTCCAAAGATTTCCCTTCATAAACATTGTACAACTTCTTTTAATTCATTCAGATTTTGACCTAAGCCCTTTTCCCCCAGCAGCCTTAATTATATTTAGCAGAATTTTAACTCTTAGAAACCTTAGTCTCCAGTGAAAACTAAGTAGTAACCGATTGAGAGCTATCTGTTACACCAGAATTCTCTTAGATCTGAAATTTATAAATACATTTCATAATTTTTTTAAGATTATTTATTTATTTATTTATTTGAGACAGAGAGAATGAGAGAGAGAGAGCACGTGAGAGGGGGGAGGGTCAGAGGGAGAAGCTGACTCTCCACGGAGCAGGGAGCCCGATGCGGGACTCGATCCAGGGACTCCTGGATCATGACCTGAGCCGAAGGCAGTCACCTAACCAACTGAGCCACCCAGGCGCCCTACATTTCATAATTTTAAAAAGCTTTTTCATAGTACAATCTTTTAATGAAGCACAAGCATATTTACCCACAGACCTAAGTATTTTTAGCATCTCTGCAATAAGAAGTCAAAAGCACAAACATACCAATGCTTCAGCGCTCCGTCTTATTTGGAAAAGACCTAGATGTCCAACAAATTCAATCCAATTTATCATCCAAGCAAAACTTTAAAGTTTTGGGTTACCAAAGACTTTGAAAGCTATCTTAACAATTACCCATGAAAACTTTGAGACAGATAAAATTAACAATCATTTTAAGTCATCTTTTTTGCTGAAAAAATTGCAATGGAGAAAACATGAACTTATTTGACCTTTAGCAAACCAGGGTAGAATAAAAGTTTCATAATCCTGATAACTCTAGAGACGTACCTATCTTAATTAAACCAACAAACTTAAATTAGTTTAAATACTGAATATATTTCACCTGGGTCCACTTAAAAGTCAATCATTTTGTTCCCCATTGTCAATTTTTACTTGGAACACTGGTGGGGAAATCTGATTTGGGCCGTGTAGGACCAGGGGGTGCTCTCTGCTCCTTGACAGTGAGGGGAGGAGCAGGAGCCCATGGTGCAGGAGGCACCAAGGATGGAATAGGAGCCAGTTTCAGGCTGCATCCAAGGTAGTGCAGAAACAGGGGGAGGGAGAAGGGGAGACAGAAGAGGTAAGGCACTGCCAAAAAGGCTGGAGGCAGATAAAAGCCCAGAGGGCAGAGAAAGAGGTCTCCTGGTCATAAAGCTCATCAGCTTGGACAGATGAAAAGACAGGTTTTTTTCCACCAACAAGTGGAAATATGCAGTCCATGGCAGGCTGGAGAAGACAGGGAATTTCCCTCAAACAAAAGGAGTTTGGGCAGCTGCTTGGGGATATTCCTTAAAGTCCCTGTCCCAAGGTAGACTAACCTCAGATAGTTGACTCCAATTATCATAGCCATTAACCCGGAAATGAATGAGGGAGAAGCCCCCACATATAGCTAGAGTAACCTGAGTCTATCAGGAGGAACAGTGAGAGAGAGTGTGTCCCCTTCATTAGGGATGGCTTGTGTTTTCTCCAGTAACCTGGGTTTATTTGGAGGAGGCCTGTTTAGACAGTCATCATCCAGTATCTCCAGAGGGGGTTTATTAACCTGGCTGGTTAGATCAGGGTCCTGATTTAGGGCCATTCAGGCATGGATATAGGGTACCTCAATCCATTTGCCCTGTTGCCTGCGGAAGACATCTAAATGATAGGCCATACTGAAGCTTAATGTCCCATTAATGAGCCATTTCCCCTCATCTCCTGAGGAGTACTGAAGCTGTGCAGTGTTACAGAAGACCAGTCCTTTTTTAAATCTTGCAATCCAAATTGATTCCAGTGGCCTAAAAGGCATGCCAAGGTAGAGTCCTTTGCAACCAAAGTAGAAGCCTAGAGAAGGTCCATTACCAAAAATGCCCCCTGACTCCCACACTGGATATGTCAGAGATTCCGGGTGTCAAAAGTGACCAGAGGTGTCCCTTGAACAAAATTGCTATTGATCGCCATTCTGCCCTAAAGGCCCTGCAGTAGGAATGCCGGCATCCCCTCCCTTCCCCATTGCATCCTAAGCTACAAATGAGTGCTGGTGAATGGACTGAAAGAGTGTGTCGGGTCATGTCAAGCTGTAAAAGCCCTGTTGTGTTATGAAGGCTGTGAAGAACCCACCATTTTTAACACATGGAAAACACTAGAAAAGTTTTACAAGGAGAAATTACCCAATTTTGTAACTTAAGTAGTCAGTAGGGGACACTAATGAAAAACAGTAAAGATAGAAATCCATCATGATCTAAGCAACATTCCAACACATGTAGTCCTTACAGCTGACATCCCTAGGAAACAGTCCCTGGTTGGGTTTTAATTCAGTCGGGTACTAGTTTTGGCTGGCTCCCAAGGGAGGCCCCATGGCCAGAAGTGGCTAGACCAGAGATGTGGAGAGGATCACATTAGACCAATGAGGAGGAAACCTCACACAGTAATATTTAGATTGGCAGCTGTGCTAGTGACTTAGGTGTCTGTCCCGTGCCCCAGAAAGACAATTTATATAAGAATAGGAATAAAGAAAGGGCATCAAGTTTCTGGGTCTTATTACCATTCTGGTCAGGCTACTAACTTCCAGCCAAAAGGTAGGCTTTCTCCTCCACCACAGAGTAGCCATGGGCTAGAGGATTGCAGCCTGAGCATTCTACTTGAAAGTGTTCCAGTAAGACTCCTTGAAAAGCCCCTGAAATGAAAGTAAGGGAAGAGAAGAGGAATTACCACGTTGCACTGAGGCTCAGAGCCCAGGTGAAAAGACTCGAAGCCCCATGTAAGGGCGCCCAAATGATGAAACGATGTGATTTGAAGTTTTGACTTTGTGAGTGAATGGCTAAGAAACAATTCTTGAAATGTTTTTGGTGCAAAAAGGTGATTTTATTATAGCATGGGCACAGGACCCATGGACAAAAAGAGCTGCACTGGGATTGTAAGGAGTGACTGATGATATACTTTTTAATTAGTGGGGTTTAGGGATAGCATAAGTCTCTAAGGAATTTGGAAGCAAGGCTTTCTTTCAGGACCTTGAGGAGCTAGCTGCTGGTTACTTTTAGTCTTTTATAAAACTTAAACATTAAGGCACTGAGGCAGCCATGAGTTCCTTGAGGAAGGTCACACTCTGCATGTTACAGGTATCTATCAGTGGCTGCAAGCTGTAAGGAAATTTAATTTAAGCTACATTTCTCTTGCCTTTGTTTCCCTCATCACTAGTACTATATCTAATAGCAAAAGTAGGAAGCAAGCCAAAGGCACATCAGATAGAAGGTGGATGAGTCATTATTACATAGTCATACAGGGTCTGTGAGTCAGTGTTTCAAATGAATGAACTAAAGCAACACACAATACATAAATAAGTGAAAAAAAGCAATTCTGCAAAGATTATATGCAGCATGATGTCCTATTTCTAAGTTTAAAAGAAGCAAAATATCTCATTTTTGTCTACTGTATATGGTTGGAAATAAACTATGTGAAATGGAAAGTGTGGTATCTATAAAAGTCTAAAAGTGCTTTTTTTGGAAATAAGTATTTTGGTTGGGGACAGCATGGTGGGGTTTGTGGGACAGGAACCTATGGTTAGAGGTGGGCTAATTGTCAAATCCTAGCTTTCATTTGGGTGGGCTCCCTAGTCTTTTTATATTATTAAAATGAATGAGTGAATGAGTGAATGAACAAACAAACGAACAGATGGATAGATCAACAAACTAATGAGGGGGAGGACAGTGTATCAGATTTCTCTAATTCTGTACATCTGAAGTCTTGTGTTGCCAGAAATTCATTAACTTATATAATTTTCTAATTTGATTCTCACAAATGTATAATTTTGGTTACCCATTAATTTTATAAATAAGGAAATTGAGTTCCAGAGAAGTTAAATAAGTCATCCATGGTCACACAGTAAGAACAAAGCCAGCTCCCTAGCAGTGTCTGAGCCTTTCACTCCTGTTCACTCCTCTTTCTCCTCACCTCTCCTGGGCAGTGTTATCTATCTCCTGTGGCCTCAGTTAACACTGTTACTCTATAGCTAAGAAGCCCTTCTTAGAGAGCCCTTCATTGATCCTTGAATCTAAAATAGCCCCCTTGGCACTCAAGCACATAACTATGCTTTATGTTCTTCATTTCACATATCACCAACAACTGGTTTCTTATTTATTTACTTTTGTGCCCTCCTCTTCCCATTTTAATGTGAACTTCCTGAGAGAGTGAACCTTGTTACTTTGCCCAATACCATCTCTCCTATATCTAGAATGGAATATTGTGGATGCATGAAAAATGTTTTTAATCTACCCGGCTCCTAGGTCAGAGTTCATACATTTTCCTGAGTTTCAGATGGCATCATTTGGGTGCCTTGCAGATTTTACCAATCAAAGTCACCATTCTCATTTCAAATTCAAAATTTACAATATAAAAATCATTCTCTAGGGGCTCTTGGATGGCTCAGTCAGTTAAGCTTTGTTACTCTTGGTTTCAGCTCAGGTCAGGATCTCAGGATCCTGAGATAAGACCTGCTTAGGGCTTGGCACTCAGTCCCCAGTCCTCTGGAGATTCTCTCTCCCTCTCCCTCCCCATCTGCTCCAGGCCTCCACTTTGCCTGCTTATGGGCACAAACACACACTATCTCTCAAAAAAAAAAAAATCTTATAAAACCGTTCCCTAGCCCTCCATTCATCGAACCTCCTCTCTACTGATTTCAAGTCAGAGAATAGCAACATCATTTGCCCAGTTCAAAGCTTGAAGACATCTGGATAATTGTCTCTCTTGTGCCCCCCTTCCTCTTCATTGGCCAATGACAGGTGGAAGTGTCATTAAATTAAGTTATACTCTGGCAAATGTGTAGGAATGCTTTTTGTGAAATAATGATTAATTCCACTTAAGTTGGTCATTTTAAGTGTTTTATTACATTATTGAAATTTTTCTTTCATTGGTAATACATATGAACTAAATACTTACATATTATTTCAATGAAATTCTGGTTGTACAACACTGAAGTAAGTCACTAACTTCTCTATGCTCAGTGTACTCTTCTGCCAGAAAGGACTAACACAATCACATAACTCATAGGGTTGTTGTAAGGATTAAATGAGTTACTATGTGCAACTAAATGGCTTAGGACAGGACAATAACTATTTGCTCTCATGTGACACAAGACCGTCAGGAACACATTTATTTCACAGATTACAGTTTTTCTGCAAACCACCATCATGATCAAACTTACCTTCATCATTAATATCAGCATCATCATCATTATATGGCTACTCCCATCAATGACCTTGGTCTTTTGAACCAACCTCCATAACTAACCCAGCCCACATTATTCTCTTCTTTCCTGAATATCTAAAACTCTTGTGATCAGTTCTGCACATTCCACACTCAATTGGATACTGTCTTAGTTTTTGTTTTGGCAAGCCTCAAGAAATAGTGGTTATCTCATCTCTGGCCTTTCTTCTTCCTTATAAAGTTGTTTTCCACTTCTCAATTATTTACCACTTTATAAATGCAATTCATTAACAGAAAGGATAAGTAATGACTTCTACTCACACATCTTCTTTGAAATCAGTCTCTCTGAGGTCACTATTGATGTCCTAACGGCCACATGGAATGGACTCCTTGGGAAATTTTGCAATGATGATCACCTTCTCCTTAGGACTCTTTGAATGCAAGTCTTTTTGTTCTCTTTTTCTTAGGCTAGTACTGACCATTCCTATGCTGCCCATTCTATTTCCTCACCTGTTGTCCATCAGTGAAGTCTTAGAGTCCCCAGTTCTCTGTGATCCTGAAAATATGATGACCTCATTCTTGCCATATCATCAACCAGATACCATGTCCTTCTCCAGTTGGGTTACATGACTTCCCTTAAGCTCCAATAGCACCCAGGGCTTATGTCTAACAGAGAAGTCATATGAACCCTCATCTGTCTTCCATGCTGGCTCATGATGGCCTCGAAGGCAGGAATAATTATTTTTGACAATTTATTTTTATAACATTCTTTGATAAATCAACAAGAGAAACAACCAACAGCATTGAGATATGAAGATACAGAGATTCAGGTGGGCCACAGGATGGGACACGTGAGAGCTGAGACCATGTCGTGAAGCCCCAGTTTTTACTCTTATTTCTGAAGTCATATGACCAGGCCTAAATGACTTCATACTCCAGATAATGTTGGCTCGTTGCAAACTGTTTCAGAAATGATTATTTTTCCATTAGGTGAGCATCATGATGTAATAAAAGTGGCTGTAATGTTAAGTAATAATAATAACAATTTGATTGTGATAATAATGATAATTGTGTTTATTGAGGGCCTGTTCATGGCTTGACTTGTCACATACCTTTTATTTAGACTTTACAACCACCTATGCAGCAGATATTGTTTACTTTATATATATGTCAAAACTAACCAAGGCTCAAAGAGAGTAAGTGACTTGCTGTTCCACACAGTTGCTTGGAGGGACAGCTACAGGATAAGCCCAGGCATGTCTGCCCCCAGAGACCTTGCCTTTTTCCTGGGGTGCTCAGTCTCCTGACTGGTTTTACTTCTTGAGATCCAGTAACATAAAATGTGGATTGTGTCTGAGGGTGCCTAACACTAGCATAGAATCA
The DNA here is from genome assembly GCF_003265705.2 of Callorhinus ursinus. NCBI lineage: Eukaryota > Metazoa > Chordata > Mammalia > Carnivora > Otariidae > Callorhinus > Callorhinus ursinus. The sequence continues at coordinate 112,996 of NW_027397152.1, forward strand.
ACAATCCATTATCTGGGTTAAGATAAATAGTCCCCACACCTGTGTCCCTGCTTCTCCTCCAGTAACCTCCACACCACCCCCGCAGGACACCCAGAGTCTGCTCTTGCCATACTTCTGCTTAGAACTGTGGCTTGCCATCTGAGGATATACACCTGGTGGCCCCTTCCTCCTGTCCACACTCACTGGCATCTTTCAGTTCTGTGAATGTGCCACCATCCCTCCTGTCTTCCTTGCTGTCTCTTCACACACATGTTCTAGCATGCTCCAACATGCTCCAGTGCTTCTCCTTATCTTTAGATCTCAGCCCCATGTTCCCTTTCTCAGGAAAGCCTTTTCCGGCCTCCCTGGCAGCATTCAGGCTCCGTGAACCTCTGTCAAATGCTAATCAGGGATATCATTGACTATCCGTCTGGCCCTATGATTAATGTTTGTCTCTCCACTTGACCAAAAGCTCTCTAAGAAGGGGGAGGGGGGGCTACATTCCTTTGTTTATCTTACCACTGTAGCCCCAGGGTGTAGCACAATGCTTTATACACAGTAAATACCCACCAGCTGAATGAAAAATGCATGCAGGGGCAAATGAATGAATCAGCATCACCGACATTATCACCATAATCCCTTCAATCTGTATTAGTACTGAAATACCTTTATTAATTGCTCCAGCCCCTGGGATATACATATGCTGAAATATATTTGTAGTCTATCTGAAATTGTATTCAACTGCACATCCTGTATTTTTATTTGCTAAATCTGGTGACTCTATCACAAACGCTTGTCTTTTTATGCTATGGGCCACTCAGTTTCGTGTTTGGAGGTTCACAGTCCCATTCTCCCACTGGTGACTATCTGTGGCGTTTTCTCCAGAGAGAGAAAGTCAAGTCTTTGAAAGGCAGTAGCTCCTGATTCTCCCTATTTAAGTGCTCCCCTTTCTAGGCTCCTACCCTATGCTTACATCTATCAAAGCTCTTACTTATCACCCTGTATTGCAAATGTCTACTCATCTATGTGTTTTCTTCATTAGACTGCAAGCTCCTTGAGGGCAGAGGCTGTAAGTAGCTGCTCAGAGAGTGTTTGTTGAGTGAATGGATGATGACTACCTCTAATCAAATTCTAGGATTCCAATAGGTGATCTATAAATACTTTTTGAGTGAACCATATTTAATAAACTCCACTTCATGAAATAGATCACATTCTTTTCGCATAGAGTATTTGAGATAATGACTATTAATAGGGAATATATAAAAAAGAAGTCATCACTAAGAAGAATACATATACTATTTCCTTGGATTATGGGTCAGTTTCCAGGGAACATGTCAGTCTGGGTGATTTGTGTTCCCAAGATGCTTGGGGAAGATGCCTGACTGAGGTTCCCTAGGGATATTGTAGGAGGTACCATATATGGCAGGGAGGCTGGATCTCCAAAAGCCTATGATTCTATGCTTCATGAATGTGATTTAGGCTTTACCAAGATTTAGGGATGTGTGTGTGTATCTGTGTGTGTGTCTGTATACAATATGTTCACATATGTACATATACATGTAAATATATGTATATAATCTTTACTGAAATTAATTCACATTTCATACAGTTCATCTATTTAAAGTTTACAATTCAATGTTTTAGTATATTCACAGAGCTGTATAATTATCACTGCAATCTAATTTTAGAATATTTCATCACTCCAAAATGAAATCCTGTGAAATCATGAAACCATTGTAAGTCACACCCCATTTCCCCACGCTTTAATTTCTGTTCCCACAGATTTGGCTCTTCTGGACATTTTATAGAATGGAATCATACAGGGGTGCCTGGGTGGCTCAGTCGGTTAAGTTTCTGACTCTTGATTTTGGCTCAGGTCATGATCTCAGAATCATGAGATCGAACCCCATGTTGGGCTCTTCTCTCAGTGTGGAGTCTGCTTGAGATTCTCTCTTTCCCCCTCTCTCTGCCCCTCCCCTCCACTTGTGCACACTCCCTCTCTCTAAATAAATAAATAAAAGCTTAAAAAAAAAAAGAAATGGAATCATATAATATGTGGTCTTTTGTGACCAGCTTCTTTCACTTAGCATAATGTTTACAAGGTCTATCCATGTTGTAGCATGTATCAATTTCATTTTTTTTATGGTGAATACATATTCCATTGTGTCAGTATACCACTTTGTGTTTATCCATTCATCAACTGATGGACCTTTGGATTGTTGCCACAATGTGGCTACTGTAAATATGCTGCTACAATGCATTTATGTACAAATTTTTGAGTAGATGCATATTTTCATTTTGCTTGGTGATATTCTCATTTTGGTAGAAGTGGTTTGGTGGATCAAATGGTTACTCTGTGTTTAACTTGAGGAATTGCCAAACTGTTTTCCACAGTGGCTGCACCATGTACATTTCCACCAGCAATGTATTGAGGGTTTCAATTTCTCCATGTTTTCCCCAACACTTGTTATTGCCTATTTCTTTTCTTTTCTTTTTTTTTTATTATAGTCATGCTAATGGGTATGAAGTGCTATGTCATTGAGGGTTTGATGTGCATTTCCTTGATGACCAATAATTTTGAACATATTTTTGTGTGCTTGCTGGCCATTTGTGTATCTTCTATGGAAAAAAAATTATTCAGATCCATTGTCCATTTTTAAATTGCCACATCTTTTTATCATTCAGCTGTAAGTGTTCTTTATATATTCTAGATTCAAGTCCATTTTGAGATATATGATTTACAAATATTTTCTTTTATTCTATGGGTTATCTTTTCACATTTTTTGAGGTTCAAAAAATTTTTTTATTTGAGTATAGTTGACACACAATGTTACATTAGTTTCAGGTGTACAATATAGTGGTTCAACATCTCTATATGTTATACTGTGCTCACTAGAAGTGTAGCTGCCATCTGTCATCATACAATACTATTACAGCATCATTCACTATTTTCTCTATGCTGTGCCTTTCATCTCTCTGACTTATTCACTCCATAACTGGAAGCCTGTATCTCCCACTCCCCTTCACCCATTTTTCCCGTCCCCTAAACCCCCTTCTCTCTGACAGCCATCAGTTTGTTCTCTGTATTTATAGGTCTGATTCTGCTTTTTGTTTGTTCATTTATTCATTTTTTGTTTTTTTGGATACAACATATGAGTGAAATCTCAGTAAGACTTATTTCATTTAGAATAATACACTCTAGGCCCACCCATGTTGTCGCAAATGGTAAGATCTCATCTTTTTTATGGCTGTGTAATATTCCATTGTATATATACATTCCACTACACACACACACACACACAGAGGTAATTTTTATCCATTCATCTATCAATGGACACTTAGTTGTTTCCATATCTTGGCTATTGTCAATAATGCTGCAATAAACATGGGGGTGCATATATCTTTTCAAATTAGTGTTATCATTGCCTATGGACATCTTTTCACTTTCTTGATGATACGATTTGCAGCACAAAAGTTTTTAATTTTTATGAAGCCCAATTTAACTATTTTTTATTTTATTGCTTCTGCTTTTGGTGTTGTATCTAAGAAACTGTTGACTAATTTACTTCTATGTTTTCTACTGAGAATTTTATAGTTTTAGCTTTTGGGTTGTAATCTATTTTGAGTTAATTTTTATGTACAGTATGAAGAATGATATATTTTAATCTTAATTTCACCTGTATACTCTTATGAACATTATTATACAAATTTATCTTCTTATCTTTCTGTATATATATCTAATGCTGACACTATTATCACAGCTCTATATTTATTTATTTCATTGTTCTACCTCAATCTATAATTTTCTCTCTTTTTCTCTTTCTCACTCTATTTCTATCTTTATAATTTGAATCAATTATTAGAACCAGAAGTAACTTCAGAATTTACCAGTTCAACTGAGACCCAGAGAATTTAAGTGATTTTTCTGGAAGCCATACAAATTTTAATGTCTTCCCTGTGTTAATAAAAGAGATTTACAATTTTATTTATTGTAAAACACACAATGTTACATTAGTTTCAGGTGTACAATATAGTGGTTCAACATCTCTATATGTTATACTGTGCTCACTATTTTTACAGTAATAAGTTAACCTCAAGATTATATTTTGGCAAAAACATATATATAATAAGGTTCCAGTCTCTAAACTGGAGGGTAGTTTATCTTTGAAATCCACAGCAAACAAGTAATTCAAACATAAAAGAGGAATCTATATCTTTATATTCAATTTAGTGAAATCTCATCTTCTTTCTAGCCAACTTATATCTACTGAAGTCTTTCTTGGTATCCTATCAGGCAACCAACTCTTTTAATTGGCTCCTGGGACTTACTACTAGACTGATTTTCATAATGTCATTCAACAAACATTTAGTGGACACTTTCTAGGAACATGGCTTTCTGCTAGACACAGCCTTCTGCCACCAAGATGCTCATCATCTAGAGAAAAAAACAGACCCATTGGTAAAGATGTGCATTATTTGTAGGTCCCATAAAAGAAGACTGTTGGGGCCCCAGTGTGGCTTATTTCATCTGAGGCAATGGTAATAGTAGATCTAAGTGAGGCTTATGGAGACCTTGGAGTGATACAAATTCTAGCAGATGTCTGACACATAGGGGAATGGGGTGGGTGGGGAGAAAGGGTCAGGAGACAGTGTTCTGAGCAGAGGAAAGAATTCTGAGAAAAGTCATCAGACATGAAGCACCAGCCTACAATGGGAGCACATAACTGAGCAGCAGGATGTGGCATAAGGTTTCTCTGTAACCAAAGACAGCTTGGCATTTGATGTATCTTTGCCAGCTTGCCAGTGTAAAAAACCCCTTTTACACTTTTCTAAATCACCAGATATTGATAACACAACGATGCTACACCGATTATATCCTACAAGGCTGAGCTTCTGATGAAGCAGGACTGTCCATTCGCCATGGTGACAACTGTCAGAGTTTACTGTGATTAAAAGAGTAGTTGGTTTAGTTCTGCACTAGACTCAGAGTATTACTGTTTGATGGTATGAGTGTTACAAGATAGTCAGTAACCCTTTCAGAGGCCCCAAATTCTCTGTATAAGCAGGAGTACGAGTTGTCTAGCCTAGCTTTTATCCTGCTGAGGAAATGTACATATATTACTATTAAATTTAATTGAGGCAACATTATCAAATTTGCAAAATGTGAAAAAGAGTTAAAGTAGATATATAACTCTACTCTGGGTCTTATACCTACTTCCTGGTTTCTACACATTTTCTGTTCATGAATTTCCAACTCCAGCCTCTCCCTGTGTCCTTCTACGTCTTTACATCTCCTTGTATGTCCTTTTGATGTTCCCAATCACCATCCCTCTTGTGCTTGCTTCCTCTTTTATTTTTAATGTCTCTGTTAAAGGTGGTTGCAAACAGAACTGGGGAGCTCTTCTGCTCTGTTTAGTATTAACTTTTCTTTGTTCTCTCACACAGAGAGGTGTTCTTATTTCTTTATCTATTAAACAGCCATTTGGTGACAATCTATGATAGTATTTTGTGCCTTTACCTTTACCCTAGTTGACACATAGGTACTATGTGGTTTAAATACACATCTGATCCACTGAAACTGGACTGGGGAGGACAACTCAGTAGTATCCGGGCGACAGGATAAAACCGTGATTACTCCAATTCTTGAGGGTAGAGGTCATAAGATACTGATAATTTATATGGAAAGATTGAAAGCTATCTGAGATGACAAATATTACTTGCATTTCAGGGGTGAGTCCCTGCACCTCCAGTATTATAGTGATAAGAGGGGACTCAAATGAAAAGAAGAATGTGAATGATACAAAGCGAGAAGTTTTATCAAATCAGTTTAAAAACATACATCTTTGAAAAGCGAGGTAAGTATTTATTCTAGCTCTTAGGATCAAGTCATCTTAACACACTAGTGAACTCTGTTAAGGTTCAGCAAGCCTGGGCCCCAAAGGATCATAACTCCTAAAAAGGGTCTCATAGTACAACAAAACATAGAGTGCCTCTCTATGTATCTGTAACTCAAGGTAACTTTGTCTCACTGTGTATCTACTTCCTGAGCTTCTATCTCTAGATAACTTGGCTTTGAATCCTGGTTCTGCCATTTCCAAGCTTGTGACCACCAACAATTTACTACTACTTTGAACTTTGATTTTCTCAGCTATAAAATAATGATAATTATTTTATTATCACCAGGGCTATTTTAAAGATGAAGAGAGTTAAAATATGTCAAATTCTTAGCCAAGAGACAGTTATATAACAAGAGCTCAGTCTCAGTCAGTTATCTCTGGATTCATGCATGCCTTTTGAGTTGCCTCCATCTTTTTAAATTAATGCATCTATATATGTTGCTATCCCTGTGCCTCTGTGTCTCTTTCACATGACCTATTTCACTCCCAGCTTGTACACTTTATACTTCTGTATATTTTTAATCTCTAACTCATCTCTATCTTTTGCTCTATATTTCATTATATCTACCTCTATTTTTATCATTTTTATAAATATCTACTCAGCTCTTTTTTGATATCTTTATATCAATTTTATAAGTCACTACATTGTTATCACCTGTTCCTCGGTTTATATGGTTATATGTCTAGCCATGTATATTTCTAAATAGCCCCCTCTATCTATAGATATTGTTGAAAACTAACACCCAACCTCCTGGTCATTTGCAAGACTTATCCACAGCATCCTCCTCCATGACTCTCCTCCCACCTCTCTCTGAAAAAAAGCAGGAAGCAGGAAGTAACAAGGGTCACAGTGCTCTTTGGTCTTTGGATTGGACAATATCAATTCATTCTCCAGTGGTTTAAGATGTGTGAAACAAGCCCAATTTCATGCCATTCTTCCATTCATTTCTTTGATATTAATTCAGGAATCTAGAGATACAAAGAGGAAGAAGTTAGAAATTCCTTCGGGAAGTGTACATCCTATCAAGAGATGAGTGAGGGAGACTCTGGGACTCAATAATTCACATTCTGGTGAGGCCAGCTGGTCTATGTTTTCAGTTTTTATTCTTCACTGATTTCCTGAATACTTTCTAGGCCAATATCAAGCCCAGGGCTATACAAGTTCAGAGCACCTTGGCCAAATTGTGTGATCAGAGAACTACTTTCTCTGTTGTAGTGGAAAGAGTCCTGATCTGGGACTAGAGCTACCTGGAGTCTTATCTCTCCAACACAGCCATTAGCTTTAAGCCCCAGAGAGGTTCATCTTTTGGGGCTTCGGAGTCCTCAGCTGTAGAATGAGAGGGTGGGACTGGAAAATTTCTGGGGACCCTTTTGCTTTGACCTTCTGAATGTCTATGATCATATGCAAGTTTGAAATGATATCTGGAGACCCCCTTTGGAATGAGTGTTGGGACCCAGAACTTGGACTCTGAAGTCAGGTGGACTTGGGCAGAGACTTCTCCACAGGAGGGACTGGTATGTGCACTGTAGGTCACAAAGCACTTTCACACCCATTATCTGATTTTATCTTCATGAAAACCTAGTGAGGCATTTTTTACTCCCATCTTCATATGAGGAAACTAAAGCCCAGAGAGCTAATTGGGTAAATGAGTACTAACTACTTTAGATCAGCTGTCTCATTTAAGTCACATGATAATCCTATGGCTTTTCCAATTTTTCTTCCTCTTTTTTATTTCTCTTCTTATATCTTTTTCCTCCTCTTCACCTTCTTCTTCTTATTTCCATTTTATAAATAAGCAATCTGAGGCTCATGGAGGTTCAGTAGCTTTCACCCATTAACAAGTACTAGAGTTCAGATTCAATCCCAAATCTGTCTAAAGTCTGTGCTCATAAGCTTGGTCAGAATCTTAAATGCCTAGAGAGGTTGGAAGATTACATAAAAAAGTGAAATGATCCAGGCAGAAGGATTATTTCACTTTCCCTTAATCTCACCAAAGGAAAACAAGAGCATAAGTAAAATAATAAAAAGAAACTATACTTTGCATTGCATTGCAGATATATTATAGAATGATGGAGAATTGTAGAACATGTAAGTAGATGTAGAACATAAAAATATATGCCCTATCTAAGAGGGACACTATTAATTATTCGGTTTATGGAAATTAGGTTCACCTATGACATATCTTTTGATATTAGAGGAAAAGCTGGATGTCTAGAATCTTAAGTACAATTTTTCTATTTCTAAATATGTATGATTACTTATTAAATTATATAAACAAAAATTATGTAGGCAAAAAATAAAAAGATGTCTCATCCTGACTGTATCTGGCTCACAGGATGCCAGGTTAGTACTTTTGTCCTGCACTATGCTGTCTTCAAGGACTACTCCATAGCATTAGCTGAGCACCTGCTGTAAAGCCACCAGGCTGCTCAGCTCAGGAGTAGAAGTAAATGCTGTGCCTTGTTGCTTACGGTCAGCATTTACTCTGAGTGGATGTTAGATTTTGAGTATCATTCTTGGCTGGATACTTTTGCATAAAATAATTGCCTTAACCCTCACAACAACTCTGAAAAGATTTAATTATCTTCATTTTTCAGTTGAGTATATTAATATTCAGGTTGATTTTAAAGGTCACCCAGCCGTAAATAGCCAACCTGTGATGTTAGCTTCAGGTCTGACCATGTTCTCTTCATTCTGTAGTGTTGCATCTTTCAGGTGACTTTAATTGCTTCAAGTTAGGGAATTTTTCCTCTTTTTATATTTATCTGATGAGAACCTGACATAAAGAGGAAGTCAGGGGCCTGGAATCATCTTTCAGGACAGATGATACCTTTGCCACCCCTCATTATCTCCACCACCAGGTCTCCTAAGGATGGAGAAGAAACCAATAGGGTGAAGAAGGAGGAAGAAAACAAGAATCTGCTCCTTCATGGTCCAGAAGCTTTGACACTGAAGTGAGACACTCCCACATTCTGTAGGTGACTGCAAGGACAGACATACAGGGAGGGGACTGGCTGCTGGAATGCCAACCTGGGTGATGAGCCAGGCAGATGCCAACCAGCTGTCTCATGGTGTAAGCCAGAACCAGAACCCTTTATATAAAGACAGCCCTCTGTCCAGATGCTTCAGCCTGAATGTCTGCCTGCTGTGAGGAGGGTGAGTCTTGTGGTTGGGTCCTGGGATTGGGGTAGGGATGTGTCTCAGGGGATGCCCAGATTCACAAGGGTGAGGCATAGTGAGGGAGGCGGGAGCTGTAAGCAGAGGAAGAGTGGTACATAAACCTGAGGAGAAAAGTCTGGTAGACTTTTACAGGACATAAGAATATCTGTGGAGTTTTTGTGAAGAACTGAGGGTCTGAAGTCAGTGTATTTGCCTTTGATAATGCTGGCTTCCTGCTCAGATACCATTTTCCCACATCAGGACATCTCACCCTGGAAAAGATGCATTAGTAATTTACACTTTGTAAGAAGAGTTGTGTGTAGGGGGGTTATTTTCCCTAAGGGCATGTGTTTTTAGATATTCTTTATTAATGGAGAATGGAAGCCTTTGCCTTTCATTAGAAGCATTTTCAGTATATCTGGAGCTTATTGAGAAGTGTTTTGTTGGATGAGTTAATTGTTAAATCAGCCATCCTGCTGTGCTGGTCACTGGGCTGCCTGTATATGAGCAGGTGAATTTAGGGAGGGCAGAGGAATGGAGACTGCCCTCTGTTTCTCCCTGGATAAGTGTGTTAGAGAGTATGCCTGAATCCCCCAAGTCATGTTTGTAATGCTCCTGTTGTGTAGGGGTTTATGTGTGCCTGAATAGAGTCTTGTGATTTAGGAATCTTTTACTTTTTGGGTTACTCCATCTTAGGCAGTCATTCCCTGCCTTTAAGAGTGGCTGGGGTAAAATATTTCTGAAGCCAGCAGATTGTCCAACTTCAGGTGATTTACAACAACAACCCGCCTGGGCAAGTTGCCATGGTGGTTCTGAGCCTTTCCAAGGCTGGTGTGTTTTGTTTGGGTGTGTTTTGCCTATGTCCACGAGGGTCATTTAAACAAATTCACCTAAAAATATTGAATGTAGATATGTTGGGTTTGAGCTGCCCAATAACTGACTGGATCCTTTACTTTCCAGTGGATGTTTTGAGTGCAGATGGTGCCTGAATGCTTGCTCCCATATGCTCATTTTTATATGATTGCACATGTGTGTGTTGTCAGTGCATGTATGTGAGGATATCCAAGCTCCTGTGGGTGTGGAGACCCCACTTTGGGCTGCAGCCTTAGAAGCACCTCTACCTCCTGTAGAGTGCTCTCCTGCCACTTAGGACAAGGAATCCCATTGTCTTTAACACCCTCTTGTGTTGGACACTGGTATGCCCACCCTCCAGGGGGAGACCCTGGATGCCTGCACCCTTGGCTGTGCCTTTGAAGTTCCCTCAGATCAGGACTTCAGTTAGGTCCTTTGGCAGATCCAAGACAGGTCTCATAGACAGTGGTGACTAATATTGGGTCCATCTAACTCAGTAAGTGTTCTAGGGTAAAGGTTGAGAGTTGGGGATGAAAGTACAGGGGAGAAGCAGGGTGTCTTCCCCTTCTTCCCAACAACTCACCCTCCTGACACTGAATTTTCTACCGTCAGGTCTCACTCACCTGCCTGCATCAGAACCATGTGTGACCAGCAGCAGATTCAGTGTTGCCTGCCACTCCCCCAGTGCTGTGTGAAGGGTCCCTCCTTCTACCCCTCCCAGTTCCCCAGTGCCAAGAGCCAGGTGGTGGTCCAAGCCCCTTGTGAGATGCAAATTGTGGAGTATCCCACATCATGCCCAGTTCAAGTTTCCCAGGTAAAATGCCAGGCTCCATGCCAGTCCCAGACTATGCAGGTGAAGTGCCAGGCTCCATGCCAGTCTAAGACCACCCAAGCAAAGTGCCAGGCTTCAAGCCAGTCTAAGACCACCCAGGTGAAGTTCCAGGCTCCATGCCAGTCTCAGATTTCCAGTGTTCAATGCCAGGCCCCATGCCAGCCTGAGGTGTCCTGTGTGCAATGTGAAGCTCCATGCCCTGTTCAGACCTGCTATGTAGAATGTGCTCCAGTTTGTTATACAGAAACTTGTTATGTGGAATGCCCAGTCCAGACCTTTGTACCCCGTCCAGCTCCTCAGCCTGTCCAGACTTACATGGCTTGTCCCCCAGTTTCCCAGACTCAGGGAAGATTCTCAACCCCGTGCCAGAATCAGGGCTCCCATGGCAGATATGTCCTGCAGCGTCAGTCCCCAGCTTTCTACAGCAACTGCGCGCCACAGTTCCAATCCGGCACTTACTACAGCAACTGCGCCCCCCAGCGTCAGTCCCGGGCTTCATTTAGCACTTGTGCACCTCAGTGCCAGGCCCGAGGCTCTTACGGGAGCTTCCCCGCCCAGCGTCGCTCCCAGAGCACCAGCAGATGCCTCCCTCCTCGCCAGCTGCAACCTTCTTACCGCAGCTGTTCCCCTCCACGACGGTCTGAACCCTACTACAGCAGCTGGCTGCCATCAGCATGTTCTTCGAGTTCCTATAACTACTGCACCCCACCACGCCGCTCTGAGCCCATCTATAGCAGTGGCTGTCCTCGGGGTCCCACTTCAGGCTGCTCTCGCAGATGTGGTCCCAAGTGCCGGATAGAGATTTCCTCCCCCTGCTGCCCCAGGCAGGTCCCCCCTCAAAAGTGTGCGGTTCAGATTCCCCCCATCAGACGCTGCTCTGAGAGTTGTGCCCCACGACCCTCCTGGGATGCCTCCTGCCCAGAGCTGAGACCACGTGTAGAGTCACGTCCACTCCCAAGTTTCTGTCCACCACGGCGTCTGGACCAAAGTCCAGAGAGATCACTGCAACGATGCCCACTTCCTGCCCCATGTTCATGTCCACATCCTGCTCCACGGCCATATCCACTGCCATATCCACGCCCAGAACCACGTGCAAGGCCAGAGCCCCGCCCATGTCCTCCACCACGGCAATGTTCCGAACCCTGTCTGTGTTCAGAACCACGTCCAGCCCCGCGCGCAGTCCCACATCCTAGACCAGTGCAGCGTGAATTTCCCGAGTCACGTCCATGTCCACAGCCCTGTGAGCTCCCGGAACCTTATTCACTTCCAGAGCCAATTCCCCTTCCAGCACCCTGCCCGAGCCCAGAGCCCTGTGTGGAGCCTGGGCGCTGTCCCAGCAGCCCACGCTCGGGACCAAATCCAATCCCATGCCCGGGAGACCTAGGCTGCCATGAGTCCACCCCGTGCCGCCTGGACACCGAGGCCCCCAGCTGTGGCCCAGCTGGTTATAACCAGTGGCAAGGAAGTGGTGACAGCTTTGGACCTTGTGATGGGATTCCAGAGCCACAGGGTTTCAGTGATTGTGGAGACCAAGGAGGCACCTGTGTTGGACTGAAAGGAGGTTCTTCTGTTGGAACAAAGGGGGCTTATTTTTAAGGAAGCATGTTTGAGACATCCTTGCCTCTTGCCCTGAAAATGTCACGCCTCCTTTTCTAGCAACCTCAATTTCCAACGTTCTATGTGCATCTCTCCAAAGAGAGTCGCAGTCTCCCTGCTGCAGAGGTGATGTCCAAACTCCATCGCATGTCATCTCAGGATCCACACCTGGGTTTCAGGCACCTCTCCAGCCTCACATCTGGTTCCTCCCCTGTACACATCCTCAGTTCTAGCCAAACCAGTCTGGCCACCAGGGCACATATGGGTGTTCTCTAGAACATACCTTAGGTGTCCCTGTCTCCAAGCCTCTGCTCACTCCCCACCCTCCTTGCATAGACCACTTCTCTCTTATGCCCAGCCTCTGAAATCCAGCCCATCTTTCAAGACCTTTTCCTTGGAGTCTTTTGTTTGTTCTTACCCACAGGAGCCTACACTGACTTCCTAGAACCCATTGCATTGTCCATACCAGCCATTTGGCAACTGCCTTGCAATGTCTCTTGAATTATCTCACTTTTAAGATGTGTTTGTTTTTCCTGACCAATAAGGTTATAAACTCCCATTTGAGTGGAGTGAGAATATCCCTAAAGTCCCCTGCTTCTCCTGGGGCAAACAGCTGCTCAGCAAATCTTGTGGGTTGGCAGCTTGAGCCATGATCTATCCTGACAGGCAACCCCAGAATCTGGGAGAGAAGAAGCCCTTCTCTGTAACAATAAAGATGATACCCTCATAGTCTGAGTCCTGCAGAATGTCTGTTTTTTATCCTTCCTGACTCTCTGGGATGAGCTTCTTTATAATTTTTTTTTCTTGAGTGTATTGTACCTGTGGTCTGAACTTTCCTTAACTGGGTAAGCTTCCTGGTGGGTTTTCTGTCTCCCCTCAGTGTTCCTGGCGTCTGGTGGGAGAAGCTGGATGAAAAGGCAGGAGGAATGAGGGAACAAGAAGAATAACTCTTGCTCCTCAATCTGGGGGTAAAAGTCTCAGGTCTAGGTTGGGCAGGTCACCCAGCTGTGGATGTCAGGAGAGAGAGGGGAGCTTGAGGAGAACTGGAAATTCTCTGTGATATTCCACAGGATATACTCTTCTTTTATTCAGAATAAACTATTTGTCCTTTTCTTTTTTTTTTTTTTTTGACATTGTAAAAAAGGGAGCACCCACGGTTGTCTTTGTGTTCCTCCACGCTCCTGAATCCCACTGGGCATGAGTGGTCTTGGCAGCATGAAGGTGGGGCTTGGAGGGGCTGGAGAGAGAGGGGTGCCTCTTCTCCCCACTCACTGCCTATGAGATGGGTGCTGTAGAATGAGTGCTCTTGAGGAGAACATTTCCCCAAATGGAGACAGTGCCCCGAGGCCACCAGGGTCTGTAGAGATAAAGGGGGTCCTCTTAAGAGGACAGCAGGGGGTGGCTCTGGCCTGGCCTCACAGATTCAGTTCCACAGTTGGGCACCACAGATCTAAGGCCTGGCTCTGAGGATGTCTTTCCCTTGCCCCAGGGATCTGGTCCTGCAGTGTCAGAGGTGGAGACCCAAGAGACACCTGGCAAAGGAAAACTGAGTTTCTTTATGTGAAGTCCATTCGTTCATTTATTTTTTTTACTGGCAGATATTCATTGCCTACCTATGAGGTAGGCACTAGTGAAAGGGACAGAAATAACTCTTCTTTGCTCTCAGAGAGCTTACAGCCTAGAGCACTGGTTCTCAGGGTGGTACCTGGACCAGCAGCGTCAGCACCACATAGGACTTTGTGACAAATACAAATGCATCACCCCAGACCTACTGAAGCAGAGACTCTGGGGGTGAGGCCTGGGAAGCCGGGTTTTAACCAGCCATTCAGGTGTTTCTGATGCCCAAGAATGTTTGGTTCTTACTGGTTTAGTAAAATACCTTATACATGGAGAACATGAATATATGTATATGTATGTGTGTGATTTTCTGTATATATATCTTCTCTAATTTTCAGAACAGCCCATCACACAGGCATTATTCTCTCACCATTTTGCAGAGCTGGAAACCTAAGCACACAGGCCAAAGCCACACAGCCAGACTCAATTCCAAGCCTACGTTCTTTTCTACTACACATGGCATCTTTCATCTCAGTCATAGTCCCTGCCTCTTCCAGAGATATTTCCTGTATCAACCCAGTCATTTTTCCAAATTACTTTTATTGGACAGGTTATTTTTACCAGTTTTACCTTTGCCTCTTCTTTTCAAATCCAGGCTGCTCTAGGAGTCTATCTGCTCCGTGGCACAAGCCCCCAGGGGCCTGGCAGGGCTCAAATGACTCCTGTGAGGCACCGCTATTTTTCCATCACCTAGGCCCCTGACTGGGGGTGGAGGGAGGCTTGAAATACCCAGAGGGGGACTCTCATTAGATCTCTCCCCATGTTCTCTCAAACATACACTTAAACAAGGACCCTCCTGTCTGGAGGATGAGGGAAGAGCAGTCCATCTCCTCAAAACATGGAAGAAACACAGACCTGGGTGGGAGAGAAGGGCATTCACTCCTAGGAAGCCCCAGCCCCCTCAGGTTCAGGGTACAGGTCACCACACAGGCTCTTTGTTGCAATGACCCATGACCTGCTCTATTCTCTGGAGATAGACTCTGGCTCCCCAGGATAAGTAGGCCTGGATATGGAAAGATATTGGATGATGGCAGAATAGAGTGTCTCTGGGTGAGTCAGGCTGGGCCTGGGGCTCCCTCATAGACCAGGACTGTGCACCAGCCAGCCTCAGTGCCATCTCCGTAGTCAGAGAGGCTCAGAGCCCAGTGCTTCTCTCTCCTGGGGCACTAGTCTGAACTGGGTCCTCTCACCTCTTCTGACAGCATGCTCAAGTTTGAGCCTCTAGGTAGGCCACCTGTGAAAAGCTACAGCCTATATATGGCAGCTCTAAAGGAAGAGGTGCCCAAGAGTGTGGGTCTGCTGTATCTGTTTGTATGCTGTAAAGTGTGGGGCTTCTAAAATGTATGCAGTGATGGGTTGCAACCCCAGAAGCATGGGTTAAGATCTCCTATGGCCCTTCAGCCTTGGCTTTTGACAGCCCTTCCAATCACCCCTTCCACTCCCCAGCCTCCACCCTTTCATGCTTGACCTGCCTTCCAGTGCTCTGCCTTTTCCTTCTATATCAACCATTTGAACAAAACTTGAAGGGCCAGGAATTGGAATTCCATAGTAAAAAAGACTATTTATAAAAGCCTGCTAAAGGTGCTCAAAGACCTGTGAGAGAATCTCTCTTTGAATATCACACTAACAATCTGAAGCAGTGCACAGGTTGCATGGTGTTGTTTCCATTTCAGATGAACAGACTGTTGCCCAGAAATGCCAGTGCATCAGGCACATCACAAACAGTATGAAACAGAGGTCAAGCAGACTCCTAGGCTTGGCATTCAATACAAGGACCTGTCTTCCAGAGATGAGGGGCTAGTTAGTCTGAATGAATGTAAGAGAGATTGGGTCTAAAGACCATGACTCCCACCCTGGAATCCTTCTTATATCTGTGCATAGTTCTCTATCCTTTCCCTCTTTCTAAGCCTTCCTCCCTGGGATTAGCATCCTCACTGTCGAATGAGGGAATTGCACTAGATGTTTTCAGAAGTTCCTTCCAGACCAAGTGGGTTAGCCACGGTTGCTCTTTGTCACAGGCACTAGGCTAGGGTGGAATGACCTGGGAACCCACTTAAAGACACAGAACCCCCAGATCCATCCCCAGACCTATTTAAAGTGAATATTCTCTAGAGAGAGAATCTGGGACCTCCATCTGATAATTATTCTGATCAGCTGAGATAGAAACCATTGCTGTAGTGATAACCAGAGTGTGAGGGAGTTTATTCAATATCTGCGAGGAGAATTGAAACTTGCACACATCTGGCCACAGCACGAGAAGGAGGTGGACATGGTGGCAAAAATGGGGCTGACCACTAACTGTTTTTTATGAAAAATTTTATGTAATTACCCTATGAGAGAGTCAAATTTTCTACTCCTCAGTCTAGGAGCACCTCAAGACCAAAGAGTCTCTTCTTCCCTCTCAGTTAAATCTCTAACCACTGCCACCCCCAAAACCCAGAATTAGGCTCTTGTGCATGGCTTAGGGAAATGGATTGTCTGATATATGTTACAGATTTTTACTGGGAGAAGATAGGCCTAGTTTTGGTATATCCCTCCTTTATTCAGGCATTACCTAACCATTAAGAGGGAGGAATTCTACAATCCATAGTTTGTCCTACAGACTAGAATGGTCCTGGATGAATAAGCAAATAGAACTGTAATGCATAAGGGAATAGCTCAGCTCTTTATAATGGAATAGATATGTAGATAGTAGTAGTCAGAAGACAGACAGTGTACACAATATATAGGAGAATAGCCAGGTAGTGAACAAGACTTGGTCCCTGGCCATAGCATACTCCTGATTTCTGGCCTGGTTGGATGTCCAGAGGATCCGCATGCCTGTGGCTTGAAACTAGTTAGGAAGAGAGGGTGATACATGATGATCCATGGGCTTCCCCATCACCAGGGACCATCAAACTCATTCCTCCAAAAGATGAAGCTTCCTGACCTGGAAGACTAAACTAGAAGTATCTGGAAGGCTAGAAATAACCCAAGCTATGCCAAACCCACCCATGATGTTCCTCACCACATCTTGTCATAGGAACCCTGAGCTAGGGTAACATCTTTTCTTTGTTCTTGACTATTATATCTGTCAGGAAGAAAACCATTTATCAACTTATATTAACATATCCGTTCACTTGACAAAAATTTATTGAGACCTAGCTATCTGCCAGGAATTGTGCTTGGTCCTAGAAATACAATGGTGAGTAAGGCAGTGTCTTGCCCACCTTGAATTTGAGAGACAATAGAGTTTATGAGAGCTTGAACATGGGAGGCAGAGGGCACCATGGAAACCTGTGGGAGGGGCACTTAAGCAGCTCAAGTGCCTAGAAGAGGTGCTTACAGTCAGAGGTGTGAAAGATTGGTGGGAGTTATCTAATGAATGGAGGAAAGAGGAGAGAGTTCCAGGAAGAGACAATAACAGGTAGGCCATTGTCATTAAACTGACATCATGACAGACAATGCAGGGAGGAATATTTCCTCCTTACATGACCATCATTCCTAGTTCCAAACATGTCCATCTTCATCCTGCTCTAATGAACTTCTTATCAATATTTTAGAGTAAGACTTGAGAGGAAACTGACCTAAAATTTCAAGTGATTTCAAGTTATGAGGGAGGATTGAAGAACATGTCTGTCAACATGGGTTAGAATAATGGACCTAATCTGACAAGGTAAAATGTAATTAAGATAAAGGTGAAATTCTGAGTTAAGTTTAAGGTCTCCTGCACTTGTAGAAGATGAGTAGATATATGCAGAGCCACACATATGGAGAAAAGTTTGGTTAATTAAAATCTTAGCATGGGGCAAATGTGAGATTGTCTGTGGCACATGGTGTTGAGCTCTTGTTCTTCATAGTTAGTCATATAGTGTTGCTCTCCTTGGTCCACAGTGTCCAATGGGAGGAAGGCTGGAGGATGATATGTCAGCCAACTATGCGTCAGCCATCACCTGAGACAAGAAACCTACATCCTTCCTCATACTCACAACTTGAAAAGATGCTATTATTTACTCCAATTTATAGACAGTGCATCTCTCTCTCTCTCTCTCTCTCTCTCTCTCTCTCTCTCACACACACACACACACACACACATCTACTGATTGTCTGGTCACACATCTAAGACCTGATAATGCTAGAATCCAAGCCCAGGCTTATCTTGCTCCAAAACTTGGTTTCCCCTCCTGTGGAAGGAAGAATAATGTTATGTTTTATTTTATTTTTTAGAGAGGGGGAAAGAGGAGGGAAGGTGTGGAGGGAGAGGGAGAGAGAGAATCTTAAGCAGGTTCCATGCCCAGCATGGGGCTGGACATGGGGCTTGACCTGGGGCTCCATCTCACAACACTGAGATCATGACGTGAGCCAAAATCAAGAGTCAGATGCTTAACCGACTAAGCCACCCAAATGCCCCTAATGTATTTTCCAAGAAGTAGCATGTTGCTCTCTCTCTTCCATTATTTGAAAGGATCTCTTTCAGAAAAAGTAAAACTCAATAGCTTAAATCCAATGGATGGAAATCTCTGACTAGAAATAAAGAGAATAATTTAATAATCAGAACTGTGTGGAAATGGAATGCACCGTTACTTCTGCATTCAACAAACACTTATTCAAATCCTGAGTTTTTACTATGTGTCAGGCAGTATTCTGGATGCTTGGGTTATATTAATGAATGAAATAGACAAAGATGCTTGTTCTCAAGGAACTGATATTCTAGCAGAGGAAAACAGATAAAAAATGGACATATTTAAAAATATATATGTAACATTAAAATATACAAACTGCTTTGGAAATAAGAACAAATACAGCAATGGAGATATTCTGGGCAGGCATCACAGACAGCATAAGAAGGGGAAGAGGACTGAGCTGGTGTGTGGGAGAAACAGGCCCAGAGTGGTATGGAACTGTGAGCCAGCATGCAGGAATAGAAAGGGCTTAGGAAAGGCATCATGAAGTATGAGCTGGATCCCAGCTCCACCACTTACTAGCAGAGAGGTCTTAGCTTTGGCAGTTTCCCTGACATGTAGTTCCTTCATTTATAAAATGTGGTTAAAAGAAAAATGTACCCCTGTAATATACCCCTGTGTCACACAGGATTAAATAGGTTATTTAAGTTACATACACTTTGCATATTATAAAACACTACAAATATATCTACCTTTAGCAGTGAAATGTTCACCCTTAAGGGGAGAAGTACAAGGAAGAGATGATGATTGGCTCATCTGATGAGGGAGGTTGGCCAAAAAGGCAGGCCAAGTCCAGGCCCAAGAAAGCCTAGACAGGCAGACAAGGGAAGCACAAACAGAAATGGATGTGGTCAGCTGGGGCAAGTCAAGGGAGACATGGAGGAGACAGAATTGAAGGAGTGAAGGGACATGGGAGGGCAGACAGAAGAGGGTTGGGGGATGGGTGGTGGGAAGTGGCTCAGGATGGAAGCTGAATCTAGAAGGAATAAGAGATTTGGGGATAGTTTGCTCAGATACCAAGGTGAATGTTGGCTTCAAGGACAGTGACGTGAGCTGCTATCAAAAATGGTCATCAGTGTGTTGATGCCATTCAGCCAGTTTGCCAATGACATGGTTCCTTAGGTTAGCCAGCAGGAGAGGAAGTACCAGGGAGGGGAGGCTCTCAATCAATCAGAAATACTTTTAAGACTTGAATCGAGATTGGGCCCTTAGTCATTGAAAGGCCTTCTGACTTGACCCAGCCTGGATAAAAAGGCTGGATTGGGCAATCATTTAAATTATAAGTTCTTTCCATAACATCTCATCAACATTCTTCAGAGGCTTGTTTTGTTCAGTCAGAAATCCAGGAAGTGTTTCCAGTGAGCATAGTCTTAATCCTCCTGCAGCAAAGCAGGGTTTCCCACCCTCAGCACTAGTGACATTTTGGTTGGGTAATTCTTTGTCATGGGAGCACACTGTAGGATATTAATAGCATCCCTGGCCTCTACCCACTAGATGACAGTATCAAACACAACCCCCTCCCCACCAGCTGTGATGACTAAAGGCCTCTGCAGATTGTCAAATTCTTCCTTCTGGGGGCATGGAATAGGAGTATGCAAAATCTACCCACCATCCTTTAATGAGAACCATTGAATTAGAGGAAAGAAAATCTGGCCTTGCCCTTAAGACATTCCCAATCCCACAGAGAATGCTATCCTGCCCTCACCTCCATCCCAAAAGACTCCCATCCATTAACAATAAAAAGGGATGTAAGGCAGGAGTACAGGCAAAGGATTCCAGCTTCAAGGATCCACAAAAGCTTCTTATTTTTCATCGAGGGAACTGAGTATTGATTATGGAAGAGGAGTAGATTATCTTGGCTATTAGGGCGATTATGAGTAGATTGGCTGTGACTGTCATTATAATTTTTTGGCAAATTTATCCAATAGCTCAGAATACTCCCTTTCTAACTCTTTTGCTGGGTCTGCTAAGGAGTGCCAGTGGCAATCTGAAAAAAATTGTAAGCAAGAATTAACATTGTCTTGAAAAATCAGAACACAGGACATTTGGGGGCGCCTGGGTGGCTCAGCTGGTTGGGCAACCGTCTTTGGCTCCGGTCATGATCCCAGAGTCCTGGGACCAAGCCCCGCATCGGGCTCCCTGCTTGGTGGGAAGACTGCTTCTCCCTCTCCCACTCCCCCTGCTTGTGTTCCCTCTCTCGCTGTGTCTCTGTCAAATAAATAAATAAATAAAATCTTAATTAAAAAAAAGAACACAGGACAGTTTTAAACAAAAAGAATAAAATTTTTAAAAAATATTTTATTTTATTTATTTGACAGAGCACAGTGAGAGAGGGAACACAAGCAGGGGGAGTGGGAGAGGGAGAAGCAGGCTTCCCATGGAGCATGGAGCCCGATGCAGGGCTCTATCCCAGGACCCTGGGATCATGACTTGAGCTGAAGGCAGGCACTTAACGACTGAGTCACCCAGGCGCCCCCAAAAGAATACATTTTTATTGATGGCTGGTTAATAGGATTCATAGGTAAAAGAGAGAAAAATGTACAAAGGCCCTAGGAAAGTGTTCAGTAAGCATGCCCACATTTCTGTTTTCCTGGATTCCTCACCGAATACAATACAATAGTTGAAAATAAGTAAAAAAAAAAAAAAATACCGTATAAGAATGCATTATGAATTGAGGTTGACGGTGTGATTGAGTTGGGAAAATCTTGAGCGGTCAGTTAAAAATGGAGAGAACCTGAGCCTTGCTCAACTCAGAATTTGGACAAACTGGCACAGCAAGGCTTCCTTAGTTAAAGGAGTGATTATTAGCCATAAGTTGATACTCTTGGAAAATGTTAGATTTCTGTATTCCTCTAGTGACCAAAGAATGTAAATACTGTAGACCATAATCTCTTATCTGAAACCCTCGGTACCAGATGAGGTTCAGAACTATTTTTTAAGAGGAGTAGTGCAGTGAGCAGAATTTATTAGTAACACTACAGGCATACTTCAGACTTAGTCATACACAATCCCATCACCATGCAAGTCAAACCAAGGAGTCTACCACATCTTGGGTAGGCACAGTGTGTTGTTCAGATCCCCCAAACCCATGGCTTCAGGACTCCTGCCCCTTTGAGAAGGCCATTAATACCTCTGCAACAAAACACATGAATATTCACAGTAAGGTGAAGCCATCTCACTGTCAGTTCAGGTCAGTTTTTTGCCACCAAATGGGTGTCATCAACAATTGGACAAGAAACTCAGTTTTCAGAGACCTTTGGATGGAATAAAGGATCGTGAATCTGCAGTAACATTTAGGGGATTGTGGCAGTGGTATTTTCTCATCTCGATCCTTGCTGCTGTTGTCCTCTGTCCCAGGGTCTCCTACACAGTCCCCTTCCGTATTGGGACCCAGTGCTAATGTGATTATCCTTACCTGCTAAAATGACAACCATACATCTTGCAATAATAAAATTAAACTAAGACCTTCCATGGATTTCTGGTAAACATTCAATAAAACCCAAGTGACTGACCCTGGCAAAGGTCTCCCTACCACCCAGCCTTCCATTTACTTCTCTTTAGTCTTCCCCTGTCCTCACTCTCTCTCCCGGCTCCAGCATATGTGCCCTGGAGTGATCCAGTCAGGCTGGATCACTCACAAAAGACCACCTGCATCCTGTTGCCTGTATCTATTCTCACACTGCTGCTTCTCCCTGGAATGTCCTTCGACCCCCAACCCCCAGCCTCCATGGGTCAAAGCCTCTTTGACAAATCTTTCCCAGACACCCTTCCTTAGAATTCCCCTCACTCACATCTTTTCCAAGACTAAGTTGTATCCTTTTTCTGGACATGTTGTACTACTTATTGGCTTTCTTTTTATTTATCCTGCTTGGGATGTATTAGTTTTTTGTCCTATTGAGATAGGGAAACTGAAGGGCTCCATAAAATTCTGCTTTTTGCTCCTTTTCCTGCTTCTATTCTTGCTAGGACCTGCATCACCACCTCACTTTGTACATGCTTCAGAATGTATATGTCCTCCTCCTAAGGCGCAAGGAGTTAATGATTTATTTAGAACAGATAACATCTAAGGAAGGACCAGGTGAGGATGACTGGATAAAGCCATCATATGAATATTCTAGACCACTAGTACTAGACATCTTGATGCCAAGACCCCGTGGCTCCAAGGAATAACAGCTGGGCTCTCACCTTTGTTCCAGTCAGTTCCTAGATACCTGACAGGACATGTATACCAGACCCTGAACAAAGATGAGACTCTTTCTCCTTTCTGAGTCTCCTAGACCCTCTGTATCTGCACTCTCTCTATGCCTTCAAAAAACTCTGCTTTCCCTTCCTCCTGCCTCACATTTGATTTCTATCTTGTGTGTAGCCAGGGATCCTCTCAGCTGGTCATGTGGGACCCCTCTGGGTCCTCAGACCTGGCCTGCCTTCATCTTGATAGTTTATGTGAAATTTGGAAAATTGATCAGTATTTAAAAATATATCCCCCACTCTCTTTATTCTCTTTCAGAAACTCTAAATATGTGAGTGTTGGACTATTTGCTATAATTCAACAGATTACCATTCATCTGTTCATTGTTTTGTATTTTTCCCTTCTTTTCAATTCAATTCTTCAAGTTGAAATTTACCAATCTATTCTTCTGCTGTTTACAACCTGCTAAGACCATCCAATAAATTTTTGACATTGTATTTAATTTTGAACACATTTAGTTTTTCAGAGACTGTTTTTCATTTTTAGAATTTCCAGTTGGTTAGAGCATGGAAACACAGGTGATTCATATTGCAACAATGTAAACAATTTTAACTTGAATATTGAGTGCATCTGTTCTTAGGTATGCCAGGTAGACCAGCGCCACTTCAAGTAGTGTTATCAGGTCACCTCTTGGGCTGCTCCCTTCTCTTCACCCTTTCCATTTTTATTTTACCTCCTCCCTTCAATTTGCCCCTGGGAAACTGTGAATTCTTTTCAGGCTATAATTTTCAGGCATTATGGGCAATATGCTCACCTTTAGTACCCCTTTCCTGATCTACATTCATCAAACCAAACTCACTGAGATATATGGGAGGAAAAAATGGCATTTAGTTTGAACAAGATGTAGCTACTAAAGGTGTTGATGGCCTAAAAAATTCCCCCGTCCATTAAAAATCCATGTTTACATCTATTTCTCTCTTTTTTTTTGTCTATCTATCCATCTATTTCCTGAGTGTCACCAAGTACCACATACTTATCTTGCCTACTTCCCCTTTGCCATCTTAACCAATATGTAGATCATGCAAAAAAGACTTTTCTATCATTATCTACATTTAAAAGATCTGTATTGTGAGGTTCAAAGAAGTTGAATACTTTGGTGAGGTCCTAAAGCCTATTTTCTCAACCACTATGCTATACACACCACCCCTCACAACTTAGACATGTAGATTTTCACCCAAGCCATGTAGATTCAAAGGTTTAGATGAAACCATATGATTTCACTCATCTGTGGAATTTAAGAAACAAAACAAACAAGCAAAGGGAAAAAATAAGAGAGAGGAAGAGAGGGAGACAGAGAGAGAGAGAGAAAGCAAGAAACAGACTCTTAACTATAGAGAACAAACTAATGGTTACCGGAGGGGAGGTGGGAGGAGGGAAGGGTAAAATAGGTGATGGGGATTAAGGAGGGCACTTGTGATGAGTATTGAGTGATATATGGAAGTATTGAATCACCATATTGTACACCTGAAACCAATTATGACACTGTATATTAACTGAAATTTAAATAAAAACTTAAAAAAAAAAAACCCAAAGGTCCAGGTGAAAAATTGCTATCTAGGGTAGAAAGAAAGGAGGGACTATGTGACCAGGTCCATAAATGTGACTAGAAGGCCTTCCATAGAAAAAAAGGTGCCTTCCATAGAAAAAAATACAACAGATGACTCCAGGAATGGGGATGTTCATTTTGACCCACCACAGTCCGCATTATAAGCAGGTACTTTCCTAGCTGGGAAGAGATGCCTTGAGGTCTCTAGAAGGAGGCAGGGAGGAGCTGCCAGTCATTACCTGTCACAGGACCATATGGGTGGCAGGAGGTGGGTCATGTCATACTGGGGCCCTGTCTCACAGGCTGGGGGCAGAGCCCAAGGCCAGGATAAAGGGCCTTGGGGCCAGAGCCCTTCCAAGCACTCCTCTCCTGAGGTGTTGACGGATCCAGTGCTGCCTGTGCACCAGTAAGTGTCCCCTGGGACTGAGAACAGAGACTTCCACAGAGGGAGCTCAAACCAGGGCAGGGGGTAGGCAAGGCCTTGGGCTATGGTTGGAAGAATGAGGACCAAGAAAATCTGAATCAGGAGGGCCAGGGTGGGATGGGTGAGAAAGACCCAGAGCAACTAGGAAGAGATTTGTGTGCTACATACTAGAGTTTTGGAAACAGCAGATTGTTCGAAGTTGCTGGGTATGTTTCTCTTGTTTTAGTGAATGGAAACATTGATGGCTAGATTATGCTGGAGTGGTTGCATAGTGGGAATATAGTTTTGGAAATATAGCCAGACCCAGTTGCAGAGACAGTGTGTTGAGGATGTTGGTACTTAACAGAAGAGAGAATCAGAGACACCTGCGGATCTGTTTAGACTCCAACAAGAAGGTCCATAGTGGGAACTGGGGGCACACTGGAGCTGAGAAACCCTGGGGTTTGCCTGGGAAGCAGTCCTTAGGAGAAGGACTATGTGGATTAGAGCCCTGGGTTAGGAGTCAGGGAGTCTGGAAACAGAACTGAGACAAGCTAGTGACTAGCCCTGGGCCAGTGAATTTGCCTTTTTTCCTTTCAATTTCTTCATTTATAAGTTGAATTGGTTTGGACAAAGTGACTCCAAGGCCTTTGCAGTTATGATTTTCTATATTCTGCAAAACCAAAACATATCAGAAATCTTTCCAAGAGAGAATACTTTTGCCTTTTCCTTTAAGAGACTTTCAGTGCTAAAATGGTCCCTACACTAGATGTCTGCAAGATTCTTGGTGATGTGAGAAAATGAAAGCTTGCCTGGAGCAAATTTATTTCCTGGTGTTTTCTCTGACGCTAAGGAAATGTTAATAAGCATTAATTTTCTCTACATATTTGGGCATGATACTGTTGACAACATTCCAAATGGAATTGAAAGTGACTCTGTGAAACAAGGCACATGGTACACCAGTAAGAGTGATAAAATTGTCAGAGATGATTTTCTATGTCTGATCTCAAGACTTTCACAATAAGGGCACTAGAAGTGATGCTAAGAACAGGAAGGGGCAGCAGGGCTCTGGGTCCTGGGTCTGACTCGCTGTGTGACTCTCCCTCAGATCCTGACCCCACCAGCTGAGATGTCCTGCCAGCAGAACCAGCAGCAGTGCCAGCCCCCTCCCAAGTGCCCCGCCCCCAAATGCCCCCCCAAGTGCCCCCCAGTCTCTTCCTGCTGCAACAGCAGCTCTGGGGGCTGCTGTGGCTCCAGCTCTGGGGGCGGCGGCTGCTGCAGCTCTGGGGACGGCGGCTGCTGCCTGAGCCACCACAGGCGACACAGGTCCCATCGTCACAGACACCAGAGCTCTGGCTGCTGCAGCCAGCCCTCGGGGGGCTCCAGCTGCTGTGGAGCAGGCAGCGGTCAGTTGTCTGGAGGCTGCTGCTGAAGTGGACCCTGAGCCAAGGAGCACCGAAATAGAGGCAGAAAGGGGCAAGGTCATCTTCCGTTGCTCTACCTGTGCTGCTGAGACATTTTAGTGAAGACTTCAAACTCTGTTCTTGAGGATACTTCTTACCTGAAATCCGGATATCTGTGTCCTCTCTTAAAAACTCATTTTCTGAACTCTGATCCCATGTTTGCGGCCTGCCCTGGGAACCCCAGATAGTAATTCCTATGCCATTCCACAGATAATTTCCTTGGCAGTCCCCTACCTGAAGCAAAACAATAAAATAATCTCCTCACCATCTTGTTCTAGCCTGCTTTTCCCTTGCTTGTAAATGTACTGGGAAAGATGAGCATGTCCGATCTCAGCTCAGTCTCCCCTTGTCATCTGGGCCCTGATGTAGCACTGCTTGTTTTTGACAGGCTGGAAAAATTCTTTTCTACTCTTCAAGAGTAGAAATTCTTCCAGCCAGACTAAGAATTAAATCAACATGAGACAGATTAACAGTAGAAAAAGTCAAAGTTTTATTACGTGTGCACGGAGGCCCAGGAATGACACCGAGGCCCAAAGAAGTGACCAAGACAGGCAAATTTTACTCATTTTAGACAGGCATTAACAAGACAAAGAAAACAACCTTAGGAGCTTCAATTAGTAAGGGATTCTAAGCAAAGTTTGGGCAGGGGTGGTAAATTAGTAAAATTAGTAAAAAGTAACAAGAGTTGTTTAGACAGACTTCTCTGCTCTAAATTTCCCACCTCTGGTGATAAGGGTGTCTCTTTACCTCCTGCTAGGGGGGGGGGTACTTTTCACATGGAGAAGTATTTCCTGCTTTCAGGGGAATGGAGGAGAGTCTGAGTGTCCTTCTAGCGCAGGCTGTTATTTAAGTAGCTTTAATTTGAAGTAATCGATCTACCATTGTGGTATATTTGGGGGTAGCCTACCCTGGGCCCCTACAGTTCCATCCTCTGGATGTTTCTCTGAAAGTTTCTCATATTAAAGCTGAGCTGGTGACTGAGGAGGAAGAAACCAATCTGCAAAGATTAAGAAATCTGCAAAGAACAGAAAGGCCACAGGCTAGAATGAGGATGAATAAACAGAAAAGAACAAATGGAGCACAATTCCCCACATCCCATTAAACCAAATTCCCTAAACCCGGAAATAGATTGGTCCAATAGAAAGTCTGTGCTTCATTTATCTAATGAAAATTTATCTAATTCTTTCTTTTAACTGATTCACGTTAGATATTATTTGGCCCATTTGGTTTACATAGAAGCAAAACTTTTCACCAGTGATTGCAGAGGCACTCAGTGGATCTGGAGCATGATGATTTTGGAGTACCACAGAGGCTAAACTTTTAACTTCTGATTGGAGTATTTTCAAAGTTTGCATAGTGGTATTGAATTCTTGTCCCATCACCACAGAGAGATTTAGGTTTGCTTTTTCTAATTTATAATCCCCAAAATTTGGGAATAAGAGACTTAACACTGAAAGAACTTGGAATTGATATGACAGTGGATTTTCTACAATTTCTTGATGGGCACGTTTATGTAGCACAATTTTATGGACAAAGAAGCCCAAGTTTGTAATTGGCTGGCATTTAGGGTGAAGTACTTAGTAACAAATGGAGCCAGGTATCTAAGTCTGCATCGTCCTGACCAAGTAGGTGGGAATATTTTGTAGACCTTGTTGCCGCATAAAATAAGACCAGTGTAGTTTATAGACAGGGTTAGTTTGGAACTTTCAAGTGTGGAGTGTTCCATGACCTTTGATAATGTTAACATTCATACATTCATACATCTCCATTTTTCATGTGGTCCTGTCAGTATATGAGAGTAGCTGATGTAGGAGGCCCGTAGTTTGGTTCTGGCAGTGATAAAGCTTAGTTTTGTCACCTAGCCAAGTAAGTCCAGAATTTTGATTGACCCAAATACAGTTTGTGGAATTCGGTGGTCTAACGAGGCGGGTAGCTAAGATACCTCATGTTGTACGTTGATCTGTAAAACATCTGGTGATTTGGCAAATGTCTATGCTAGAGTTATTTTTAATCTCCTTGCTAAGTTTAAAGATGATATTTTTAGTATCAAACCACAGGATTAGGTAGCTATAAAGTTTTGGTGTATCTCTCAGAAGAAGTCCAGTCCCAGTCCATTGAAACAGACATCTGTTTTCAATGCAAAAGGGAAATTTTTCAGTTTTATTTTTTCAGAAAAACTTTTCAGAAATTTTTTAGGAGGGGTGGTAGGGAAAAGAGAAGTTTCTTGATAGTCTTTGAGCTTCTGTAGAGATTTTCTGGAGCCCAAGTAGTTCACCAGGTAAAAAGGCAGAGGGAGTGATGTTCCTCTGGCTATAGATACCACACCTTGCAATCTATCCATCTACCACGTTCAGACAACCAGGTGTTCACATCTGCAGGAATGAAGACCATTTCAGGTTCTTTTGCATTATCTAGATGTTCACATAGCCAATAGTCAGACTGATTTATATGTGTGGCCAGGTAAACTGGCATAAGGAAGTGTTTGGTCTGTGCCTGACCTATTGAAAAAGAGAGGGTTAGTAAGAGCAAGACACAGGTTGGAAAGGAATCCATAGTGGAGACTTCAAGAGAGGAAGTAGGATAGAAAAGCACTCTCCAGTTAGCCTTCCAACAAATAATCTATAAATGGGGAAAAAGTATTAAAAAGTATATATATAGTATTTAGTTAGTATTTTATATAATATATTATAATATGCTTGTATAAATAATTTATATTATATATAAATTTACATTATATAATAATTAACATATCGTATATATTATATATAAATTTATATATAGGAATATATATATATACATGAGTTTTAAAAAAGGGGAGTAGGGAAAAGAGAAGTTTTTTGATCATGATTTTGGCAAAAGCTGTCTACATCATGGCACCGTTGCTTCTGGGACCTGGGACTTGAGCCTGGAAATCCTTATTTTCAGGTCACCTGTAGGGGGTGGTCTCCCAGTTGTCTTGCAGTGTTGATCTGGGTCTATTTTGGTATGGTTCTCATGAATCCAGAGGATTTCTCTTTTATTCTGGTGGCAGTGTAGGTCATCAGCAGCACCTAATAGAACCCTTCCCAGCAAGGTGCCAGCCAGTGTTTTCTTCTAAAGACCTGGATGTAGACCCTGTCCCTGGTTGAAAGGGCCCATAAGTTGATGAGGGCCATGCTTCATTTACCTGTTGATGATACGCTTCATGTATACTTGTTAGTCCTTGTATATAGTTAGTCATAGCATCACATTGCTCACTTAATGCCCAAGTGAAAAGTTTAGAGGTGCCAGTAGGCATTGGACAACCAAACACTATTTCAAAAGGTGTCAATCCATGCCTCCTATTTGGAGTATTATTAATAAGGGCCAAGGGCAATGCTTTTGGCCATTTAAGTCCAGTTTCTTGACAAATCCATCCTAAGTTCCTTTTTTTTTTTTTTATTTGACAGAGAGAGAGACAGCGAGAGAGGGAACACAAGCAGGGGGAGTGGGAAAGGGAGAAGCAGGCTTCCCGCTGAGCAGGGAACCCAATACGGGGCTCGATCCCAGGACCCTGAGATCATGATCTGAGCTGAAGGCAGTCGCTTAACCAACTGAGCCACCCAGGTGCTCCCCTAAGTTCCTTTTTATGTAAAGATTTTTTACAGTCCACTTGCCTTGATGATTGAGGATTTTAATGAGTACTCCAGAGTTTTTGCAAGCAGGTGGTTTATCTCTGCTGTAAAGTGAGTTCCTTGGTCTAACTCAATTACGAAAGGACTGCCAAAATAAGGAATAATCTCAGATATTAATTTTTTTTACCACTGTTGTGGTATCAGCATGTCCAGTCAGAGAGCATTCAGTCCATCCGGTAGACATTCACAATGATCAACCAGTGGGAACAGCCAAGGTTGGGGGCAAGTCTATAAAATCCATTTGAAGTCTGCAAAGGGCAGTGTGGGCTCAGGAGGTCTTTATGGTGTATATTGATTTCTTCCAGAGATTTGGTGAGATTTATAAGTATTGCACTGGGAAATGATTTGGTCATAAATTTTGTGGGTGTCAGGGCAAAGCCAATTGTCTTACTTCTTTAATTATCCCCCATTTGCACATATGTCCCATTTGTGGGAGATAAGTGCAAGCCAAAAGGTTAAAAGAAAAGGGGATGTAGGAATCCAGTTTGGCCCAATATATGATCCATCTGATAATTGCTTTGCACCCTTTTGTGTCCAAGCGTCCTTTTCAGATTTGAGGCATTTGTCTGATGATTAATATCAGTCAGGGATATAGGTTGGGTTAGAAACTGGGTGGAGAGAGGATAAGGAGGTCCATCTGGAGCTGTGTTTTGGGCAGCTGTCAGCTCTACCATTTCCTAAAGATGTACCATCAGTTTCCTCTGTATATGGTCTGATCAGTGAGCATTGGCAATTTTAGAAGGGAGGGGAACAACTTGTGACAGGACAGCAATTACATGCCCATTAGCAATGAGAGTCCCTGCAGAAGTTAAGAATCCAAGGGATTTCCAAATTGATCTTCCCATAAAAACCAATAAGGTATTGCTTAGAATGAGAAGTCTCTAAAATTTTTTCAAATATAGAAGTTTTTCCAATTCGAAAGATCCACCATCTGGCCACTAAAAAGTGGGATCAGCATTAGTATATTTATTCCAATAGCAACTCAATCCAATAAGCCTCTCTATGGAAAGACCCAGAGACAACTTTCCAGGCTGAGTATAAATCTTTGCCATGGATGCAAGAAGTGTCCTAAGAGGGAACAGATGAGTAGGCCCTATGACCCGAAGTTTACTCCAAGAATAGTCAAAGAATGCAAAGACCTCCATTACACAGATGGTAAGAATGATGTGGTGTCTCCAGTGTCTCTGGTATCCCACAAATGAGAGACACTTCCAGTCACAGATCTGCTGATCTATGATACACTGTTACCTCAGTGCTATTGGAATTGGAATGGGATTTTTCCTGCACTAACAAGCAATGAAGGTTGGGACGACAAAGACACCTTATGGGCTGGGACCCCTTATGACAAACCTCGAGAGCTTCCATGGACAACAGCTCCTTGTAACTGCATGCCTTGGATCCCCAGTCTATTCCACTGGTCACTGGGGTGCACCCCTGTAAGTGGTAAGTGCACCCTCCAGATGGCAGAGACCAGGGAGAATATTCTCACTGGTCACAAAGCCAACATCTTAGGACATAGAATAAGATGAAAGGGAAAACCTCATCTGATTTTTCTTATATGCACACTAATAGCTTTGGCCAAGCCTTGGGTGTCTTAGAGCCATGGTAATACCTAGGAGGGATGCATCACAGAGTTGGGGATTTTGTGTTTTTTTTTACTGTGTACCTTGATGCACAGAAGTTTGTCTTGGCAGATGACCTAGTGTCAATTTAACCTTGATCAACTTATCCTGACATAGGAGATTTTGGGTTAGGTGGTGAGCGCTCTAACAGCTTTTAAGTGCTAGACCCTTGCCCACCAATTTTGTAGTTTTGACTTCCAAGGTGTTTCTTAACAACTGCCTTTGCCTCATGTGCACATTAACCCACAGCAAAATTTGTCCAAACAGACACTGGTCTGATGAGAACCGTGAACTCATCAATCTGTGGGACTGGCTTGAACAGCAGGTTTATAGGACTTACACCTGTGTTCTGCCCTATGATAATTCCTTTTTATGACAAACGACATAAAAGACCCAAAGAAAAACAAAGACCATCTTTGGGAGGAAAGGGATCAGTACCCAAAGAGTACTCTACTAAATTTTTACTGAGAGTCATTAAGCCCAAGGAGCCAGCCAGCAACCCATTCTGTTGGTTGTCTTTGGTTTTGTTGACTGTTTCTTTTGCTGTGCAAAAGCTTTTTATAAAAAACAGACACATAGATCAATGGAACAGAATAGAGAGCCCAGAAATGGACCCTCAACTCTATGGTCAACTAATCTTCAACAAAGCAGGAAAGAATGTCCAATGGAAAAAAGTGTCTTCAAAAAATAGTGTTGGGAAAATTGGACAGCCACTTGCAGAAGAATGAAACTGGACCATTTCCTTACACCACACACAAAAATAGACTCAAAATGGTTGAAAGACCTCAGTGTGAGACAGGAGTCCATCAAAATCCTAAAGGAGAACACAGGCAGCAACCTCTTTGACCTCAGCTGCAGCCACTTCTCCCTAGAAACATCGCCAAAGGCAATGGAAGCAAGGGCAAAAATGAACGACTGGGACTTCATCAAGTTTTTATTTAAATTCCAGTTTTTTATCATATAGTGCAATATTAGTTTCAGGAGTAGAATTTAGTGATTCATCACTTACATACAACCCTCAGCCCAGTGCTCATCACAACAAATGCCCTCCTTAATCCCCATCACCCATTTAACCCATCCTACCCACCACCCATCTGGCAACCTTCAGCTTGTTCTTTATAGTTAAGAGTCTGTTTTATGGTTTGCCTCTCTTTTTTCCCAACTATGTTCATTTGTTTTGTTTCTTAAATTCCTCATATGAATGAAATCATATGGTATTTGTCTTTCTGTGACTGATTTATTTCACTTAGCATAATATGCTCTAGCTCCATTCACATTGTTGCAAATGGCAAGATTTCATTCATTTGTTATGGCTGAGTAATATTCCTGTGTGTGTGTGTGTGTGTGTGTGTGTGTGTGCACATATACACATCTTTATCCATTCATCAGTCAGTGGACATTTGGGTTCTTTCCATAATTTGGTGCTATAAACAGGGGTGCATGTATACCTTTGAATCAGTATTTTTGTGTCCTTTTGGTAAATACCTGGTAGTGTAATTCCTAGATCATAAGGTAGTTCTATTATTGTTGTTTTTTTTTTAAGATTTTATTTATTTATTTGACAGAGGGAGACAAGAAGAGCAGGAACACAAGCAGGGGGAGTGGGGGACGGAGAAGCAGGCTTCCCGCTGAGCAGGGAGCCCAACACAGGACTCAATCCCAGGACCCTGGGATCATGACCTGAGCTGAAGGCAGACTCTTAATGACTGGGTCACTCAGGTGCCCCAAAGTAGTTCTATTGTTAACTTTTAAAAAAAATTTTT
This sequence comes from Callorhinus ursinus, assembly GCF_003265705.2. Taxonomy (NCBI): domain Eukaryota; kingdom Metazoa; phylum Chordata; class Mammalia; order Carnivora; family Otariidae; genus Callorhinus; species Callorhinus ursinus. The sequence goes on from NW_027397152.1 coordinate 146,070, forward strand.
TTTAATTTTTAAATTTTATTATGTTATGTTAGTCACCGCACAGTACATCATTAGTTTTTGATGTAGTGTTCCATAATTTATTGTTTGTGTATAACACCCAGTGCTCCATGTAATACGTGCCTTCCTTAATGGCCATCACTGAGCTATTAACTTTTTGAGGAAACTGCATATTGTTTTCCATAGTGGCTGCACTAGTTTGCATTCCCATCAACAGTATAAGAGTGTTCCCTTTTCTCCACATCCTTGCCAACACCTATTGTTTCCTATGTTGTTAATTTTAGCCATTCTGATGGGTGTGAAGTGATATCTTATTGTAGTTTTGATTGTATTCCCTTCATGATGAGTGATGTTGAGCATCTTTTCATGTGTCTGTTGGCCATCTGTATGTCTTCTTTGGAAAAATGTCTCTTCATGTCTTCTGCCCATTTTTTAACTGGATTATTTGTTTTTTGGGTGTTGAGTTTTATAAGACCTTTATAGATTTTTGATACTAGCCCTATATATGATATGTCATTTGCAAATATCTTCTCTTTTCCAAAGGTTGGTCTTTTAATTTTGTTGACTGTTTCCTTCATTGTACAGATGTTTTTTAACTTGATGAAGTCCCAATAGTTCATTTTTGTTTTTGTTTCCTTTGCTCCAGGACATGCGTCTAGCAAGAAGTTGCTTTGGCTGATGTCAAAGAGATTACTGCCTATGTTCTCCTCTAGGATTTAAATGGTTTCCTGTCTCACTTTTAGGTCTTTCATCCATTTTGAATATGTGTGTGTGTGTGTGTGTGTCTGTGTGTGCTTGTGTGTCTGGTGTAAGAAAGTGGGCCAATTTCATTCTTTTGCATGTTGCTGTCCAGCTTTCCCAGCACCATTTGTTGAGGAGATTGTCTTTTCCCCATTGGATATTCCTTCTTGCTTTGTCAAAGATTAGTTGACCATATAGTTGTGGGTACATTTGTGGGTTTTCTATTCTGTTCGATTGCCTTATGTGTCTGCTTTTGTGCCAGTACCATATTGTTTTAGTCACTACAGTTCAGAATTGTGATGCCTCCAGCTTCGCTTTGTTTTTTCAGGATTGCTTTGACTATTCAGGATATTTTGTGGTTCCATACAAATTTTAGGATTGTTTTTCTAGCTCTGTGAAAAATGCTGGTGATATTTTGATAGGGATTGCATTAAATGTGTAGATTGCTTTGGGTAGTATAAATATTTTTAACAATGTTTGTTCTTACAATCCATGAGTGTAGAATGTTTTTCCATTTCTTTGTGTCATCTTAAATTTCTTTCATCAGTGTTTTATAGTTTTCAGACTATAGATCTTTTACCTCTTTGGTTAGTTTATTTCTAAGTATTTTATGGCTTCAGACAGACTAGATTTTAAGCCAAAGATTATAACAAGAGATAAAGAAGGGCACTATATCATAATAAAGGAGTCTAGATCTACAACAAGAAGATCTAACAAATGTAAATATTTATGCCCCCAACTTGGGAGCACCCACATACATGAAACAATTAATAACAAACATAAATGAATTCATTAATAATAATGCAATAACAGTAGGGGACTTTAACACCCCATTTACTGCAATGGACAAATCATCTAAGCAGAAAATCAACAAGGAAACAAGGGCTTCAAATGACACACTGGGCCAAATGGATTTAGCATATATATTCAGAACATTTCATCCTAAAGCAGCAAAATACACATCCTTATTTTTTTATTTTTTTATTGTTATGTTAATCACCATGTATTACATCATTAGTTTTTGGTGCAGTGTTCCATGATTCATTGTTTGTTCATAACACCCAGTGCTCCATGCAGAACGTGCCCTCCTCAATACCTATCACCAGGCTAACTCATCCCCCTACCCCCCTCCCCTCTAGAACCCTCAGTTTGTTTTTCAGAGTCCATCATCTCTCATGGTTCGTCTCCCCCTCTGACATACTCCCCTTTTCTTCCTCTCCTGTTATCTTCTTCTTTTTCTTTTTTCTTAAAATATGTTGC
>NW_027397152.1:153067-175333 GCF_003265705.2 Callorhinus ursinus
ATTTTTTTAATTCTTCTTTAATTTCCTGGTTGACCCATTCATTCTTTAGTAGGATGCTCTTTAGCCTCCATGTATTTGAGTTCTTTCCGACTTTCCTCTTGTGATTGAGTTCTACCTTCAAAGCACTGTGGTCTGAAAATATGCAGGGAATGATCCCAATCTTTTGGTACTGGTTGAGACCTGATTTGTGGCCTAGGATGTGATCTATTCTGGAGAGTGTTCCATGGGCACTAGAGAAGAATGTGTAGTCTGTTGCTTTGGAATGGAATGTTCTGAATATATCTGTGAAGTCCTTTTGGTCTAATGTGTCCTTTAAAGTCTTTATTTCCTTTTTGATCTTTTGCTTAGATGATCTGTCCATTTCTGTGGTGGTGGTGTTAACGTCCCCTACTATTATTGTATTAATGTCAATGTGTTTCTTTGATTTTGTTATTAATTGTATATAATTGGCTGCTCCCATGTTGGGGCATAGATATTTACAATTGTTAGATCTTCTTGTTGGATAGACCCTTTAAGTATGATATCATGTCCTTCCTCATCTCTTATTATAGTCTGGTTTAAAATCTAATTTGTCTAATATAAAGGTTGCCACCCCAACTTTCTTTTGATGTCCATTAGCATGGTAAATTGTTTTCCACCCCTTCACTTTCAATCTGGAGGTGTCTTTGGGTCTAAAATGAGTCTCTTGCAGACAGCATATCGATGGGTCTTTTTGTTTTTTCATCCAATCTGATAGCCTGTGTCTTTTGATTGGGGCATTTAGCCCATTTACATTCAGGGTAACTATTGAAAGATATGAATTTAGTGCCATTGTATTGCCTGTAAGGTGACTATTACTGTATATTGTCTCTGTTCCTTTCTGGTCTATGTTACTTTTAGGCTCTCTCTTTTTCTTAGAGGACCCTTTTCAATATTTCTTGTATGTCTGTTTTCTTGTTTGCAAATTCTTTTAGTTTTTGTTTGTCCTGGAATCTTTTTATCTCTCCTTCTATTTTCAATGACAGCCTAGCTGGATATAGTATTCTTGGCTGCACATTTTTCTCATTTAGCGCTTTGAATATATCATACCAGTCCTTTCTGGCTTGCCAGGTCTCTGTGGATAGGTCTGTTGCCAATCTAATGTTTCTACCATTGTAGGTTACAAACCTCTTGTCCTGAGCTGCTTTCGGGATTTTCTCTTTGTCTCTGAGATTTGTAAGTTTTACTACTAGATGTCGGGGTGTTGACCTATTTTTTATTGATTTTGAGGGGAGTTCTCTGTGCTTCCTGGATTTTGATGCCTGTTTCCTTCCCCAAATTAGGGAAGTTCTCTGCTATAATTTGCTCCAATATACCTTCTGCCCCTCTCTCTCTTTCTTCATCTTCTGGGATTCCAATTATTCTAATATTGTTTTGTCTTATCGTATCACTTATCTCTCGAATTCTGCCCTCGTGGTACGGTTGTTGTTTATCTCTCTTTTTCTCAGCTTCCTTATTCTCCATCATTTGGTCTTCTATCTCTCTAATTCTCTCTTCTACCTCATTTATCCTAGCAGTTAGAGACTACATTTTTTATTGCACCTCATTAATAGCCTTTTTGATTTAAACTTGGTTAGATTTTAATTCTTTTATTTCTCCAGAAAGGGCTTCTCTAGTATCTTCCACGCTTTTTTTTTAAGCCCAGGTAATATCTTTATAATCGTCATTCTGAACTATAGTTCTGACCTCTTACTAATGTCTGTATTGATTAGGTCCCTGGCAGTCAGTACTGCCTCTTGTTCTTTTTTTTTTTTTTTGAGGTGATTTTTTTCTGTCTTCTCATTTTGTCCAGAGGAGAATAGATAAATGAGAGAACAAAATGCTAACAGGGTAACAATGACCCCAGAAAAATATTCCCTAAACAAATCAGAAGTGACCTGAAACTGGGTAAAATGAAAAGGAAAGAAAGAAAAAAGAAAAAAAGTTTTTTTAAAAAAGAATATGATCAAATATGATCAGGCTGGTGAATAGATCAGTGCCACACACTAGATTTTGGATGTATTTTGGTCTGTTAGAATAAACTGCCTCCCAAAATTTTAAAGAAAGAAAAACTTACATATGTAGAAAAATAAGGGTAAATATGATGAAGGGATGGAATATGAGTGTAAAGATGAAAATTATAAAAGATTTTATAAAAGGAATTGATACGATAAGAAGTTGGTTGGAAAAAGAAAAAAGAGAAATTTTAAAAAAAGGTGGGGAGAGAACATGATTAGTCAGGAGACTAGAACAAAGCCATACACTAGAGATTTAGGGTATATTTTGGTCTGTTAGAAGCAACTGTATCTCAAAATTTTAAAGAGAGAACAACTTATATGTATACCTAAAATAAGGTTAACTACTATGAAGGGATAGAATATGACTCTAAAAATGAAAAATAAAAATGATTTTTAAAAAAGGGATTGATAAGATGTTGGTTGAAAAGGGAAAAAGAAAAATTCAAAAATAAAAGAAAAAGAAAAAATTAACTTTGAAAGACTAAAGAATCATGGGGAAAAAAGCCAAGAATTCTATGTGCTGTATTCCCCTAGTGCTGGAGTTCTGCCGTTCTCATTGATTGGTAAATTTGGTCTTGGCTGGCTGTTCTTGCTGATCTTCTGGGGGAGGGGACTGTTGCAGTGATTATGAGAGGTCTTTGTGGGAGGCAGAATTGCACTGCCCTTGCTGGGGGCTGGGCTCAGTAATCTGATTGGGTTTGCTCTCCGTAGCTTTTTTTCCCTGCAAGCTTTCTGTACAGCTTTGAAAATGGCGGCATCCCAATCCGCCCCCCACCCCAGGAGTGGAGAGCTCGGGGCCCCCAGGGAAAAAGCAGTCAATCATGCCTGTCTCCCTGGTCTCTGGCCCCACTCCGTGCTCACCCGGCCTGTGACCGAGTGTTTCTGTCTCTGGCAAACGACCCTGTTTAGAGTCTCCAAACCCAGCAGATTCTTGTGGTGCACTCCCACGCCACTTCTTCCTGGGGAGAAAAGGGGTCTCCACGGATCTGCCGCTTGTTGGGTCCCTGCTGGAAGAGCAGTTGCCCAACTGTGCCGCGGATCACAGTTTATGGCAATCCCAAGCAGAGAGCCCACTCCTCGGCTCCCTCTCTGCAGCCGGCTTCCCTGCTCTGATACCTGGGAGATCTGCAGAACTCAGGCACCCCCATTCTTTCTGTGACTCCGAGGGTCCTGAGAGCACATTGTCCCAGAGAGGGTTTTACCCCCACTTAGGCACTGGAGCGATGTCCCTCAGCACAGCTGACTTCCAAAAGTTCCGATTTTGTGCTCCACTGCTCTATCACTTGCTGGTAGCCGGCTGATGGAGGCCCCCCCCGCCCCCATCTATCTTCCTGTATATCACCTCAGATTTACTTCTCCGCACGTCCTACCTTCCAGAAAGTGGTCACTTTTCTGTTCAGAGAGTTGCTGCTATTCTTTTCTTGGATGTCCTGTTTAGTTCATAGGTGTTCAGAATGGTTTGATACCTATCTAGCTGAATTCCTGGGACCGGTTGGAATTTAGGTCTCCTACTCCTCCACCATCTTGCTCCTCCTCCTGTATAGATCTTATTTACTTAGATCTTCTTTAGTATCCTTCGATAAAGTTTTTAAATTTTTTTCTTTCAATAAAGTTTTAACATTTTATACATATCTTGTTCATTTAAAAATATTATGTAGCTTATGTATTTTGCTCTTTTTTAAAACGGCATTTTTATCTTCTGTTATTTTTAAAGAAGTATAAAAATATTGGTGTGACAATTTACTGTACTCTTATTACTTGTATTTTTCTACAAGGAATATGTTTATGCATATATTGTTTTCTTATCATCCCATATTGTTAGCTAGGATGCCACAAGGAGTTATCCAGGTCAGAGGGCTGAAAGCTATCAGCAGGAGGGAGGGTGGGGAAGAGACAAAAGCAGGGAGAAAGCCCAGCTAGATGTTTCACCTGATAGCCCCTTACATGAGCCACTTAGAACCAGATTGGAGATGAGGATCTGTGCAGAAGCCCCTCCAAGTTGTCCTAAAGTTACCTTTAGCTCATTATAGTACTAAGATCTCCTCCTATGGGGGAGTCCAACATTTCTTTGAGCATAGGATCTATGCATTAGCATGTTGGCATGCTAGGCATGCACAGTTGAACAGAAGTGCCCAAGTAATAAAATATGCATAAGTTCCTTTATTTTTTTTAAAGATTTTATTTACTTATTTGACAGAGAGAGACACAGCAAGAGAGGGAACACAAGCAGGGGGAGTGGGAGAGGGAGAAGCAGGCTTCCCCAGAGCAGGGAGCCCGGTGCCGGGCTCGAATCCAGGACCCTGGGATCAGGACCTGAGCTGAAGGCAGACACCCAATGACTGAGTCACCCAGGCACCCCCATAAGTTCCTTTAATGTATATGCAAGCTCCCTGCCCTCACCCCGAATGCATTGAATAAAAGCATCCTGTACTAAGCCCATGGAGAGACAGTGCTTTGAGAGCTATCTCTCTGTCTCCTTACTTGTAACAAGTAATAAAAAGTTCTTTGCTTTCAACACTTCCTTGGGTTGTGTTCAATTTAATGCACTGCAAGCTGCATACCCTTTGAGTTTAGTTACATTATCTCCTAAGGCTAAATTCTTAGATATTTGGACAGTATAAAAGAATGTTCTCATTTTACATTCTAATTCATTTACACACCATAATGTATTGAATTAATGAATCATTGTATTGTTATGCATAATTAGTGTACTGATTTATTTTCATACCAGTGAAGCATGAGTGTCCAATTCCTTGCATCCTCTCCAACACTGAGTATTTGTTAGGCGCTCAATCTTTGCCAATCAGATATGATTGAGTAAATTGGATAGACACCCTATACCATAAAAAGATGAGTTTTTTTATGATTAGTAATACTGAACATATTTTCAGTTACTTTTTGGCCATTTGTGTTTCTTCTCTGGTATGTGTATTGTCTGTTCCTGTCCTTTGTCCAATTGATTTATAAGAATTGTTTTTCTATATTCCTAGCAAATATATTGTAATTTTCCCCAATGGATCACTTTTCTTTTTGTCTTATTTATGGTGCTATTGTTTACATAGATTTTTAATTTTTAAATTAGACACATTTATCATTTTTAAAAAGATTTTATTTATTTATTTGACACAGAGAGAGACACAAAGAGAGAGGTAACACAAACAGGGCAAGTGGGAGAGGGAGAAGCAGCTTCCAGCTGAGCAGGGAGCCCAATGCAGGGCTTGATCCCAATGACCTGAGCTGAAGGCACATGCTTAATGACTGAGCCACCCAGGCACCCCATATTTATCAATTTTTGAAAGGGAGGAGAACACACTAAAAGTCAATAATGTTCAAGGTTTTGTCTCTGAAAAGGGCTGCACAGTAGAGGGAAAAGAGCAAAATTTGCACTGTTTTAATGACTTCCCATGGATCTCAGCAGTGTTTCCTCCTATCCCTTGAGGTTATAAGGACATAGGAGACAGATGAGTACATGACTTCAGAAAACCACATCCTTGTCACTAAACATTTTTTTCTGTTGAAAGGATACCAAATCAATATAAATCTATTGAAATCTAATAGCCACGGCTTACAAATGACTCTGCATGATATTACAAGCATTTTGCTGGTTTTTTACCTGTGCCCACATCAGACTAATTGATGTTTGGGTGCTGCCTTCCCTGCCTGGAGGCAGAAGCATGATCCAATGGCATCTGAGGCCCATCATTCTAGGAATCAGTGAGCTGGGCTTCTGAGTATTACTACCCATGTCCTGACCTCTCCTTCCACAACTGAGCCCTGAAGACAAACATCATCCATGAGTAACATAGAGGCAGATCTCTGTAGGATGATATGGTCAGCACTCATCACTGTGCATGTCTTATCTGATTGCCTTACTTCACAGGGAAAAGCTGTTTGCAAACTCTCAGGTACTATGAAATGCCAGTGAAATGATTATAAATGCATGTCTTGGCTCTAGATGCTGATGGGGGATGCAAACATATCAGATCTAGACCCCGCTCTGAAGAAGAATTCAGAGATATGTCGCATAAAGTAAAATAAAGATAAAGCACAAAGTAGCCAGTCCAAAGTAGAGTTCATAGGCCAATTAAGCTTCAGAGAAAGATTTCTTCTCTTAACAGAGCAAAGGAAAAAAATCATAGAAACACAATAGCTTCATACTGCATAGGTATTTGAATGCAAGGACAAGGAATTTAGGTTTTATCCTGAATCAGTGAAGGCCCTTGAGAAAACTTCATTTACTGATAGTGTAACTGTATAATTCACCATCCAAACTGGGACACATTTGAAACATTTTAGTTGGAACACATCCATGCTCATTTCTTTATTATCTACAGCTATTTTCACAGTACAATGGCAGAATTGAGTAGTTGAGTCAAAGACTTTATGGCTCCCAAAGACTAAAATATTTAGTCATTGGCCCCTTATTGAAAAATTTGCTGATCCCTGGTGTATCCAGTGCATTTAAGAGCCTAGAGTCAGACCCAGAATGCAATCCTGGGTCTGCCACCTGGTAGCTGTGCATCCTTGTGAAAAGTACATAAAGTGACTCTATTTCAGTTTTGTTTATCTGTCTCCTCTATTATAAAGTATGAATAATGACAAAAACAGGAAAGAGGGACTGGGGCCCAAGGTCCAAAACAGGAACTATGAGGCCTTCCAGGTGGCACTTGCCAAGGAGAATGAGGCAGAAGATCAAAGTAAATTTTCCACAACTCTGTCTTTCCTTTTTTCTAAGCAGCCCTATTCCAAGCTGGAAGCAGCTGCTCTGAGCCCCATGCAAGGAGGCAGGAAGGAGCTGCCAGTCACCACCTGTCACAGGAACTTGTGGCTGGCAGGAAGCAGTCCCCTCATGCCCAGGTCCTGTCTCACAGGCTGAGGGCAGAGCCCAAATCTGGGATAAAAGGGCCTCAGGGTCAGAGCACCTCCATACACTCCTCTCCTGAGGTGCTGACAGACCCAGTGCTGCCTGTACACCAGTAAGTGTTCCCTGGGACCAGGACCAGTGCCTTTCACAGAGGGAGCTCAAATCAGAGCAGGGGGGCAGATGGAGTAGAGTTTTGGTGGAAAAGGACCCATTATGTCAGAGGAAGAGGGTTTGAGAAAGGAGTGCAGGGAGGAATCTGGCACCACTTGGGGACATAAGGAGAAGAACCAGATAGCTGTGCCTTTGAGCTCTGGAGAAAGCAAATGCATCTGCAGTGTGGTGTGCCATTCAAGATGGGGACACTGAAGCACAGACGCTGGGGCTATCCTCTGACAGGTTTCAGGAGGGAGCTCACCTTTAAAAATACAGCCCTGTTTCTCCTCCCTGCAAAGGAGGGTTGTGGACAGGGACCTCAGGCTCCTTTGAGCTTGCTAAACCTGCCTATCCATGAGTCTGGGAACATGTTTGCCAACTTCCTGTGTTGATGAGGATAATGCAAACCTGATAATCACCTTGCCAACCTATCAGCATGAGGAGGTGGAGAGAGGTGACCTGGGTTCCGGACTGAGATCAGGGGGCTGGGTTTAAGTCCCAGCATTGCAGGAGCTGAGATGCTTATTAGTTTCTTTAAATGAGCTTACTGAGGCAGGCCATCTCCAGGATCCTTTGCAATGCTGACCTCACAGAATAAAATCATCTTGGAAGTTATGACAAGAGGCAATAATTACTGTATGCTTCCTTTAAGAAATAATAGCCCCTCGAGTGGCCTATTAATCGAACAACTTCAGATTTGGAGGGCATGGTTGGAACGCGTTCCATCTTCACTTACAAGGCTTTAGACCCTTGGACATGTTCAGTAATGTGATTTGGTCTTAGTTTACTACCTTGTATACTGGAGGAAAGTGCATGTCTGACTTACAAGGCTCCACTGAGGATCCAAAGAGATGATGCCAGAGTACAGGAAAGTCATGCAGCTGCTGGATTATGGAGATGCTTCTATGACTATACAGGATGCTAAGAGGGTGAGAGGGGCAGGAGAGCTCTGGGTCCTGGGTCTGACTGTATGACTCTCCCTCAGGTCCTGACCCCGCCAGCTGAGATGTCCTGCCAACAGAACCAGCAGCAGTGCCAACCCCCTCCCAAGTGTCCTGCACCCAAGTGTCCCACCCCCAAGTGCCCCCCAAGTGCCCCCCAGTCTCTTCCTGCTGTAGTGTCAGCTCTGGGGGCTGCTGCATCTCTGGAGGTGGCGGCTGCTGCCTGAGCCACCACAGGCAACACAGGTCCCACCGTCACAGACACCAGAGCTCTGGCTGCTGCAGCCAGCCCTCAGGGGGCTCCTGCTGCTGTGGAGGGGGCAACGGTCAGTCGTCTGGAGGCTGCTGCTGAAGTGGACCCTGAGCCAAGGAGCACAGACTTGGGGACAGTTTTGAGTGGCCAAAACCTTCCTCCTATTCCTGCTCCCCTTGCTGGGCCTGCCCAAGGGGCTGAGTTGTCTCAAGGAAGGTTCTGAGCTCTGGGCTGGTGGGTCCCTCTGCCCTGGGATTCAGAAGGCTGAATCCTCTCCCCTAATTCCATCTGCTGACCTCTGAGACCAACTGTTATTTGCCCTGGGATCCCCAAACCACAGACTCTAATCCACTCCCCAGCTACTCTCCTTGCCGTCTGCTCCTCAAATGAAACAATAAAACAAGAAATCTGCTTACCATCCTGTTCTAGACTCTTCCTGGCCTGCTTGCATCCCAGTATTTTTTTTCCCACCACCATGCATTCTCCTGCTGCCCGGAGATCTTGGAAATCAAATCTGTGCTAGTTGCATGATTGGTGATGGGAGGAGGGGAGAGAAAGTGGCTCTGCCTCGTATTCTGACACCATTTCTCAGACAAATACTATGTAGCTCTTCTGGAACTTGAACTTGGACTTTCTTTGGGGTCCAGACAAGTCACCAGGGCAATGCATATTCCATTCCTCCCCTGATCTCCTCCTCCTTCTCCATTGTGACATTGCCCCACTCACCCTCCAATTTCTTTCTCCCTCAGTCAAAAAATTTATTTAGAAAATTATACATGAACTTTCTACAAATAGCCCATGAAACAACCATGATGAGTTTCTAACTAGAAACATCCATATAGCATGTGGCAAAGATTGTAAAAATTAAAAATTCCTATAAGGAATCAGGGAATTTTAAAAAATCAGTTACTTCTCCCCTTTCTCTCCTTGAGTCTTAAGTTCAGTTTTTTCAGGTCAAATATTTCATCTCTATGTTCTGTAAAAAAAATATTGATTTTCTTTTCTTTTTTTAAGATTTTATTTATTTTTTTATTTGCCAGAGAGACAGAGAGCACGCACAAGCAGGGGGAGCAGCAGGTAGAGGGAGAGAGGAGCAGGCTCCCCACTGAGCAAGGAGCCTGATGCAGGACTCGATCCCAGGACCCTGGGGTCAGGACCTGAGCCGAAGGAAGACGCTTAACTGACTGAGCCACCCAGGCATCCCAAATCTTGATTTTCTTATCAAAAATTTTTTTTTCAATTACAAATTTCACATGAGATTTAATTATTGTTAATTTTACTTTGAGTCTTTTTATTATTGAAGTATAGTTGACATGATATATTAGTTTCAGGTGTACAACATAGTGATTTGACAATTCTATGCATTATGTAATGCATACCATATGATTCAATAATTCCACCCAAAGAAAATAAAAATACTAATTCAAAAATATATATGCACCCCTATGTTTATCACAGCATTATTGACAATAGCCAAGATGTGAAAACAACGTTAAGTATCCATCACTTGGGTTTGGCGATGACTTTTTAAATACAACACCAAATACACAATACAGGAAAGAAATAAGTGATAAACTAGACTTGATTAAATTAAAAGCTTCTGGTCTGCAAAAGACAAAGTTAAGAGACTGATAAAACAAGTCACAGACTATCAGAAAATATTTGCAAAGGGCACATATGATGAAGGACTATTCAAAACATATAAATAACTCTTAAATCTCAACAATAAGAAAACAAATAGCTAAAAAATGGACAAAAGACCTTAACAAATACCTCACCAATGAAGATATACAGATGACTAATAATTAGCATCTGAAAAGACAGTCCACATGATATGTTAACAGGGGAAGGCAAATTAAAACATCAATGAGATGCCACTATACACCTATTAGAATGGACAAAATCTGGAACACTGGCAACACCAAATACGGATAAAGATACAGGGCAATAGGAACTCTCATTTACTGCGGGTAAGAATGCAAAATGGTATAGCCACTTTGGAAGATGGTTTGGTGCTTCCTTGCAAAAGTAATGTATTCTTACCATGCGATCAATCTTACGGTATTTAACCAAAGGAGTTGAAAACTTATGTATACACAAAAACCTGCACACAGATATTTAGAGTAGCTTTATTCGTAATTACCAAATCTTAGAAGGAACCAACATGTCCTTCAGGAGGTAAATGAATAAATAAACTGTGGTATATCTAGAAATGTTATTTGGCCATATAAAGAAATTAGTTATCAAGCAATGAAAAGACATGGAAGAACTATAAATATATATTACTAAACAAAAGAAGCCAATCTGAAAATGCTATATGCTGTATGACTCTAGCTATACGACATATGGAAAAGACAAAATTATGGAGACAGTGAAAGGTCAGTGTTTTTTTAATCTTTTAAGATCAGGGTGTTGTTTAACGATAGGATAGGGGAGGTAAGAGTAGGCAGAACATGAGGATTTTTAGGGCAGTGAAACTACTCCATATAATACCATAATTATGGATACGTGTCATTATACATTTGTCCAAACCTATAGAGTCTATTATAAGAGTAAACAGTAATGTGAACTATGGACTTTGGATGACGATGTGTCAATATAGGTTCATGGATTGTAACAAATGCACCACTCTTTTGGGGGATGTTGATAGTGGGGAAGCTATGCATAGATGGGCATAGGGGGTATATGGGAAATCTCTGTACCTTCTTCTCAGTTTTTCTATGAATCTAAAACAGCTTTAAAAAAATAAGGTTTAATAAATAACTTGGGAAAATAGATTACAAATGACAGTTATAGGACTAAAATCCCTAATAAATATAGGGTTCATATAAATTAAGAGTAAACAAGTAAACATTTTTACAAAAGATTTGGAAAAGCCATGAATGAGGGATTCTAAAAAAGAGAGAAAGAGGGGCACCCGGGTGACTCAGTTGGTTAAGCATCTGCCTTCGGCTCAGGTCATGATCCCAGGACTCTGGGATAGAGCCCTGTGTTGGGTTCCTTGCTCAGTGGGGAGTCTGCTTCTCCCTCTCCCTATGCCCCTTCCCCTGCTCATGCTCTCTCTCTCTGAAATAAATAAAATCTCAAAAAAAAGAAAGATAAGAAAGAAAAATAATAAACATTTGTAATTACCACTGAAATTAATTTGGAAAAACAATTCTACCTCATTCATACAGAAGAAACAGAATTCGATTTTTAGGAAGGAGCTTTCAGATTTATCATACCTTTCAAAAATTAGCTCACAAAACTTGTTGTTGGTACAAAACTCACCAGGTGACATGCAAATGGTCACTTATGCTTTGTTCCTGAGAATGCAAATTAGCATAAAGATTTGGATGATTCATTAATTCATTCAACAAATATTTATTGGGGGAGATGAATTAAGTTTAAAATGAATGTATCATTGTTATGACATTGAGGCAAATGAGTTAAAAAAATAAAAATGAAAGAAAAGATGCATAAGAATGTCCACTGCAATAATTCAGAAGTAATGGTGAGACAAATATGAGGTAAATATAAAAAAATTAGTAGCAAGCCCAGCACAGGTGAGACAAATATGAGGTAAATATAAAAAAATTAGTAGCAAGACTCAGAAAATATAACTTTAAAAGATGCTATTTAAAATAGTAACTGAATTTTTACCTAGACTCTAAGAATATTGCTTCAACATTTATAATTTAAATTACTATGATTTAAAGGATTTGTAGAGATGGAGAAAAAAAGCAAAGATTGCAGATTTGCTTGGTGCTGGCTCTGGAGCACAGAGAAAAAACAGTTTCTCAGTCTGCATTGTTTCTGGCTAGATCTCAGCAATGCTTCCTTCATTCCGGGAGATAATGAAAAGTTAACAACTAAAGATGCTGGGAAAAGTTTTGTGGGTACAGTCTTTTGACCCCCTCTCAACAGCATAGAATGGGCCTTGGACCTAGAATGCTTCCTCACCAAGAGATAAAGAGGCTGGCATCTAGCCATCCCCACTGTAGCATCTCTGCATTTGGGGAAGGGCAAGTTTTGTGGGTACAGTCTTTTGACCCCCTCTCAACAGCATAGAATGGGCCTTGGACCTAGAACGCTTCCTCACCAAGAGGTAAAGAGGCTGGCATCTAGCCATCCCCACTGTAGCATCTCTGCATTTGGGGAAGGGCAAGTTTCCTCCACTGGCACATGAGAGGGGTGGCCTCTGGCCATGGGGGACAATGCCCACTGTGGAAGCCAGTCTTGATCTATCTCTTCTCTATGTGAGTGAAGTGTTATTCCATCCAGTGCTTGACTGCATTGTATTTTCCTCGGCAACTCTGATACTGAGATGCAGTGGGCAGAAGTGTTTAGAGTGCTCCCCTGGGATTGGTAACCTGTGCATGGTACTCGGCTTGACAAAAAGAAGAGGGTGCAACAGACACCTTGACAAATGGGAAACCTCAGAAAGCCAATGCTTTGATGGTCAAAATGTTTATATATTGGACTGTTAGTAAAGCCATGAGAATTTTAGCCAAGGCTTAAAATCCTGTCTTCATGATACAACTATGCTGCTGACTCACTGCCTACATCTAAGTCAGGGCAATTGACAGTTTGGGCATTGCCCTGCATAGAGGCAGAGGCATGGATCAGATGGCATTTCAACCCTATCATCCCACAAATCAGGAGCAGGAATCCATGTCTTGACCACTTCCCCATTACCAAGTCTTTGGAACAGCCTGAATGTTTGCTCCAAGCTACTTAGGAGCTTCCCTGGTGTAATCCAAAACTGGCTCCTATTGGCAGAGAACAGGGAGAGAGCAAAGAAAGCCTCAGGTTGGTAGGCAGCATGTTAGATGAACAAGGAAACTTACTCAGGAGGCTTGCACTGGGTAGTTGCAAGACAGGTAGATCTCCACACCCCCTCCTTCAAATCTTAAAAAATTATGCAGAGGATTTAACTGGGCTCAGTCACATATAATATCCAGGTGGTCTCAATACCACATCACATTCTCAAGGCTGTGTCCTTAGGGCAGCCTCTGGAAGGAAAGCAGAACCCACCTCCCAAGGAAAGGGAAGGGATGAGAAGTCTTCAATTGCCAAGGTCCATCCAGCTCATGCGTCAAATAGCAGCTACATCCTCTTGATAACCACCCCAACACTGAGCAGGAGAACAAATCTCTCAGGAAAATGTGGCCAACCCACCTCACTGAGCCTGTTTCAGAGAGTGGTCTCCTATAGGAATGATCTTATTCATCAGGATTAGGTATTCATCACTTGAAAAATCAATGCTAATGCTAGTAATAGGATTTTAAGATCATTAACTGCTCACTCTGTGCATAGCCCTGTATGAACCAATGGAGGTAACAAATATAAGATCCAATCCAGAATGTTAAGGAACTTATTATAACTTCATTGGAGTGATATGTCACATGACACATAAAACAGCAGGTGGGATTTGAGCTGCCCCATCAATGACAGGGCAACAGCATGGCATGCAATATAGGGAGAGGCATAATCAAAGTTCAGAAATAATGTCCATCGGTTTCAGAATATTTCTAAGGTAGGTGACAAACGCTTAAACTTCAGATAGAACATAGATTCATGTTTCGTAGTAGGATTTTGGAATGCCTCCCATAATAATGTGCATTCTGAAAAAGATGTTGTTAATCGTTTGCGGTTAATTATTTATGAAATTGGGAGAGATTTTCTTGGATATCATAGTGAACAGATTCAAGGGGGTCCTCTTATCCCAGTCTTGAGCTCAGCTCCCAGCTTGTGAGACAGGACCTGGGCATGCAGGGACCACCTCCTGCCACCACATGGTCCTGTGACAGGTGGTGCCTGGCAGCTGCTCCCTGCCTCCCCGCAGGGCCCAGACATTGCCACCATCAGTGCCACTTCATTCTCCTTACAGCTGCCTGTCCCTCACACATCCGCCTGGCCCCCCAGCCCCTCCTGTCCTAATGCTCTGACAGCCTGCTTTGGATGAAGACCCCCAGAAACCTCTGCGTGTCTCTGCTTGTGTCCCTGCCACCCTGGCAGATTGTCTGTGTGTGTGTGTATGCACGGGTGTGTGCATGTGTATGCGTGTACATGCACATCTACACCATCATTGTTAAAAGTCTGGATTAGAAGTGAGTGAGATCCACCTGGGATAGAATCCTGGGCCTGCCACTTATTAGCCATGTGATCTTGTGAAAATCACCTAACTTTTCTCATTCTCGGTTTCCTCAACTTTAAAACAGGTGATAAAAATTACTCTCAGTGGTGTCATCAGGGTCAGTAGAGTCATGGAAGGGAAACCCAGTGGACCCTCAGATGTGAGCTATCTATCCATCGATAATTAAAAAGGAATGGATTGTTTTCTGGTCACAGCTATTTCCAGGTGAGCTGCATCTGACTTTTATGCAAAGAGCATCCTCCTCCTTTTACCCCATGGGGGGGAGAAGAAAATGCCAAAATGATGACCTGCTATGTGAAAAATTTTCCCTTTTCTTAGTTTCCCCTTTACATAGGTTAGAATGTAGGCGGGAGACAGGGGCAGTGAAGATAGAAGATGGTAGGGCCAGTCCTGCCACTGCATAGGTAAGTCCCATAGAGCTCTACCAGTACATGTTGTCTGTGGAAAGAGAGGCATTTTGGTTCCTATTTCAGCTTTGGGAATCAAGCCATGATCCTTATAAAACAATGTGTGTGCCTTCAAAACCCTGTTGGAGCTTGATTCAGAGTCAATCAGGAACATTTTCAGTAGAAATGGGCCTATGCTTATATCCCAGATGGGGTAATTAGGACCCAGAGTGGAAACCAGGGAAAAGTATGCTCAAATTGTAAGCCAAGACAGATTTCTAGGCTCTCTCATTTCCCCTTCTTTATAAATGATTTAACTAGATTTCACAAGCTATAGATGGTCTCGGTGATGGGGAAGACTTGAACTAGAAAGGGATTGATTAACGAAAAAATGTTTCAGATGTGCTTGTGTTGTTCAGAGGTCCTTGGTTGGTTGATTAGTTTGTCACTGACCCATCTTGGTCAAGATGCACTTCTTGGAATTAAATCTATAATGCTTGGTCTTTACCTATAACTCAATATTCCTTTTCATAAAGACAACTGAAAGGAGCATAAAAAATCTGCAATGCTGCACTACATTTTCCTATTACACCATGTGACTTAACCAGATGATGAGCTTTTCCAAAGTTTCAATTAGCCAAACTAGGTTGAGCCCACAGGACTGCAGAGACTGCCAGGGATGAGCGCTCCACTGCCATATTTCACACCTGAGTTGCCCTCGCCCTGGAATTGAGAAGACACTCTTGTCAGTCCAGGACACCTGCCTCTCTGCATCTGATCATCAAGAGGGTGGGCTCTGAAGTGGGGATTATGACTCCTCTTCTCCAGAAAGAAGAGATGGAAGGCAATTGGCATAAGAACAACAATGTAGGAAGCCAAGGGCAGGACTTTGGAATGTGACCCATAAATCCATTGCATTCTATAAGAACAACTGCATCTAGTGTCTCTGGGATGTTTTAATCTGTTAGTTCTTGACCAATTTATGTGATTTGCATCACACCCTGATTCTTACCTGGCAAACACCCAAGATCACCTGAGTTTGGACTGAAAATAGTCTGTACTTGTTCCTAAAAACCATGGATGATGAAAAAAGACAGTGTCGACTCCTGGAACCATCTGAGCTCTAGATTAGGTTTGCCTCTCACCCCCACAAAAGAGGTGAATTTCCTCTTTGGGAATGAATATACATCACTGTCGTGTTTGATTCTTGTCCTATTGGCTGGTTACCAAGTTCTTTGAAGACAGAGGCGGTGTCTGTCTCTTTCACTGCTAGATCTCTGATGCTGAGTGTGGTGTCTGGCCTACAGCTGATGCCCAACAAATGGTTTTCAATAAAAAGGCATGAGGATAAATTAATGAGAAAGTGTTCCAGAACATAAAGCAAGTGATGGCTAAGGCTAGATCTCAGTCTTGTGTAATATAAGGTAGGGACACAGATAAGAATTGAGCTGGCAAAAGGCCCAGGGTTCCCCAATGGCACCCTTCCCCTCAGGCCGAGCCCCTCCATTTGCTATATTCTCATGCCCAGCTCCACTGGCGAAGTCGGAATGGCAGTGCAAATAGAGCTATGTTTCCTTCCACTCCCTCTTTTCCTGAGCCACACCACATAATCCAGCATTCCACAAGTGCCAATTTTCATCCTTTGTAATGGTCTCTTTTAATTACAGTATCTCCATGGCAGGGTGGAATGAGTGAGTGGGAGCTCTTGATAACATAAAGGCAATGTCACTTCCAGCCTAGCTCTGAGGGTAAATCAGAACATAGCACCTTGAGGACCCCATTCCACAGGTCCAGTAGTATGTTTCTAAAAACATGCATGCTTGCCCCAGCCTTTTTTTTTAATTTTATTATGTTATGTTAGTCACCATACAATACATCATTAGTTTTTGATGTGGTGATCCATGATCCATTTTTTCATATAACACCCAGTGCTCTATGCAGTACATGCCCTCCTTAATACCCATCACTGGGCTAACCAATCCCCCCTCTCCCCTCCCCTCTAAAACCCTGTTTGTCTCTCAGAGTCCATAGTCTCTCATGGTTCATCTCTCCCTCCAATTCTCCACCCCCCATTTTTCCCTTCCTTCTCCTAATGTCCTCCATGCTTTTCCCTATGTTCCACAAATAAGTGAAGCCATATGATAATTGACTTTCTCTGCTTGACTTATTTCACTTCACATAATCTCCTCCAGTCCCATCCATGTTGATGTAAAAGTTGGGTATTCATCCTTTCTGATGGCTGAGTAATATTCCATTGTATATATGGACCACATCTTCTTTATCCATTCATCTGTTGAAGGGCATCTCGGCTTGCCCCAGCCTTTCACCAGCTCCCCATCTGAATTCCTATTCCCTGTTAACAATTCCTCAAAATCCTTGAATAAAGTCATGGTATCATAATTGTTCAAAGTGGAGCAACAGGCAAATGGGAAGAAGGAACTAACATCCCCTTACATTGTATTTTGTGCCTAAGAAGAAGTATCCGATTCTATAGTTTTCCATTTACTCTGACCAAAACAATGTTATGTTTAAAATTACAGTAAAATTCAAGTTCATGATTATTAGAAACTTAATATCATCTTAATTGTGATGATTTTCTTTGGAAACATATAGTATAATAAAAAATTCTTTTCAATTCATGAAGTGGTTTTTCTTTGGAAGCTATAACATATTTTATTATATTACTACAATGGAATTCAATGATGAATTTATGGCAAATATTAATTTAATTTAAACCAAATGGAAAATAAAATTCAGTTCACATGAATTTACCATATACAAACCTCAGGGATTATTCATTAAGTGAAATGCAGACAATTCTATCAATCTCATCATTATCAACAAATCTAACAAAATCTTCATCAATTATCAGTATAATATATAGAACTGGATTCAACTCTACACACCCCACAGACAACCATAAACAGATGTTCTTTGTTTTCCATTAATTGTGATTTCTGTTAGGCCCACAGATGAAGGTCACATTTTCACATCATCCTACTCCTCCATCAACACATATCCTGACACTCTCCTCTCCCACTCACCCACCCCCACACTGTATTCCAGATTCCACGGGTTCTCTTAAGGGCTACGAATTTCAAGCCATGGTCACAGCTTCATTCTTCTGCTTCCAAGATCAGTAAGCTTAGCTTAATCAACACCCTTAAAACTTCACTTCATGAGGGAATCTACAGAGAAGTGGAGGATTGGCCCTCAAAGTGGCCTTTGGCCTAATGCCTTTGTACACAACTGTGCTGAATCAGTTAGTACATGGACTCTATGTAGTTGTTCAGTTGTCCATCAGTCTTTCTGAGAGACTCTGAGCCAGCCAAGAGCAGTTCTCTTGTCTCCATATTACCGATGCCAACAAGGATATATCCTGAGTGCAAACGTACAAATAAAAGTGGAATGGCAGCTAGTGGGACTGTGCCATGGGTAATTGGACTGTCATCGATATTGCCTGCTTCCTTTTTGTCATTCCTCAAAATATGTCCCTAGAAAAATGCGGAAAACCTCGTCCTGGGAATATGTAGTACTGTCACCTTGGGTTGAGAAGAAGGACACATACTTGTGCTGCATATCATAATGCTCAGTATACAGGGGCTCAGGTCCTGGGATCCTCTGTCCACAATTGCCTGAGGAAGAGCCTTCTGCTTCTACAGAATCAAATAAGTGTCCAGCTTGGGGACAGCCTGAGCTGATAGGGTTGAGCAGATGTGTCTGTGCCTTAGCAAGGAGAAGGAAGCAAGAAAACAGGATGGAGGTGGCAGAAAAAGACCCAGGGTGCGCAGCAGGGGATGGGAAAAACAAGATTGTGAAGAAGATGAGTCCACAAGCCATGCCAGGGGCTCTGTGATTCAGTGGATCTCAGGATCTCTCTTTTCCTTGTCTTGACAGACATGCCCTCCCTGCCTGTTCACCCAGCTGTGATTTCCATCCTCCTCACACCAGTGCAGAGAAAAGGGGCAGTGTTGCTGTGTGCACCAAATGTCCACATGGCGGCGCTGTTCACGGGCGTCTGCGGGGCCGACCTGCTGTGGGAAGCATGCAGTGGTTCAGGCTGGCTTTCCCATACAGCTAGAGCGGTTGGCAGGACAGAGAGCATATTGGCCCACGTAACTCCAGACAGCTTCCATTTCCCTTCTGCTCTTGGTTTGGGGAGCAATTGAGCTGAGGGGAAAGGATGTAGAGCTAAATGAGGAAACACTGGCCTGAAGCCTCTGAATTGACATGCATTTTGTTTTAGTTTTGTTTTCCCAGACTCCTTGCCTTCCCACCACAATGTCCTACCAGCAGAGCCAGCAACAGTGCCAGCCCCCTCCCAAGTGCCTGTCACCCAAGTGCCCCCTGAGCCCAGCACAATGCTCGCCTCCAGCACCCTGTGGGCTGGATTCCAGGCTCTGGGGGAGGCTGCTGCCTGAGCCACTGCAGCGGCTGCAGGTCCCATGGATGCCCCACTCCTGCCACAGTAGTAGTGGCCGCAGCTCGGGGGCTCCAACTGTGGCCCCGGGTCCGGGGGCGGTTGCTGACCCAGGTCATGAGATTAAATAAAAACGTTTGAAAAAAGAAAGCTCCAAAATGACTGTAAGCAGCCTCGGGTGGTGCATCTTCTTCCTGTCACCTCTTTCTCTCTCACTGAGCTACTCCTTGAAGATTTCCAGTGTTATCCCACAGGGGATATTCTGCTAGTCTCCAGGAGCTCAAGGCTTCCTTTCTCCTTCTTTATGTCCCTGTGAAAAAATAAAGCTTTTCTTTCGCATTGCAACTTTTGTCTAGTGTCTGTGTCTTTACCCCAGAGTTGCATGGCCCTCTGTTGCATGTCTTTACCCCAGTGCTGCATGGCAATGCTAGGTGCAGAAGCCTGTCTCAGGAAGAGTAACATAGCAGCTTATACCCACTACCAAACCCAATTCACAAGAGCCTTTGGGAGTTTGTACATTAGGCTCAAAGTGGGTTAGGCAGAGATATTGGTGAGGACAGATGAATGAAAGCCTGGAGTTTATCTGTGTGAAATGATGTGAGATTTGATGTGATGTTGGGAGGCCCAGGGTCTGTTCATGGAGTTCCTGTAAGAACATAGTTCTGGGTTCCCTGACTGAATGACCAAGTGACAGGGACAGGGAATCAGAAATGGGCAAAAACAAGGCCAAAGTGGTTGGAGGAGAGGAGCAGTAAACCAGCTATCAAATGAAGATCGAGAGAGGAAAGGTTGTAGTGTATAAAAAGTGAAAAGTTTGAAATAGGGGCATAGAAGGAAGCTCAACTAAGGGGTTCTAAGTGTGTGGGCCTGGCAGATGCAGGATAGAGAGCTTGGGTCTATGGGGAGGAGTTCCACGAAGAAGAAGAGGGAGTGGGGGCAGAAAAGATGCCCCATGACTGCAGAGTCCTGCTCACATCAGGGTCAAAACACCTGAAGACTTTTCTTGATGATTCCTGAATTTTTACCTGACTCAGTTTCCAGAGACTCCTTTTGAGTGGAGGAAAACTTATTTTCTCCCCCTCGTCTGGTCCTGTGGTCCCCATCACATGAAGCACAGGGCTGTTCTCTGGGCAGCAAAGGAGGAGGGAAAAGCCCTGGATTGTCTGGGAAGGAGAAGGTGGGTAGTGGAGTGGCACAAATGCAATCCACAATCAGATGGTGCTCAAGTGGAGAATATAACTCCACAAGGCAAGAGACAGTGGCATAAATTGGAAGTAACACAGACCTGTGGAAAGCAAAAGGAATGAGCTTCATGCACTCGTTCAGACCCTTGAGAGTGCCATCTTGAAAGCTCAGCCCTAGATATGGCACAGAGGAAAAGAGGAAGAGAAGTACCAGACTGGGACAGGTATTTGCTCCTCTGGTTCCTCCAGCACTGACGCTCTGTGGTCCTCATGACCCACACAACAGGTGCCACCAGAGCTGTAGCATCAGCTGTGGCCTCCAGAATGTTCTGATGGTGCTGTCAGTGGCATTTGTGGGTCCCATAGTGGCTCAGGTAGCAACTTCCTCCAGAACTGGAACCACAACAGGAAGAAACATAGAGGCAAACTTCTAAAGGATACTTGAAGGTTAAGCAGTTGGGAGGGGCTGACACTGCTGTTGGTTTATCCTGACAGGACATCTCAGTCCAGTGATACTAGAGGAAATAAAGAGTAAAGTAAACCATTGCATCACATTGATATATAAACATAAATGTACATATAACTATAAATCCAGCCCTCTTACACATTTACCACAATTGCAGATCCTTACCCTAAAACCCTCAGCCCACAGTTTAGGTCATCTAAAGGCAGCAGGGAAATACAAAGGGTCTCAGGCAGAGATGACCTGACTCAAGGTGATTACTGATCACCCCCCAAATTTTCTTTCTCCCTCCTTTGATTTAGTCATACTGAGGTGTGGAGAGTGGTGACAGTGATAGGTTATAATCTGAGTAACAGATCTTCAAACTCCCCAGCCCAGGCCTTCAACATTTCCTCATTAGATGCCCAGATTTTTTTTTTTCTGTTAGAAGGGAGAAAGGAAGTCCCTATATGGCCCAAATATCTGGTCCTTATCTTCAGGACTTTCAGAAGCTAGTTGTTCATTCATTCATTCATTCATTCATTCATTCCTCCTTCATTCATTCATTCAAACATGTAGTAAGTGAACATTTCAGAAATGTAGAAGACACAGTTGCCATCCTTAAGAATCTTGCAGTGTTGGGTGCCTGGGTGGCTCAGATGGTTCAACATCTGCTTTCAGCTCAGGTTGTGATCCCAGGGTCCTGGGATCTAGTCCTGCATTGGGCTCCCTGCTCAGCGGGGAGCCTGCTTCTCCCTCTGCCTCTCTGCTCTGTCTCTTACGAGTAAATAAATAAAATCTTAAAAAAAAAAGAATCTTGCAGTGTAGTAGGCATTGTATAGACAAGTAATGAAGTTATTATGAGCTAAAATGATACCTGCTATAATGTAAGTGTGTGAGAAGTCCAGGGGACTTATGTCATACCTTTGGCTATCAATTCCCTGTTACCCTGATGGGAGTGAGGTGTCCAGATGTTGTCATTGGTTTCACTTGTGGGTGGTGAGTGAGGTCTTCGGCCTTCAAAATGGCTTTTGAGTATAGGGCAGAAGCTGAGATGTCTTGCAATGGCCCAGCTAAGGTAATTAAAAAGAACACAGCAATAATAGTGGGGACTTTAACACCCCCGTGACTGAAATGGACAGATCATCTAAGCAAAAGATCAACAAGGAAATAAAGACTTTAAATGACACACTGGACCAAATGGACTTCACAGACATATTCAGAACATTCCATCCCAAAGCAACGGAATACACATTCTTCTCTAGTGCCCATGGAACATTCTCCAGAATTGATCACATCCTAGGTCACAAATCAGGTCTCAACCGGTACCAAAAGATTGGGATCATTCCCTGCATATTTTCAGACCACAATGCTTTGAAACTAGAACTCAACCACAAGAGGAAAGTCGGAAAGAACTCAAATACATGGAGGCTAAAGAGCATCCTACTAAAGAATGAATGGGTCAACCA
>NW_027397152.1:180333-191228 GCF_003265705.2 Callorhinus ursinus
TGCAGGGCCAGAGCATGCTGCTGCTTTCACAACCAGGGGAGGTGACAACCTGGCACACTCCCAGGACTAGGCTTTCAGCCTTTTTCCCAGGCACTTGCATATGTCTAATGGATGAATTTCAGCCAGCAAACATGACTGTCCACATATAACCCCTTGGGGCCTACCGGGAGCCTAACACCCTTACTTCCTGCTTGCCTTCTTTCTTTCCTCCCTCCCTTCCTTCCTTCCTTGCTTGCTTCCTTCCTCTGCTCACATGCCTTAGTATAGATTCTCTCCCACATACCCTCCTGGGAACAGGTACGGATAGGAAAGAATTATCTTCTTGTATTCAGAAGTCTACCAAGATGGACACACAGGCAAATGAATAAATCATAACACAAATTCCAAGTGATAAATGTAATTTAATCTACATAGTATCTCCATGTTACCTCTGTGACCATGACCTTCAGATGTAATCCACTACTACCTCCTAAGCCCTGGCAGTTAGATATGGGCAAGATAGGGGACTGGTGCTAGAGCCCTATTTGCAGGGAGTGAGCCCTTCAGATGACCTCATGGCACCCAGGGGGCAGCATGGAATTTCATGAATAAAGGGAGCAGAGCAAAGTTAGGTGTTGATGGACAAATAAATAAAATGCTCAGAGCTGAAAATGTGTACTTTTTTTTTAGTGAAGTCATCTAAACTCAAAACTTTGCACATTTGAATCTATTATAATATCATGTTACAGTCAAGGAAAATTGATTAGGACTATGTAAACTTGTAATCATTTATGATTTGAATAATTTCTGCTATTAAAAGACATTATATCATGGATTTATATTTTTTACAGAGAAAACTGTTCATGGTCTATTGTTAACTTGTAAAAAGCAGTACACACAGTTAATTAAATGATATTTTGAATGTATTCTTTATAGGGAATGTGTCTTGTTCTCTTATAACCATTAAAACCTATAGGACCATCTACTTGCCTTTAGATGATTTTGTTTTTCTCACTGCACTGTAAAACTTGCCCTCACTGAAGCATAAGGATCCCACAAGTTGTTTCAAACCCCCATGGAGGAAGCACTGGTAGTGCGTGGGCCTTCGGGGTGTTAACTCAGGAATGGAGGTAGTGAGACTGCTGCGGAGGGAATTGTATCCTCCTGACAATCTCTTGTCTCCAGAAGAGGCTCTGGACCCCCCTGAGGCCATGCTTTCAGCCCCAGTGTCAATTCAGTTTTGTGGCCACTTCCCTCACACCATGGGAACCCCACAATTAGATACTGGAAAGAGCAAAACATGAGGGATGAAAAGAGGCACTATTTTTCATGTGAACTGCATGGCAAGGTTGTAGAGCAAGAGAATAGCGTGAAACTCATTTCCATTTTCATCAGCTTTGCTGGGTGGGGCAAGCCTTAGATAATACCACAAAAATAAGGCTACTTTCTGTCCTGGTGCACCTGGGAAGTCCTAGCTTACAACTCGTGTCCCAGTGTAACCACCCAGTGGAGTCCTGGTTTGGGTGATAATATAGAGATCAGCCTAATGGAAGTGGTGCTAACATCACACTTGGAGCCCCTCTGAATGTCCAACCTGACCTTGGAGTGTGACTGGGAGAGGGACATCACCCATTGTCTTTTTCCCCACAGACCTGATTCTCCTATTGCTAGGCCTTCCCCCTGAATTTCTTCTCATTCAGTCATGAATTCCCCAGTTCCTATATTTAATATACTTGGAAGGAGCATCAGCTATGGATCAGGCACCTTGCACAGTACTGGGGATACTGACAGAGGAGAGAGAACAGACTGCCTCACAAGGCCAACAATCTAGCAGAGAGGAGGAAGACAGATGGTGAATTACAGCTGTGGTGTCCACTGAAGAGAAATTGTAGGCGTTATGGGTGTGTAAGAGGAAGAAGGCTTAATCTAGTCTGGAGATTCAGATCTCTGCAAAAATGGATGTTTTCCTTTGACATCTTGTTCAACAGAAGCAAGTACAAAGGCTCCTTTGGTCTACATGGTTTTAATCTTGAGTCATTAGGCAACAACAGCTGAAGAGTCACATCTGTCTCAGGGGGTTGGGGAAATTCCAAAGTTTCTTGGTGCCTCTGAGCAGGGAGATTTCTACCTCTCCCTGGAAATGCAAGGACTTCTGCGTGGCTTCCTCCAGGTCCATTCCTGGTTTTTCTTGTCTTAGAGAAGGAGTTGTTTTAGTCCCGGAGTTGTTTCTTACTGACTTGAGATCCATGTCAATGAGGAGCTCCCTCTTCACAGGCCCTTACATGTCTTCCAGAGCAGCTGTTCCACAGGCCTGCAGACCAAACACATGTCCTTGATAGCAGAGGCACAGCTGTGAGGCCATGGCTGGGTGGCTCCTCCTTGGCCAGAAGGTCAGATCCCTGAGGGTCAGTGCTGAGCCCAGCCTCAGGAGCTCGATACTCTATAGTGTTGAGCTATCAGAGGGAACCCTGCTTATTTCTGATGTATCTTCTCTTGACTGCACTCAGAGGAGGTAAACCTCAGTTCATCAAGAACAAGAAATGAAGGAAACACAAAACTCTTCTCCCTCATCTCAGGGACAGGACCATGAAAGAGCAGGACTGTGTGAAGCCCTCTAGGACAAATGTCTCAGCATCTCTCAGAAAAATGGTGTGAGGGAGTGTGAAAATACCACCCAGTCTTCTAATCTGAGGATATTTGATCCTGGATTCTCATCCATATACCAATTTAGATGGTGTCTAGCATTTTTGAGATGTAAAGTATCTCCTCACAACCACTGAAAACATTCCATATGGATTCAGCCTTTAACAAGATGCCGGTTTATGATTTTTCTTGGTATGAGAATTTCAATGCAAGCCCCAACCCTGAAACCACAGCACCTAAATACACTCAACTCCTAAAGAGCTCCCTAGAAGAGTCACAGATGTCCTCCACATATATTAAGACATTATAGAAGAGGCCCTGTTATTAGTATCACATCATCATGTGAAAGTAGAAAGCCAGGAATTTCATGAAAAATGTTAGAATAGAGGATGCTTTTCTTAGGGGAATAGTGAGGAGGGGAGTCTCATTAACTCCTCTAAGCAGGGTGAACATTGAGGATGTGGGTGGGGTCAGGACAGGAGAAGCCAGGTGCACTGTGTGGTGATGAGAGCTGTGTGGTGACATAGGTACTTCTATAACTATGTGACACATCCCTCTGGAGATGCCAAGAAATTTTATGAAGCCACTTTGTGACTATTTAGATAGTTGGTCATTTCCAGCTAATGTGATTTGGGCAAATAAATTTACCCTGATGTCATCTTGTACTCACAGGCTGAAAAAAACCTGCTTATATTTAGGTTACACATTATGTGAGACACTCATAACTTGTAAAATTATGCCTATTTTGTAAATGTAAAAAAAATTAGGCCAGCAATTCTAAGGAGAGTCTTGGAATAGTTGAGACACTATTATATTCACATCAGACTAAAGGGAAAATAAAAACATAATTCTCCAGAGAAAAAATGTTTAATACAGGGTTATATATGTTTTTTGTTATATCAAGAATTACAAATCATCCTGATGAAGGATATTTCAGAAAATCACACATTTTATCTTATGCTTTTAGTATGTGCAAGGTTGCAGGCTTCAGAATATGGGAACAGAACTGAAGGAGATTTTTACTCTTATCTCTGGTTTGAAATGTTTTTAGGTTGTTTGCTAATGAAGCAGACATACAATGTGTGCTCAGGGCAGAAATAGAGCCCATGCTTTTAAGTTTGGTGAGGTCATTCTGACCTTGGTAAAAGTATAGCTTCCCTGGGAGCCCAGGATCAGGGTCCACAAATATTGAAAGTTGAAAATTTCCTTCATCAGTACAAAGGCAACTGAATAGAATGACAGTCATTTCAACAAATGGTGCTGAAACAGTTGGACATCTGTATTTAAAAAATAAATTATATCTCATATTATATGTAAAAATTATTATATACAAAAATTAACTCAACATCAATAACAGATCAAAAGGTAAAACAAAACACTATAGAAGCATAAGAGAGTGAAGCATAAGAGAAAATCTTTGTGACTTGAGTTACACAAAAGATTTTTAGAAATGACAAAATGAGGTGATTCAAAAGAAAACTTTCATAAACTGAACTTCATCAAAACTAAAACTTCTGCTTTTCATTCTTCTTTATGGCTGAGTAATATCCCATTGTATATATGTACCACATCTTATCCATTCATCAGTCCACAGACACTTGGGCTGTTTCCATAATTTGGTTATTGTAGATAATGCTGCTATAAACATGAGTGGAAGTGTTCAGCCACTATATTATACACCTGAAACTAATATTACACTCTATGTTAACTAACTATATTCAGAGAATTTCATCCTAAAGCAGCAGAATACACATTCTTTTCGAGTGCACATGAAAGATTCTTCGGAATACTGGGTCACAAATCACGCCTCAACCAGTACAAAAAGATTGAGATTACAGTGTTATCAACCTTGAAGTCAACCACAAAAAAAAGTTTGGAATGACCACAAATACATGGAGATTAAATAATATCCTTCTAAAAAATGAATGAGGGGGGATGCGGAGCAAGATGGTGGAGGGGTAGGAGACCTGGATTACGTCTGGTCCCAGGAATTCAGCTGGATAGGGATCAAACCATTCTGAACACCTACAAATTCAACAGGAGATTGAAGAAAAGAATAGCAACAACTCTCTGAACAGAAAAGCGACCACTTTCTGGAAGGTAGGACATGTGGAGAAGTGAATCCGAGGTGATATTCGGGAGATAGATGGAGGGGGAGGGGGCCTCCATCAGCCAGCTACCGGAAAGTGATAGAGCAGCAGAGCGCAAAATCAGAACTTTTAGAAGTCAGCTCCACTGAGAGATGTTGCTCCAGTGGCTAAACGGGGAGTGGAACCCTTGTGGGGACAGTGTGGTCTCAGGACCCTCAGCGTCACAGGAAGACCGGGGGTGCCTGAGTGCGGCAGAGCTCTCAGGTATCAGAGCGGGGAAGCCAGCTGCAGAGACAGAGCCGAGGCGCGGGCTCTCAGCTCGGGGTTGCCATAAACTGTGATCCGTGGCACAGTCAGGCCACTGCTCTTCCAGCAGGGACCCAACAAGCAGCAGATCCGGGGAGACTCTCCTTCCTCCCCTGGGAGGAGCAGCAGGGGAGTGCACTGCAGGGATCTGCTGGGTTTGGAGACTCCACACCAGGTTGTGTGCCAGAGACAGAAATAGGCCACGTGAGCACGGAGTGTGGCCAGAGACCAGGGAGACGGGAGTGATTGCTTTTCTCTGGGGGTTCACTGAGGAGTGGGGCCCTGAGTTCTTGGCTCCTCTGGGGTGGAGATTGGGAAGCTGCCATTTTCACTCTTGTCCTCCAAAGCTGTACCGAAAGCTTGCAGGGAACAAAAGCTCCCGAGAGCAAACCCGAGCGGATTACTTAGCCTGGACTGGCAAGGGCGGGGCAATTCCTCCTCCAGCAAAGACATTTGGGAACCACAGCAACAGACCCCTCCCCCAGAAGATCAGCAAGAACAGCCAGCCAAGACCAAGGTTACGGATCAATGAGAACGGCAGAACTCCAGTGCTAGGGGAATACTGCACATAGCATTCATGGCTTTTTTACCATGATTCTTTAGTCTTTCAAAGTTAATTTTTTTAACTGTCTTTTTTTTTTAATTTTTCTTTTTCCCTTTTTCAACCAACATCTTATCAATCCCTTTTTTTAAAAAAAATTCTTATTTTTCATTTTTAGAGTCATATTCTATCCCTTCACAGTAGTTACCCTTATTTTTGGCATATATATATAAGTTCTTCTCTCTTTAAAATTTTGATATACAGTTTCTTCTAACAGATCAAAATATACCCTAAATCTCTAGTGTATGCCTTTGTTCTAATCTCCTGCCTGATCACATTCTCTTCCTTTTTTTTCCTTTTTTTTAAAATCCTCTTCTTTCTTTTTTTCAAACAACTTCTTATCTTATCAATTCCTTTTATAAAATCTTTTATAATTTTCATCTTTACAGTCATATTCCATCCTTTCATCATATTAACCCTTATTTTTATAAATATATAAGTTTTTCTTTCTTTAAAATTTTGGGAGGCACTTTCTTCTAACAGACCAAAATACACCCAAAATCTAGTGTGTGGCACTGATCTATGCACCAGCCTGATCATATTTGATCATATTCTGTTTTTTGGTTTTGTTCTGTTTTTGATTGTTTTTATCTTTTTCTTTTCTTTTTCTTTTTTCTTTCTTTCCCTTCCCCCCCCCCCCATTTCAGGTCTTTTCTGATTTGTTTAGAGTATATTTTCTGGGGACGTTTTACCCTGTTAGCATTTTGTTCTCTCATCTATTCTCTGGGCAAAATGACAAGATGGAAAAAATCACCTCAAAAAAAAGAACAAGAGGCAGTACCGACTGCGACGGACCTACTCAATACAGACATTAGTACAATGTCGGAACTAGAGTTCAGAATGATGATTTTAAAGATACTAGCTGGGCTCGAAAAAAGCATGGAAGTTATTAGAGAAACCCTTTCTGGAGAAATAAAAGAACTAAAATATAACCAAGTTGAAATCAAAAAGGCTATTAATGAGGTGCAATCAAAAATGGGGGCACTAACTGCTAGGATAAATGAGGCAGAAGAGAGAAATAGTGATATAGAAGACCAAATAATGGAAAATAAAGAAGCTGAGAAAAAGAGAGATAAACAACTACTGGATTACAAGGGCTGAATTCGAGAGATAAGCGATACCATAAGACGAAACAACGTTAGAACAATTGGGATCCCAGAAGAAAAAGAAAGAGAGAGGGCGGCAGAAGGTATCTTGGAGCAAATTATAGCAGAGAACGTCCCTAATTTGTGGAAGGAAACAGGCATCAAAATCCAGGAGGCACAGAGAATCCCTCTCAAAATCAATAAAAATAGGTCAACACCCCGACATCTAATAGTAAAACTTACGAGTCTCAGAGACAAAGAGAAAATCCTGAAAGCAGCTCGGGTCAAGAGATCTGTAACCTATAATGGTAGAAACATTAGATTGGCACAGACCTATACACAGAGACCTGACAGGCCAGAAAGGCCTGGCATGATATATTCAGAGCACTAAATGAGAAAAATATGCAGCCAAGAATATTATATCCAGCTAGGCTGTCATTGAAAATAGAAGGAGAGATAAAAAGCTTCCAGGACAAACAAAAACTAAAGGAATTTGCAAACATGAAACCAGCCCTACAAGAAATATTGAAAGGGGTCCTCTAAGCAAAGAGAGAGCCTAAAAGCAGCATAGACCAGAAAGGAACACAGACAACATACAGTAACAGTCACCTTATAGGCAATACAATGGCACTAAATTCCTATCTTTCAATAGTTATCCTGAACGTAAATGGGCTAAATGCCCCAATCAAAAGACACAGGCTATCAGATTGGATAAAAAAACAAGACCCATCAATATGCTGTCTGCAAGAGACTCATTTTAGACCCAAAGACACCCCCAGATTGAAAGGGAGGGGGTGGAAAATGATTTACCATGCTAATGGACACCAAAAGAAAGCCGGGGTGGCAATCCGTATATCAAACAAATTAGATTTTAAACCAAAGACTGTAATAAGAAATGAGGAAAGACAGTGTATCATAATCAAAGGGTCTATCCAACAAGAAGATCTAACAATTGTAAATATCTATGCCCCTAACATGGGAACAGCCAATTATATAAGGCAATTAATAACAAAAGCAAAGAAACACATCGACAACAATACAATAATAGTGGGGGACTTTAACACCCCCGTGACTGAAATGGACAGATCATCTAAGCAAAAGATCAACAAGGAAATAAAGACTTTAAGTGACACACTGGACCAAATGGACTTCACGGATATATTCAGAACATTCCATCCCAAAGTAACAGAACACACATTCTTCTCTAGTGCCCATGGAACATTCTCCAGAATAGACCACATCCTAGGTCACAAATCAGGTCTCAACTGGTACCAAAAGATTGGGATCATTCCCTGAATATTTTCAGACCACAATGCTTTGAAACTAGAATTCAATCACAAGGGGAAAGTCAGAAAGAACTCAAATACATGGAGGCTAAAGAGCATCCTACTAAAGAATGAATGGGTCAACCAGGAAATTAAAGAAGAATTTAAAAAAATGCATGGGAACCAATGAAAATGAAAACACAACTGTTCAAAATCTTTAGGATGCAGCAAAGGCAGTCCTAAGAGGAAAGTATATAGCAATACAAGCCTTTCTCAAGAAACAAGAAAGGTCTTAAATACACAACCTAACCCTACACCTAAAGGAGCTGGAGAAAGAACAGCAAATAAAACCTAAACCCAGCAGGAGAAGAGAAATAATAAAGATCAGAGCAGAAATCAATGAAATAGAAACCAAAAGAACAGTAGAACAGATCAACAAAACAAGGAGCTTGTTCTTTGAAAGAATAACAAGATTGATAAACCCCTGGCCAGACTTATCAAAAAGAAAAGAGAAATGACCCAAATTAACAAAATCATGAATGAAAGAGGAGAGATCACAACCAACACCAAAGAAATACAAACAATTATAAGAACATATTATGAGCAACTCTATGCCAACAAATTAGATAATCTGGAATGGATGGATTCATTCCTAGAGATGTATCAACTACCAGAACTGAACCAGGAAGAAATAGAAAACCTGAACAGACCTATCACCACTAAGGAAATTGAAGCAGTAATAAAAAAATCTCCCAAGAAATGAGTCCAGGGCCAGATGGTCTCCCAGGAGAATTCTGCCAAACATTTGAAGAACAATTAATACCTATTCTTACATGGTTCCAAAAAAACAAATGGAAGGAAAACCTCCAAACTCATTCTATGAGGCCAGTATTACTTAGACCCCAAAACCAGACAAAGACTCCACTAAAAAGGAGAATTACAAACCAATATCCCTGATGAACATGAAGGCAAAAATTCTCACCAAGATAGTTGCCAATAGGATCCAACAGTACATTAAAAGGATTATTCATCACAAGCAAGTCAGATTTATTGCTGGGATGCAAGGGTGGTTCAATATCCACAAATAATTCAATCTGATACACCACATTAATAAAAGAAAGGATAAGAACCAGATGATCCTCTCAATAGATGCAGAAAAGGCATTTGACAAAATACAGCATCGTTTCTTGATAAAAAACCCTCAAGAAAGTAGGGATAGAAGGAACATACCTCAACATTATAAAGGTCATATACAAAAGACCCATATCATCCTCAATGGGAAAAACTGAGAGCTTTCCCCCAAAGGTCGGGAACACGACAGTGATGTCCACTCTCCCCACTGTTCAACATAGTACTGGAAGTCCTAGCTTCAACAGTCAGACAACACAAAGAAATAAAAGGCATCCAAACTGACAAAGAAGAAGTCAAACTTTCTCTCTTTGCAGATGCCAAGATACTCTATGTAGAAAACCCAAAAGACTCCAGCAAAAAATTGCTAGAACTGATACAGTAATTCAGCAAAGTTGCCAGATATAAAATCAATGCACAGAAGTCAGTTGCATTTCTACACTGAGACCAAAGAAAGAGAAATCAAGGAATTGATCCCATTTCCAATTGCACCAAAAACCATAGGATACTTAGGAATAAATCTAACCAAAAAGGTAAAGGATCTGTCCTTTAAAAATTACAGAAGACTTATGAAAGAAATTGAGGAAGATACAAAGAGATGGAAAAACATTCCATGCTCATGGATTGGAAGAACAAATGTTGTTAAAATGTCTATGCTATCCAAAGCAATCTATGCATTCAATGCAATCCCAATCAAAACACTGTCAACATTTTTCACAGAGCCAGAACAAACAATTCTACAAATCATATGGAACGAGAAAAGACCCCAAATAGCTAAAGTAATGTTGAAAAAGAAAACCAAAGCTGGAGGAGGCATCACAATTCTGGACTTCAAACTATATTACAAAATCATAATCATCAAGACAGTATGGTACTGGCACAAAAAACAGACACATAGATCAATGGAACAGACCCTCAACTCTATGGTCAACCAATCTTTGACAAACCAGAAAAGAATATCTAATGGAAAAAGGGCAGTCTCTTCAACAAATGTGTTGGGAAAACTGGACAGCCACATGCAGAAGAATGAAACTGGACCACTTTCTTACACCATACACAAAAATAAACTCAAAATGAGTGAAAGACCTAAATATGAGATAGGAATCCATCAAAATCCTAGAGCAGAACATAGGCAGCAACCTCATTGACCTCAGTTGCAGTAACTTCTTGCTAGCCACGTCTCTAGAGGCAAGGGAAACAAAAGCAAAAATAAAGTATTGGGACTTCATCAAGATAAAAAGCCTCTACACAGTGAATGAAACAATAAATGAAACTAAAAGGCAACCTATGGAATGGGAGAAGATATTTAAAAATGACTTACCGATAGAGGGGTAGTATCCAAAATCTAGAAATAACTTCTCAAATTCAACACCCAAAACCAGATAATCCAGTCAAGAAATGGGGAGAAGACATGAATAGACAATTCTCCAAAGAGGACATACAAATGGCTAATAGGCACATGAAAAAATGCTCAACATCACTTGGCATCAGGGAAATACAAATCAAAACCACAATGAGATACCACCTCACACCTGTCAGAATGGTTAAAATTAACAACTCAGGAAACAACAGATGTTGGTGAGGATGCAGAGAAAGGGGAACCCTCTTTACACTATTCGTGAGAATGCAAACTGTTGCAGCCACTCTGGAAAACAGTATGGAGATTCCTCAAAAAGTTAAAAATGGAACTACCCTATGATCCAGAAATTACACTACTAGGTTTATCTAAAGGAAACAAAAATAGTGATTTGAAGAGGCACATGCACCCTAATGTTTATAGCAGCAGTGTCCACAATAG
>NW_027397152.1:196228-230327 GCF_003265705.2 Callorhinus ursinus
CCATGGCTCCAGGGACTGTTGCTGACCCGGGATCCTGATGCTGAGACAAGCGACCTTAGAGGAAATAAGAATCCATGGGGACTGGAAAAAGCCACCTGAGACGCAGCCTTTCCACGATCCCCTATTCTCACTTGCCCAGGCTGAGAGGGTCTGAGCTCTCTCCAGAAGGCTCTCTCCACCTGGTCCAGAATCACACAGTCCCTGCCCCACTGCACCTGCCAGTGATTGGCAGCACTTGTGCTTGACCCTGTAAAAAAATAAATCTTCTCTCCCTTCTTACCATGGGTGGTTCATGTCTTTTCACTCTAATCCTGCCCTCAGTTCCTTGGCCAACACAACCCAACTCTGGAGGCAGAATCATCACTCTGGACCAGGAAAAATGAGCAGATTGTCTCCCCCACCTCCCACCCATAGAAGGTCCATGGAGAGTTTTTAGGCTGGAACTGAGACAAGAGAGGATGAGGGGTGTATTGATTTGAGGCCCTGCAACTCTCAATAAAAGGGCAGTTTTTTTTTTCCTGTGAATTCTGAGTGGGTGTTGATTCAATCTGCAAATTGCCATTGTGTGATAAGGAACTTCTATTTATTTTGATAAATTATTTCTGGGTCTTAGTTAAGAAACAAGAAATCAGGAGGCAAACAAAATGGGCAGAGGAAGAGCAGAATATAAAGATGGAGGAAGGAGACAGAAGCCTCCAGAAGGAAAATTAACCCAAAGGGCTCTGTGAAATGGAGGGAGAGATGGAAGGGAGGGAAATATTTAAATGAATGAGGTCTAGGGGGAGCGATGTTGACTGGAAGCTTAGTCAAAGAGATGATTGGAGTGTGTGAAATTAAAATTTTAGAAGAAAGAAAAGGGGAAAAATGAGAAATGTTGCTGGGATTATAAATCCATGTAATTTCAGGAGCAAACATTTATTAGACTCAACAGCTCTGTGCATGCCTAAAGCAGTGTATAAGGCTGGACAAAACTGAAAAATGAGAGCACTTTGTCTGGCAGTGCAGGGGACGACTTGGAGGCTCAAAAGTGCCCCTCACTGCCACTGTGAAGAAGCAATAGCTATACCTCTGGTTGAATTCAATCTGAGTGAAAAGGGAGCAGGGTCAACCCATGAAGCTCCCAACTGGGACACTAGAGAGATCTTGGAAAACTAGCAGTGATAAACAACCTCTTTAATGTGAAGCCCCAAAGGAGAGTTCCCAGCAGTGGAGAAAAGTAGATTCCCTCAAACCTCAGTAGGGTGACACCAAGTCCTAGCCTTGGACCCACTTATTCACTCAAATGATTTTTATTAAGCATCTGTGTGCTCAGTTCTAGGCATTAGGCATACAGCAAAAAACCAGAGAGACAAAGTTCTTCTCTCAGGAACTTACATTCAAATGGGCATGGGGGTGACAGTCCCCAATTTTACACAATGCAGAATGAAACATGGTGGCACTTTATGCAGTTGACCTCTTACCCTCCTGGGGTGAGTGGACACTGGTGTTGTTAAGCCTACAGAAGACATCCAGCCTATGTTTTGAGACAGCGTCTTTGGTGGTGACAAAAAAGGACATGAATATTTGCTAGCTTCCACGTCAAAAGACAACAGCCAAGAAAGGAGAGGGCATGCATTGTTAGTATTAATGGGACCATGCTGGTGCACAAGCAGGTTCTGTTCCTGTGCCCTACCCTCCCCACATAGCCTTAGTGGAAAACCATCTTCTCAGGTGCTCTCTTCTTCCTGTGAACATCACATATTTGATCACCTAAAAAGGGATGGCCATCCTCTAGGCCTTTCTGTAATAGGATAACTGGACACATCATTTTTACCAGTTTACAAAAAACAGTAATTCTTTGTCACCATTGTAATTAATATTTGTGATTTAAAAGATATGCTCCTTTCTTAAATTTGATGTTTCAGAAGGCAATGCATCTCTAATATTATAATAAAATAAAATGGAAAAATTTCACATGGCTTACATAATTGTAATTTCCCAAACCCTCAGTCAATCGCTGCTACTCAGGTGTTCACAAGCCTCACCCTTATCACCCTCACCATCACCACACCTGTTAAATAGGATTCATAGCTCAGCTAAACTCTCCTGGCTGCCCCAGCCAATTTGAATCACTCCCTCCCCTCAACTATTCCTGGAGCTCTTAGGATATACCACAGTTGCTGAGATACTGACGCAATAGTCCTCACATGTATCTCAATTTGCAAACTTTGTCCCTGAAGCTACTTTAGATTTCTTGTCTCTGTCTCTGATTTTACTTCTCTTTACTTAAATCTTTGGTTTGTTGGGCCTCTATCACTTTATAGCATGTTCTTTCCTAGGCACTGGCTGTTAACTGGAGAAGAAGGGATTCCAATGCAGGGATGTCCAACTCCAAACAAATGCTTAACAAGCTCATTATTCTGGCCTCCACATCTTCTTAGATCTTCCAGTGCCTCTCAGCTACACTCACCCTCAGCACCAGCATTACCTCTTCCTCCTGAGGATTCTGTGAGTTCCTCTTGGAACTGCCATCTGGGCTGGCTGCATATGGACAGAGCAAGGAGCTACACCTCTGCTCCTGCCACTTCTCCAAGTACTGCTCTCACAGGTCAGGAGCCTCATCCTACCTATCAGCCCCAAGTGATAGCAGGTGACACCATCTGAACACATCCTCCCACTCAGAGCCACTACAGACAAAGGGGACTGACACCCAGAGGCTCTTCCCTGAGACCTGAGGACTCCCCACACACCCATATTACAGTATTGACCCTCCGATCATGCTTATTTTATTACTTGTCCATCTGCCCTACTCACACAAGCTACTCAAGAACAGTGATCAGATCTCATTCATTTTTTAATCTCTTGTGTCCAGCAGAGTGTTTGGTGGCCTACTGTATCAGAGCAACACATTCTGTTTGAATAACTGAGTGCATGGATGGATGGATGGATGGATGGATGGATACACGCATGCATGCATGCATGCATGCATGGATGCATGGATGGATGAAAAAGTAAAGTGACAGGCCTACAAGAAGTGAGGCACAGGTATTTGAAGAGTCCTGTGACTTTCCTCACAGAAAAACTCTTGGCACCTGCCCAGGAAGATATGGAGGATCTAAGGATGGAGATTACTAGGAACTGAATCAACTCAACATGTTAAAGAAGGAAGGAAGGGAGGGAGGGAGGAAAGAATATAAGAAAAGAAAATAGAGTAAGAGAAAAATAAGAAGTGATAGACTCACAGAAAGTTTAAAGGACAGATATCTGAATGATTTGGGACCTCCTGAATCCTTCCCATCAGAAAAGCTCCTGTTCCCTTTCCCCTTTCCCTCCCAACCACCATGACACTGAAACCCATGGGGAATGACACAGAAGGCTCCTCACCTCCCTGTGATGCCTGTGCCTCTGTCAGAGTGCAGGAGGACACTGAGAACCCAGGCCCATCATTAAGATGTCCCTTCTGCTCTCAGCACAGGCACATGTCCTTCAGGTCCTTGGTGTTCCATCCTCCTCACCACTATGAGGATGTGAAAGAAGTTGTGAAAAAATACAATGTAGTCAAGAGACAAAGGAGGCTGGTGGGAGTTGAGGTAGAGATTCCAGGTTATTCTGAGGATGACAGGTGAGTAGTACATGGCTGATCATATCCTCCAAGCCTCTACTGTCTCTCTCCTCCACCTCATGGGACCTGATCTTCTAAGAAGTCCCCAAGAGTTCTAGGCTGCTCCAGGGACCTCATCCTCTTTGATATTCATCTTCCTCTGTAACAGCATGGCTCCCCCTTTTGGGATGCTGTAAGGCAAAGGTGCATGCCTTTGTGAGTGAATGACTCTTCTATTCTTTCTACCTGCCTTCCCTCCAATATTCTGGGCACCCAAAACCTCCACCCTTGTCGCTCAGTGATTCCAGCCACTAGTCAGTAGTCCCAGATCCCCATAGGGACCCTAGGGAAGGCTGGAGCCTGGAACAATGCCCTGAAAGAGAGGAGATAGATTCCTGATCACTTGCAGGTGGTCTAGGACGAGATGAAGTTTGAGGACATAAAGTTTTTCAGGGTTGATATCTTACACAGCATTTCACAGCATCTTTGTCCACGAAGCCCTGATTTCTTGGAGTAGTGGTAATAACACCAAGAAGGAAGGTTCTCCTGAATGTGGCTAGGGGAACATGGTTGGAGCCTTGGGATTACATTGCTGATTGGCTGATAGTGGAAAGGGAGAGAGACCTCAGAGAAACTTTGGAATAGAGATCTTCAGAAGGCCTTCTGCCTTCTACATAAAATTTCCATGTCAAATGCTCACCTTTCCAGCACAGTCCTGTCCCTCTGCAGGAGGATGTGAAACCACAGCTGAAGAACATGATCCAGTTGTCAGTTCTCTGGTGTGCATCCTGGACCAGCCTGGTGGGGTGACTGCAGGAACCAGGCCAGCTCTACATCTTCTGAACAAATTCTGGGGAGATGAGTCTGAGACTTTCTAGTCTCTTTTGATGATGAGCGTGTATAGATCCTTTTGTTTCCAGCTTTGGCACTTTAGCCAAAGTCAGACATAGCAAGAAAAAGCCAAGTTTCCTCTGAGCCTTGGATCATTCTGGAATATTCTCCATGGTCAAGAATAGGTGCTATATATCTCAAAATGCAAAAACGTTATCTGAGGGGAGGTCAGGGCTCAGAGAATAGAAAGGAAAATGTCTTTAAATTGGAAGACCAGTTGGCATTTTCAGACTCACCCCATCTTCCTAAGTATGACTCAGCTGTTTGTCATGGCCTTGCTGAAGTTTTGGTTGTAGAAGGGTCCCAAGCTCAGAAGAGGCTGTGTTTTTCAGTAAATGGAGAAATGTTTTTCATTGTTTGGTTCATCATTTATTTATAAAGTATGTGGCACTCCAAGGAGCCAGACCTGAGCTGCTCCACCACCTAATGCCATCATCCCATTGGCACTACCAAACCATGGAATCATCCAGGATTTATCCAGCCAGGCTGGGTTCTACTCTAGGAAACCAGAGCTCTAGGGATGACAGTCCTGGTAGAGGTGACCTTCAGAGAGTCCCCTTCATCTTGGAAGCAAGTGGCCAGCCTGTACTGTCCCAGCCATTCCCTTGTCATTACAGGACACATGTTCAGCCTTGTGGCCTGTGGAGCTCCCACTCTGTTGAGAAATGGAGGGACTGAGAAGGCAAGGCTGTTATGTAAGGAATGTAAGATTGATGAGTGACATCACCAGGATGTGATGGAAGCACATGGAGGCTTCCAAGCGATACAATCCAGAGTGGGGCTGCAGAAAGACCCACAGACATCACTACATTTTATGAAGAGAGAAGGCTCCACATTCATAGTTCTGAGATGTTCAAAAACTTTAAAACTTATCCCCCAATTGCTTCACCCAGTAACTAGAGATTTTGCTAAAAAGCAAAAATGGCCACTCTACTACAGCTACCATGAAAAAGTGCTCATTCCATTTTCCTGAAGTGTCTTTTTTCAGTCCAGGATCTACTGAAAGAACCCTCAACAATATGAGCAAAATGGCCACTCAATCATAGTTCTGGGGATGATTCTGAAATTAACCCCTCCCCCCACAGAAGGAGACAGGGACCACATGCTGGAGGCAGGAAAGAGCTGCCTCCCCCATCCACATTCAGGGCCACCCTTCTTCCCTGTAGCCCAATGCAGTCATGCTCCCACAGGCAACTTGGAGTAAGTCATGGCATTGCTCTATTCTCAAATGCCAGGCAGAATGGGGAGATGAAAAGTGTACCCCCTTGTAATGAACATGCTTAATATTCATTGAAAATTATAATTTAAATGTGGATAAAGCTTGGTTATAATACTGTCTCTGATTTATCTTTAAAAACGTTAGAAAAATATATTTGTTCTAATATTAGAAATACATTGGTTGAGGAATTCATCATTAAAATTAAAACGAAATTCATAGGGGAAATAACATTTGGTTTGCATCAATTGATCATACACAAAACATGGACACCATGAGGCTGGCTCCATTAGATGAGATGCACACAATACCACCACAGACCTCATAAGCAGCAACATATTCAACAAAATCACCTCCATCAAACCCATCCATCATCATTTACGTTTGCAGACCTTCCTTAACTAGTTCGAGCAGATGAATCACTCCGGACTATATTTTTATGGTCTTTGAATGAAGAGCACACATTCAATGGGATCTTGATAGAAATACCACACCCTTTATAACATGCTAATTGTGACTCTTGTCACTTCAGCTATTGTAGTTTCCTCCTCCACACTTGCCCTCCAATCAAGCACTGATATGGCCCCATTACTCCCCTGTCCAGGGAATCCATGTTGCTTCCTGGGTGTCAGGAGGTTCCTCTCGGGAGCCC
Organism: Callorhinus ursinus; assembly: GCF_003265705.2. Taxonomy (NCBI): domain Eukaryota; kingdom Metazoa; phylum Chordata; class Mammalia; order Carnivora; family Otariidae; genus Callorhinus; species Callorhinus ursinus. Next base: position 202,568 of record NW_027397152.1, read on the forward strand.
CACCTCCTCTAGCTTCTATCCATTTTCTACACACAGCTCACCCTGACCATCCAGGCCCTCAGCTCATTCACCACCCCCAAGAGCAAGTGCTGATTACATGTAGGTATCCAATTTTTTGAGAAAACATGCAGGGAAAAAGAGGCCACACAAAGAACTATGGACATTGTAATTAGTGGCTTACATTACAGCACTGAGAACATAGAAGCAGATTCTTTACTTGTCTCTCTGTCCAGGTTATGCATCTTTCTCAAATCTACCTCCCATTACAAAGTGTGAACATGGGACATGGCCTGTTAAGGACCTTCTGTAGGCCTGAGTAGAAGGTTTCCTGCTTCCTTTTTGTGAAACATATTGTCTTGTGCCTGGAGCTGGGTTGGGAGTGTTTGGTGCTGCCAACCTCCCCAGTAACACACTAACTCAGGAGCTCCTGTCCTGGGCAACTCTGTCCACAGCCTACTCAGAATCAGCTTTCTCTGGCTCCCACTGAATCAGCTGAATGTCCAGCTAGGGCAGGACCTGAACAAAGAAGTTTAGGAAGACAGGCCCAGGCCTCTATCAGAGGAGAGGGAAGCAGGGGGTCTAGAATGGAGGCAGCAGGAAGAGTAAGGAGTTAATGAGCATCTTTATGGGATATTTCAGTGCTTCTGTGACTTGCAAAGGACATGGATCTTCCTATACTCTCTTCTTCCTAAACATGTTCTGAGAGATATACTCATCCCACCAGACATCCTGGAGGAAGCTTTACCCAAAAGGGTTTATTCTTTTCCATGATTACATGGAGATAAGATACCATGGGAACCCAGTTAGAAAAGAGTCAGGGATGTGGGTGGCTCAGTCAGTTAAGTGTCCAATTCTTGATTTCAGCTAAGGTCATGATCTCATGGTTGTGAGATCGAGCCCCACGTCCAGGTCTGCACTCAGCATGAAGTCAGCTTGAGATTCTCTCTCTCCCTCTCCATCTGTCCCTCCCTCAGTTCACACTTATACTCATTCTTTAAAAAAAAAAAAAAGGAAAAGAGACAATGGGGGAGCCTGGGTGGTTCAGTCAGTTAAGGGTCTGCCTTGGGCTCAGGTCATGATCCCAGGGTCCTGGGATCGAGCCCTGCACCAGGCTTAGCAGGGAAGTCTGCCTCTCTCTCTCCATCTACCTCTCCCCCTGCTCATGCTCTCTCTTGTTCTCTCCTCTCTCAAATAAATGAATAAAATCTAAAAGAAAGAGAAAGAAAGAAGGAAAGAAGAAAGAAAGAAAGAAAAAGAAAGAAAGAAAGAAAGAAAGAAAGAAAGAAAGAAAGAAAGAAAGAAAGAAAGAAAGAAAGAAAGAAAGAAAGAAAGAAGGGAAGGAAGGAAGGAAGGAAGGAAGGAAGGAAGGAAGGAAGGAAGGAAGGAAGGAAGAAAGAAAGAGAGAGAGAGACAACGTTCTTTTCTAGCAGGAGGTTAAAGAGGAAAAACCATCTTTCCAGGCTAAATTAACCCCAAATAGCTTTCTATTTCCACATTTCTTAGTTTACAAGTGGAGCATGGGATCTATGAAATCCATCAGGGAAGAGACATTGGCCAGAGGTTTTTGCAACACCATGCTTATTTTATACTCTACAGGGTCCTTGACTCTTGCTGAGATGCCCTATCAACAAAACCGAAACAATGCCAGTCTCCTAATGTCCCCATAGTGTCCACCTCAGTGCCCAGCCTCTTGCCAGTCTCCTGCTGGGGACCCCACTCTGGGGGCTGCTGTGGCCCAGGTTCTGGCAACCATTGTCTAAGCCACTATGGCCCTGTCTCTTCCACTGACATCAACTTTGAGTGTCATCTACCAGGGATCTCCAGAACCAGGCTTAAGAGACTTAGCAGTGCTTGTTAAGTACCACCAGAATTCCTGTTGGTGGTGAATCCCCTCAGAGGTATGGAGAAATGGAACCAGAATCAAGCAATAAAATTTAGATTTGAGACACCAGGACAGTTATGGGAAGCCAGAAGTTACCACAATTATGATTTCACCACTAAAAGCTGCTCCTGACAAGTAAGTTCTCAGCAGTTGTAGAGAGACAAATTCTTCAGTCCTCAGCTGGGGACTTCCCAGGCCAAGTTCAAACCCATTTGTTCAGTCATTCGTTCATTCAACAAGTATTTATATTGGACCATGCTAGGTACTTGAATCAGTGAGGAACAGGACAAAAACCCTCCCTCTTAGGGAGCTTACATTCCGGTGTGTCTGTTGGGGGTATCTTCTGATTTCCTTGCAAGGCAGCAGATTTAGACAAAGGTGGTTCTATATTCAGTTGGCCTCACACCCTTGGATATTGGATAGATACTAGTAAAAGGTTGCTAAACCCAGTGAAGATACTCACCAAGGGCAAAATTTTGAGAATTGGATCTTGTTGGTTTGATGATGACAAAAAGGACATCTAATGTCTGCTTGCTTCCATACCAAAGGTAAGAGCAAAGGCAAGGGGTTACTCTTACCAGAGCACTGGTACCAACGGTGAAATGTGCATTTGAAAGTTCACCTTCTTTCCTTCCCAGTCTTCCTTATTCAATCCCCAAATCTCAGTAAAAAACCACACTTACACAAGAATCTTGAAAGTGCTTAATTTCCTACTTGGCTACAGTATATGGGAGCATCTAAAACAGGATGTGCATACCTATGGCTTCTCCTGCATCAGGATAATCAGATGCATTTAATACAGTAATAGTGTTTTATTGAAACCTGTCATTTTTAAATTTTTTTAATTTAAATTCAATTAGCCAACATATAGTACATCATTAGTTTTGATATAATGTTCAATGATTCATTATAACACCCAGCACTCATCTCATCATGTGCCCTCCTTAATGCCCATCACCCAGTTACTCCATCTCCCCACTCACCTCCCTTTCCACAGCCTAAGATAGATGTGAAATATAAATGATTTGTCCCATCCTTTGGGGTTTTTAAACATATGACTCAGGGTTAAATATATATCATTACAGTAAATTCAATGAGAAAATACTACACAGCTCATCTAACTGCACTTTCCACAACCTTGGTCCACTTTACATCAGGTGTTCATAATTATCACCATTATCAGCCTCATTATTGTCACACCCATCAATTATCTGGTCTGATATTGGTCTGAAATCTTAGCCAGCCCAGCCAATCTGAATCACCCTCTTCTCTGAGTGGTTACTCCTGGCTCTCTTATGATCAATGCTACCGTCACTAAGAGACCAACACAATTGTCCTTAAATGTGTGTTAATTTGCAAGACATATCAACTCAGCCTTTGTATCTTTCTTATCCCCACCTCTAGATTTACCTGTGATAGCTCTGGGTCATTGTGCCTCTATATGAATAGTTTTTCTTTCCTCAGGTGCTCCTACCTTAACACGGCTATGAAGAGAAGGGGAGGATTCAAAAGTGGCAAGTTCTGTCTCTTGAAGTAGATGCTCTTAACGAGCATATTTTTTCTGCCCCCAAGGTCCTAGAAACCTCCAGCACTCAACCTTTCTCCCTTTCTTCCCTCCACACCAGCATTATCTCTTTCTCCTGGTTGATACCTGGATGCCTCTTGGGTCCCTTGAGTTCCTCCTAGTTGCCCTGCATAGGCTTTCTATTCCCGGACAGATTATAGGCTCCACATCTCTGCTCATCATCAACCATCCCAAGTGATAATAGGTGACAACAACTGGTGGCATCATTCACTCAGAGTTGCTGAAGAGTAACAGGGGACTGATGCCCAAAAACTCTGACCTCAGGCCTGAGGACTCCCCACACACATGTATTACAACATCCTCAGTTGGCTCATGCTTATTTCATTACTTGCCTCTCGGCCTAACTATGCTGCCAGCCTAAAGATAGGGAAAGCATCTTTGTTCTTGAACCTCCTTTGCCCAGCACAGTGTGTACTATGTCAATATGCATGTTTTAAAAAAGAATGAAGGATATTTATGTATAAATTAATGAAAATCAAAATGGCAGACCTACAGGAAGACTGAGGCACAGGTATTTGAGGTCTTGGGGATTCTTAGAGTTTATATCTCCTCAAAACTCTTGACACCTGACTTGGAGATGCAAAGGTCCTGAGGCTGGAGAGTGTAAGAAGCTGACTCTTCACCCCCTCCCAATCCCAGCACCCATTTTCTGCCTGCAAACCAAAATAGGAAAAGATATCCAAGATTTGATCAATCCTCTGGAACCAGAATCCTCAACTCAAGTTACTTTCCATTTCTCTAGTCCTCTTTGCTCAGGAACTTTCCCTAAGCTCTGGGTTCAGAACCAGAAGGTCTGAAATAAATAGGGAAAGAGTCATTTTTTTTAAGATGATAAATACAATTATAATTCTTTGTTTTTACTTCCTCTAGAGTCATTAAACTTCCCCCAAGATATCCTGAAAGCAAAACTACTGGTAGTATTAAGCCCCTCCTAAGTGTCCCCACAAAGTGCCTATTCAATTATCCTGCTCAACACCACCTGCAGTCTCTTCCTGCTGAGACTCAGCTCTGGGGTCTGTCATAGCATCAGCTGTAAGGGGAAATTGGGATATACGTAAGAACCTTAGGGATACATACCTTCAAGTTGACCTTGAAGGTATGTGGTAATTTCTGGCTACCTCTTCCCATTTTCCTTAAGAATGACTCAGCTGCTTGCCATGGAATGGATTTGTTATGGAGTGGGAGGAGACAGAACATAGAAGGAACTGTGAGTAATAAGTAAAGGGAGAAGTATTTTGTGTTTGTTGACTCATCCTTGACTGCTAATATGGAATGTCCAAAATGCACTCCAAGGAGCTAAACCCAAGATCTGCACTGCCAGATTACATGTTTCTATAATACCAATTGTAATGACTAAATCATGAAATTCTCCCAAGATTCATCCAGCTAGATCAGTCACTGTATTTATTTCCTTGATGTCTCAGAACCAGAGGAAGCAAAGTCTTCTCGGACAGGACTCTTGAGATTGAACACTCTTGGGGAGTTGCCTGGTGCTCTGGGGGAAGTGACTAGGCCATGATCTTATGGCTATTCTCTGTTATCAAAGGATGGCTGCTCTGCATGTGGGAACTGCAGAGCACCTGATCACATGAGGAAATGGAGGGGTGAGAGACAGGAGCAACTCATCAAAGTGGAGGTGAGATTAGTCAGCTCCATCTCTGGGTCTTGTGTGGTACCTTCTAAAACAGACAGAGATGGGACTAGGGCAGAGCCTGGTAGACAGCCACTGGTGTGTCATGAAAGACAGGGAAAACTGCCCATCAACAGTCATTGACAAGGATGCTTTAACCCTTTGAAACTCTCCAAAGTGTGTGATTTATGTTACTTTTCCACAAATTGCTCCCTTTTCTCTCTTCCACTATTTCACTTCACTTACACTCTGTCACAGGTGTTAGAACTGTGGTGCCCACATTGGTGGAACCCATGGTGCATGTAGTGGCTCAGGCAGCAGCTGCCCCAGAGCCTAGAGTGCAGCGTCTGGGGGCTGGAGGTGGGCACTGTGCTGGGCTCTTCAGGGGGCATTTGGGAGGGGGCTGGCACTGCTGCTGTTTCTCCTGGCAAGACATCACAGCGGGAGGGCAGGGAGCCTGGGCAGAATAGAGAAAAAGGTCAGTGCAAGAGCTCCAGGCCAGTGTATCCTCTGTGAATCCTTTTATGAAGACTCTGCTCTGAATACCAGCAGCTTCCCAAGCTCTGACATTCAGGAGGAAAATGGAAACCGATATCAAGTTAACTGATTTGGCATGATATTTCCCTCCCTTTGCCCTCCTTCCAAAACAATGCTGATGTCTTCTAACTGGGACCCAAGTCTGTCTGTCTTCATAGAAACGTGTAAGTAAATACACACAATTAGGTGATGACCCCTGGAGAATGTCTTCCTGCATGAATGCGTCTTTCAGGATTAAGAATGGACAGGATGCTAAGAGCCAGGATTTGGGTATGTCACCGACCCTGATGCATCCCACAAAGATTCCTTGCTCACTGAACCCAGCTCTGTCCCCTGCTGCCCTCCAAGGTCTTCTTCTTGCTGCCTCCACAGACGTCTCTGCTTTCCTCTTTCCTACTAAAATCTGGACTTGTTTTCCTAAAACTCCCAGCTGGGGCTCTGTCCCTTCTGTACACTCACGGGATGCACAGAAAACAGGACAAGGTTGTTCCTGAGGAGGCCCGGGGCAGGAGCTGTTTTATCCTATGTCAGGTTCATGATGCATAGCCCTAGCACACTGCCACTTTCACAACCAGGGGAGGTGACAGCCTGGCACACTACTATCATCTCTAGCTTCTTTCTGCATGCTTGCAAAGATGTCTGGCAAGAGGGACCAGGAACTCCTGATGACTGCTCCCTAGATGTGTCAGGGACCATTTCTTTTTTCACACATTCATTCAGCTCAGATGCTTTAACTTCAGCTCTGCCCTTTGCATTTTTGCTGGACACTGATGATGTAGAGATGCATGTGACATATTTCCTGACCTTGAGTGTTTCAAGTTTAACCAGACAGACTTCAGAGAAGCAAACATGTAAGTCTAATACCAAGTGATTCGTCCTGTGATACAAATGTCTCCAAATACCTCTGTCTTTTGCATGTCAGTTTCCTACTGCTCTGTATATTTCCGATGATTTTTTTCAGATGACATTGGCTCCTGACTTCTGGGGATGTTGGGTGACCTTAGAGCACTGAACCCTGGGAATGAGGCATGTTGGGAAGTAGATGGAGAATGGGATCAGGCCCCATCTGGGATTATTTAAATTAGCAGACAAAATATTAAGACGACCATCAATAGTCGAGATCACAAGACTTCTACTTAGTATGATAAAAATCCATTTTATCCATGTTAGTTTCCTGTGGCATGTAATAATATTGATTATGAAAAAATGAAATAATTTACCAGTATGACATATTTAAGATAATGGGAGTCATAAAGATGATTTGTTCAAAATGTTGTTAATGAAGGGCTGGATAATGGTGGTGATGTTATATGCATCATATTTCATAGGACAGGTCTGATCATTTCTAAGGTTTGTATGTAGTTATTTTTAATAAAATTGAATCCTACTTTCCTATTGTAATCTATTATAGTACTGGAGATGAATTTCTCATTGACTTTGTCTTATAATTACTGCGTTTTGCTATTTGTTTCCAAAAGATTACAGTTAGAGCAACAACAGAACATTAATTATTTATATTTAAATTAAATGGCAATTTTAAATGAAATATTTTTATGGTCAATATATGTGGATCTTTTCTGTACTTTATTGTTTTTATACATAAAATTCCTTATAAGGGTATGCACTTTACCCACTTTTGATCATAGGGATTCCATGATTTATTTTGAGATACCTGTGGGAGAATGAATTACACTGAGTCATAGGGAATGGTGGCTGGCGATGGAGGAAGGTGGGAAGGGTTAGAGTTGGTATTGACTGTCCTCTATGCCATTCTTCTGTCTCCAGAAGGAGTCTCTTGTTGATGATATATTTGTAGGCTTAGCCCTAGCACAATGATAGAGGGTCCACTTCCCTCACCTTGCTGAAGACTGTACCAATTAATAATGCACTGGAAGGAATTACTCATGAAAGGGGAGACAGGACCTTTCTTGTACCAGACTGGGTTATAAAGCTGAAGAGGAACATATAGTGCTGAAAATCTCATAGCTATTCCTCCCAGTTTTGGTGGAGTTGGAGGCTACAAGACTGCCAGCTGGAAGGGGGGACATTCTAACCAAGATATGCTACCAGGGAACACTGGACCTTCGAAAGAGTCCACCCTGGTCCCTGGTCTGTGATTCTGGATGGAGACACTCCTGTCTTTTGTACATTCCATGTTTGCCTTTTTTATTAATTTTATTTTATTATGTTATGTTAGTCATCATATATCAATAGTTTTTTTATTATTATGTTATGTTAATCACCATACATTACATCATTAGTTTTGATGTAGTGTTCCATGGTTCATTGTTTACATATAACACCCAGTGCTCCATGCAGAACGTGCCCTCTGTAATACCCATCACCAGGCCAACCCATCCCCCACCCCCCTCCCTTCTAGAACGCTTAGTTTGTTTTTCAGAGTCCATCATCTCTCAAGGTTCATTTCCCGCTCTGATTTCCCCCTTCATTCTTCCCCTCCTGCTATCGTCTTCTTCTTCTTCTTTTTTTTTTTTAACAATAATGTATTGTTTCAGCGGTACAGATCTGTGATTCAGTCTTACACAATTCACAGTGCTCACCATAGCACATATCCTCCCTAATGTCTATCACCCAGCCACTGCATCCCTCACACCCCCACCACTCCAGCAAACCTCAGTTTGTTTCTTGAGATTAAGAATTCCTCATATCACTGAGGTCATATGATACATGTCTTTCTCTGATTGACTTATTTCGCTCAGCATAACACCCTCCAGTTCCATCCATGTCATTGCAAATGGTGAGATTTTTCCTTTTGATGGCTGCATAATATTCCATTGTATGTATATACCACATCTTCTTTATCCATTCATCTCTCGATGGACATCTTGGCTCTTTCCACAGTTTGGCTAATGTGGACATTGCTGCTATAAACATTGGGGTGCACATACCCCTTCGGATCCTTACATTTGTATCTTTGGGGTAAATACCCAGTAGTGCAATTCCTGGGTCATATGGTAGCTCTATTTTCAATTTTTTGAGGAACCTCCATACTGTTTTCCAGAGTGGTTACACCAGCTTGCATTCCCACCAACAGTGTAGGAGGGTTCCCCTTTCTCCCAATCTCCACCAACATCTGTTGTTTCCTGATTTGTTAAATTTAGTCATTCTGACTGCTGTGAGGTGATATCTCGTTCAGGTTTTGATTTGGATTTCCCTGATGCTGAGTGATGTTGAGCACTTTTTCATGTGTCCGTTGGCCATTTGGATGTCTTCTTTGGAAAAATGTCTGTTCATCTCTTCTGCCCATTTCTTCATTGGATCATTTGTTCTTTGGGTGTTGAGTTTAAAAAGTTCTTTATAAGTTTTGGATGCTAGCCCTTTATCTCCTTTGTCATTTGCAAATATCTCTACCATTCTGTCGGTTGTCTTTTGGTTTTGTTGACTGTTTCTTTTGCTCGGCAAAAGCTTTTTATCTTGATGAAGTCCCAATAGTTCATTTTTGCCCTTCCTTCCCTTCCCTTTGGCAATGTTTCTAGCAAGAAGTCGCTGCGGCTGAGGTAGAAGAGGTTGCTGCCTGTGTTCTCCTTTAGGATTTGGATGGACTCCTGTTTCACATTTAGGTCCTTCAACAATTTTGCATCTGTTTTTGTGTGTGGTATAAGGAAATGGTCCAGTTTCATTCTTCTGCATGTGGCTGTCCAATTTTCCCAACACCATTTCTTGAAGAGACTGTCTTTTTTCCACTGGACATTCTTTCCTGCTTTGTCAAAGATTAGTTGGCCATAGAGTTGAGGGTCCATTTCTGGGCTCTCTATTCTGTTCCATTGATCTATGTGTCTGTTTTTGTGTCAGTACCATAATGTCTTGATGATGACAGATTTGTAATACAGCTTGAAGTCGGAATTGTGATGCCGCCAGCTTTGCTTTTCTTTTTCAACATTTTTCTGGCTATTCGAGGTCTTTTCTTGTTCCATACAAATTTTAGGATTATTTGTTCCATTTCTTTGAAAAAGTGGATGGTCTTTTGATAGTGATTGCATTAAATGTGTAGATTGCTCTAGGTAGCACTGACACCTTCACAATGTTTGTTCTTCCAATCCATGAGCATGGAATGTTTTTCCATTTCTTTATGTCTTCCTCAAATTCTTTCATGAATATTTTAGAGTTTTCTGAGTACAGATTCTTTGCCTCTTTGGTTAGATGTATTCCTAGGTATCTTATGGTTTGGGTTGTGATTGTAAATGGGATCGACTCCTTACTTTCTCTTTCTTCTGCCTTGTGGCTGTGTATAGAAATGCCACTGATTTCTGTGCATTGGTTTTATATCCTGCCACTTTACTGAATTCCTGTATGAGTTCTAGCAGTTTTGGGGTGGAGTCTTTTGGGTTTTCCACATAAAGTATCATATCATCTGCAAAGAGTGAGAGTTTGACTTCTTCTTTGACAATTTGGATGCCTTTTATTTCTTTTTGTTATCTGATTGCTGTGGCTAGGACTTCTAGTACTATGTTGAATAGCAGTGGTAATAGTGGACATCGCTGCCATGTTCCTGACCTTAGGGGGAAAGCTCTCAGTTTTTCACCATTTAGAATGATATTCGCTGTGGGTTTTTCATAGATAGCTTTTATGATATTGAGGTATGTACCCTCTATCCCTATACTCTGAAGAGTTTTAATCAAGAAAGAATGCTGTACTTTGTCAAATGCTTTTTCTGCATCTACTGAGAGGATCATATGGTTTTCTTTCTTTTACTAATGTATTGTATCACATTGATTGATTTGTGGATGTTGAACCAGCCTTGCGGCCCAGGGATAAATCCCACTTGGTCATGGTGAATAATCATTTTAATGTACTGTTGGATCCTATTGGCTAGTATTTTGGTGAGAATTTTTGCATCCATGTTCATCAAGGATATTGGTCTGTAATTCTCCGTTTTGATGGGGTCTTTTTCTGGTTTGGGGATCAAGGTAATGGTAGCTTCATGAAACGAGTTTGGAAGTTTTCCTTCCATTTCTATTTTTCTGGAACAGTTTCAGAAGAATAGGTATGAATTCTTTAAATGTTTTGTAGAATTCCCCTGGGAAGCCATCTGGCCCTGGGCTCTTGTTTGTTGGGAGATTTTTTATTACTGCTTCAATTTCCTTAGAGGTTATAGGTCTATTCAGGTTTTCTATTTCTTCTTGGTTCAGTTTTGGTAGTTGATACATCTCTAGGAATGCACCCATTTCTTCCAGGTTATCTAATTTGCTGGCATAGAGTTGCTCATAATGTGTTCTTATAATTGTTTGTATTTCTTTGGTGTTGGTTGTGATCTCTCCTCTTTCATTCATGATTTTGTTGATTTGGGTCATTTCTCTTTTCTTTTTGATAAGTCTGGCCATCAATCTTGTTAATTCTTTCAAAGAACCAGCTCCTAGTTTCGTTGATCTGTTCTACTGTTCTTTTGGTTTCTATTTCATTGATTTCTGCTCTGATCTTTATTATTTCTCTTCTCCTGCTGGCTTTATTTGCTCTTCTTTCTCCTGCACCTTTAGATGTAGGGTTAGATTGTGTATTTGACACCTTTGTTGTTTCTTGAGAAAGGCTTGTATTGCTATATACTTTCCTCTTAGGACTGCCTTTGCTGTATCCCAAAATTTGGAACAGCTGTTTTCATTTTCATTGGTTTCCATGAATTTTTTAATTCTTCTTTAATTTCTTGGTTGACCCATTCATTCTTTTTCATTCATTAGGATGCTCTTTAGCCTCCATGTATTTGAGTTCTTTCTGACTTTCCTATTGTGATTGAGTTCTAGATTCAAAGCATTGTGGCCTGAAAATATGCAGGGAATGATTCTTATCTTTGGGTACCAGTTGAGACCTGATTTGTGACCTAGGGTGTGATCTATTCTGGAGAATATTCCATGGGAACTAGTGAAGAATGTGCATTCTGTTGTTTTGGGATGGAATGTTCTGAATATATCTGTGCAGTCCATTTGGTCCAGTGTGTCATTTAAAGTCATTATTTCCTTGTTGATCTTTTGCTTAGATGATCTGTCCATTTCAGTGAGGGGGTGTTAAAGTCCCCCACTATTACTGTATTGTTGTCGATGTGTTTCTTTGCTTTTGCTATTAATTGGCTTATATAATTGGCTGCTCCTTTGTTACGGGTATAGATGTTTACAATTGTTAGATCTTCTTGATGGATATACCTTTTAAGTAGGATATAGTGTCCTTCCTGAACTCTTATTATAGTTTTTGGTTTAAAATCTAATTTGTCTGATATAAGGATTGCCACCCCAGCTTTCTTTTGGTGTCTATTAACATGGTAAATTGTTTACCACCCCTTCACTTTCAATCTGGGGGTGTCTTTGGGTCTAAAATGAGTCTCTTGCAGACAGCGTATTGATGGGTCTTGTTTTTTTATCCAATCTGATAGCCTGTGTCTTTTGATCAGGGCATTTAGTCCATTTATATTCAGGGTAACTATTAAAAGATAGGAATTTAGTGCCATTGTATTGCCTGTAAGGTGACTGGTACTGTATATTGTCTGTGTTCCTTTCTGGTCTATGTTGCTTTTAGGCTCTCTCTTTGCTTAGAGGACCCCTCTCAGTATTTCTTGTAGGGCTGGTTTTGTGTTTGCAAATTCCTTTAGTTTTTGTTTGTCCTGGAAGCTTTTTATCTCTCCTTCTATTTCCAATGAGAGCCTAGCTGGATATAGTATTCTTGGCTGCATATTTTTCTCGTTTAGCATTCTGAATATATCATGCCAGTCCTTTCTAGCCTGCCAGGTCTCTGTGTATAGGTCTGTTGCCAGTCTAATGTTTCTACCATTGTAGGTTACATATCTCTTGTCCTGAGCTGCTTTCAGGATTTTCTTTTTGTCTCTGAGACTCATAAGTTTTACTATTAGATGTTGGGGTGTTGACCTATTTTTACTGATTTTGAGAGAGGTGCTCTGTGCCTCCTGGATTTTGATGTCTGTTTCCTTTCCCAAATTACGGAAGTTCTCTGCTATAATTTGCTCCAATATACCTTCTGCCCCTTTCTCTCATTCTTCTTATTCTGGGATCCCATTATTCTAATATTGTTTCATCTTATGGTATCACTTATTTCTCGAATTCTGCCCTTGTGATCCAGTAGTTGTTTATCTCTCTTTTTCTCAGCTTCTTTATTTTCCATCATTTGGTTTTCTATATCACTAATTCTCTCTCTGCCTCATTTATCCTAGCAGTTAGAGCCCCCATTTTTTATTGCACCTCATTAACAGCCTTTTTGATTTCAACTTGGTTAGATTTTAGTTCTTTTATTTCTCCAGAAAGGGCTTCTCTAATAACTTCCATGCCTTTTTCAAGCCCAGCTAGTATCTTTAAAATCATCATTCTGAACTCTACTTCCAACATCTTACTAATGTCCTTATTGATTACATCCCTGGCATTCAGTACTACCTCTTGTTCTTTTTGTTGAGGTGATTTTTTCCATCTTGTCATTTTATCAAGAGGACAATAGATGAATGAGAGAACAAAATGCTAACAGGGTAACAACATCCCCAGAAAATATATACTATACACATCAGAAAAGACCTGAAATTGGGGAGAAGAAAGGGAAAGAAAGAAAAAAGAAAAAGATAAAAACAAACCAAAAAAAACAATATGATCAAATTTGATCAGGCTGGTGCATAGATCAGTGCCACACACTAGATTTTGGGCATATTTTGGTCTGTTAGAAGAAAATGCCTCCCAAAATTTAAATAAAGAACAACTTATATATGTACAAAAATAAGGGTTAATATGATGAAGGGATGGGATATGACTGTAAAGATGAAAATTATAAAAGATTTTATAAAAGGAATTGATAAGATAAGAAGTTGGTTGAAAAAAGAAAGAAGAGGATTTTTTAAAAAAAAGTAGAGAATGTGATCAGGCAGGAGACTAGAACAAAGCCATACACTAGAGATTTAGGGTATATTTTGATCTGTTAGAAGAAACCGTATCCCAAAATTTTAAAGAGAGAACAACTTATATATATATACCAAAAATAAGGATAGAATATGACTCTAAAATGAAAAATAAAATAGTTTTTTGAAAAAGGAATGGTAAGATGTTGGATGAAAAGGGAAAAAGAAAAATTTAAGAAAAAGACAGTTTAAAAAAATGAACTTTGAAAGACTAAAGTATCATGGTCAAAAAGCCATGAATTCTATGTGCAATACTGCACTGGTGTTCTGCTGTTCTCATTGATTGGAAACTTGGTCTTGGAGGATGAGATCGGGTGCGTTCAGGGTGGTATGCCCATAGACATGTTATGTTAGTCACCATACAATACATCATTAGTTTTTTTTTTTAATTTTATTATGTTATGTTAGCCACCACACAATGCATCATTAGTTTTTGATGTGGTGACCCACGATCCATTGTTTTCGTATAACACCCAGTGCTCCATGCATTACATGCCCTCCTTAATACCCATCACCAGGCTAACGAATCCCCCCTTCCTCCTCCCCTCTAAAAACCCTGTTTGTTTCTCAGAGTCCATGGTCTCTCATGGTTCATCTCTCCCTCTGATTTCCATATATATTGGGGCCATAGATATTTACAGATGTTTAGATTTTCTTGTTGGATAGACCCTTTAAGCATGATATAGTGTCTTTCTGTGTCTCTAACTACAGATGTCAGTTTAAAATCTAATTTGTCTGATATAAGAATTGCTGCCCCAGCTTTCTTTTGAGGTCCGCTGGCATGGAAGATGGATTTCCATCCCTTCACTTTCAGTCTGGATGTACCTTCAGGCTCAAAATGAGTCTCTTGTAGGCAGCATATGGATGGGTCCTGTCTTTTTATCCAATCTGCAACCCTGTGCCATTTCATGGGAGCATTTAGGCCATTCACGTTGAGAGTGATTATTGAAAGATATGAATTAATTGTCATCATGTTGCCTGTGAAGACGTTGTTTTTATAGGTTGTCCCTGTAAATTTCTGTTGTATATCACTCTTGGAGTCTTTCTCCTTTTATGGAACCCCCCTTAATATTTCTTTCAGGGCCAGCTTAGTGGTCACATATTCTTTCAGTTTCTGCCAGTCGTGGAAGCTCTGCATCTCTCCATCCATTCTAAATGACAGCCTTGCTGGATAAAGTATTTTTGGCTGCCTATTCTTCTCATTTAGTACCCTGAATATGTCTTGCCAGGCCTTTCTGGCTTGCCAGGTTTCATGGATAGGTCTGACATTATTCTGATGTTCCTCCCTCTATACGTAAGGAATCTCTTCCCCCTAACTGCCTTTAAGATGGTCTCCTTGGTTCTAAGATTTGCAAGTTTTACTATTACATGCCGGGGTGTTGGCCTGCTTTCCTTGATCTTGGGGGGGTCCTCTCTGCTTCTAGGATGCAAATGTTTGTTCCATTCGTCAGATTAGGGAAGTTCTCACCTACGATTTGCTCAAATACATCTTCCAGTCCTCTCTCTCCACTCCCTCTGGGATTCCAATTATTCTGACATTGGAACACTTCATGGTGTCACTTATTTTTCTGATTCTATTTTCATGGATTCTGAGTTTTTTCTGGCCTCCTCTTTTCCCTTTTTATCTATTATATTGTCTTCCAGGTCGCTTATTCGTTCTTCTGCCTCACTTACCCTAGCTGTTAGATTATCTAGATTGGATTGGATCTCACTGATAGCATTTTTAAGTTCTGCCAATTTAGCTTTCATTTCTGCCCTTAGAGACTGTATGTTGCCATTATTGATTTCTCCATTCTAGCCATTGTCTTCATAATTGTTAGCCTGAATTCCATCTCTGACATCTTGGTTATATCTGCATCCATTTGTAAATCTGCAGCATAAATCAAAATCTCTGGGTCTTTTCTATTTTGGGGTTTCCTCCTCTTGGTCATTCTGTTGATGGGTGGTTGAGGGAATGTATAGAGTCCAAATTATTGACCAGAACCCAAGCAAGATGCACCTGTTTTCTAGGGACCTTAGGGTTGTTGGCCTCTTATTTTCCCAACCTGTCTTCTGGGGGAGGGGCCTGCTGCACTGTTACTCAGGCAACCCTGTTTGGGCAGAATTGCCCTGCCACCCTGTGGCAGGGGAAGGGCTCAGTGGGAATCAGTCTTGGGGGCTTTTGTTCTCTGGTGGCTTTCCCTGGTGGCTTTCCGTGTCTCTTTTGCGAGTCAGAGCAGAAGAGACCGTTTCCAACCATCTGCCTCAGAGCAGAGAGATCGCAGTCTGTTCTTCAGTGAGCTCTCCAGGTGACACTGCCTCCATTTCTGTCCATGCTGCTATAAACTGCAGCGTCCTGGGTTGTGCGTCCCTCCGCAGTGCTCCCAGTCCTGCCTCCAGGTCGGGGCATGTCTCTGCCCTTTGTGCTTCTAAAACTGCCAGCCGCTCCCACTTCACGCGTGCAACCCTGCCACTCTGGGTTTCTGCCCCAGGGGCTGCACTAAAGTCCTTTCCCTGCCACTGCGGGTCTGTGAGTCTGTACCCCGTCCCCAGCAAGCAAGGCTGTCACTCACCGGCAGTGGAGGATCCCTACAGCCAGGCACCCTCCCGTTGCCATTTATCCTCTGATATCTGCCCGCAGAATCACAGCTCCCTGCTTTGTACCTCGAAACCAACCACCTGCGATATTCTGTTTGTAGAGATCCAGATTTTCTTACATCTCAGGCTGATTTCGTGGGTGCTCAGAGTGGTCTGGTATATACCCAGCTCAATTCCGGGGACCAGTTGAAATAGGGTCCACTACTCCTCTGCCATCTTTCCTTCCCACCTGTAAGGTGGTATCTTAAGGTGGTTTTGAGTTGAATTTCCCTGATGGCTAATGATGATGAACATTTTTTCATGTGTCTGTTAGGCATTTGTATGTCTTCTTTGGAGAAGTGTCTGTTCATGTCTTCTGCCCATTTTTTGACTTGATTATTTGTTTGATGGGTGTTGAGTTTGAGAAGTTCTTTATAGATCTTGGAAATCAGCGCTTTGTCTGCAGGGTCATTTGCAAATATCTTCTCCATTCTGTGGGTTGCCTCTTTATTTTGTTGACTGTTTCCTTTGCTGTGCAGAAGCTTTTTATCTGGTCTGAAATTCTCCTTTTTGCTGGGGTCTTTGTCTGGTTTGGGGATTAAGGTAATGCTGGCCTCATAGGATGAGTCTGGAAGCTTTCCTTCTGTTTCTATTTTTTCAAACAGCTTCAGAAGAATAGGTATTATTTCTTTTTTGAACGTTTGGTAGAATTCCTAGGGTAATTCATCAGGCCCTGGACTTGGTTTTTGTCAGGTTTTTGATCACTGCTTCAATCTCATTACTGGTTATTGGCCTGTTCAGGTTGTCAATTTCTTCCTGTTTCAGTCTTGGCAGCTTATAGGTTTCCAGGAAGGCCTCCATTTCATCCAGTTTGCACAGCTTATTGGCATAGAGTTTTTGATAATAATTTCTAATAATTGTTTCTATTTCCTTGGTGTTAGTCATGATCTCTCCCCTTTCATTCATAGTTTTACTAATTTGGGTACTTTCTCTTTTCTTTTGGATAATCTGGCCAGTGGTTTATCGGTCTTATTAATTCTTTCAAAGAACCAGGTTCTAGTTTCACGATCTGATCTACCGTGTTTCTGGTTTCTAATTCATTGATCTCTCCTCTAATCTTTTCTCTTCTAATGCATGGCTTAGGCATAGTTTGTTGTTTTTTTTTCTAGTTCTTTAAGATGTAAAGTTAGTTGGTGAATTCAGGATTTTTCTATTTTTTTGAGTGAAGCTTGGGCGGCTATGTATTTCCCCCTTAGGACGGCCTTTGCAGTATCCCATAGGTTTCTGACTGATGTGTTTTTTTTCTCATTGGTTTCCATGAATTGTTTAAGTTCTTCTTTGATTTTCTGGTTGACCCAAACATTCTTGAGCAGAGTGGTCTTTAGCTTCCAAGTGTTTGAATTTCTGCCAAATTTTTTCTTGTGATTGAGTTCCAGTTTTAAAGCACTGTGGTCTGAGAATATGCAGGAAATAATCTCAATCTTTTTGTATCAATTGAGCCCTGATTTGTGACCCAGTATGTGGTCTATTCTGGAGAAAGTTCCATGTGCGCTCAAAAAGGAGTATTCTGTTGTTTTAGGGTGGAATGTTCTGTATATATCTATGAGGTCCATCTGGTCCAGTTTGTCATTCAAAGCGCTTGTTTCTTTGTTGATTTTCTGTTTAGATGATCTGTCCATTGCTGAGAGTAGAGTATTGAGGTCTCCTACAATTAACGTATTGTTATCAATATGACTCTTTATTTTGGTTAACAGTTGGCTTATGTAGATGGCTGCTCCCATGTTGGGGGCATAGATATTTACAATTGTTAGATCTTCTTGTTGGGTAGACCCTTTAAGCATGATATAGTGTCCTTCTGTGCCTCTA
Source organism: Callorhinus ursinus (assembly GCF_003265705.2). Classification (NCBI taxonomy): domain Eukaryota; kingdom Metazoa; phylum Chordata; class Mammalia; order Carnivora; family Otariidae; genus Callorhinus; species Callorhinus ursinus. The sequence continues at coordinate 220,521 of NW_027397152.1, forward strand.
ACTACAGTCTTTAGTTTAATATCTAATTTGTCTGATATAAGAATTGCTACCTCCAGCTTTCTTTTGAGGTCCATTGGCATGGAAGATGGCTCTCCATCCCTTCACTTTCAGTCTGGATGTGTCTTTAGGTTTAAAATTAGTCTCTTGTAGACAACATATGGATGGGTCTTGTCTTTTTATCCAATCTGCAACCCTGTACCGTTTCATGGGAGCATTTAGGCCATTCAAGTTGAGAGTGATTATATAAAGATATGAATTTATTGTCTTTGTGTTGCCTGTGAAGTCCTTGTTTCTATGGATTGTCTCTGTAAATTTCTGTTGTATATCACTCTTGGGATTGTTCTCCTTTTATAGAACCCTCCTTAATATTTCTTGCAGGGTCAGCTTAGTGGTTACATATTCTTTCAATTTCTGCCAGTCTTGGAAACTCTGCAACTCTCCATCCATTCTAAATGACAGCCTTGCCAGATAAAGTATTCTTGGCTGCCTATTCTTCTCATTTAGTACCCTGAATATGTTTTGCCAGCCCTTTCTGGCTTGCCAGTCTCTGTGCATAGATCTGACATTATTCTGATGTTCCTCCCTCTGTACGTAAGGAATCTCTTCCCCCTAACTGCCCTTAAGATGGTTTCCTTGGTTCTAAAGTTTGCGAGTTTTACTATTACATGCTGGGGTGTTAGCCTGTTTTCCTTGATCTTGGTAGGGGTCTTCTCTGCCTCTAGGACACAAATGTTTGTTTCATTCCCCAGATTAGGGAAGTTCTCAGCTACAATTTGCTCAAATTTATCTTCTAGTCCTCTCTGTCTCTCCACCCTGTCAGGGATCCCAATAATTCTGACATTGGAAAGTTTCATGGTGTCACTTATCTCTAATTCTGTTTTTATGGATTTTGAGTTGTTTCTCCCTGGCCTCCTCTTTTTCCTTCTTTTCTACCAATTGGTCTTCTAGGTCACTAAGTTGTTCTTTTGCTTCACTTACCCTAGCTGTTAGATTATCTAGATTAGTTTGGATCTCACTGATAGCATTTAAGTTCTGCCAGTTCAGCTTTCATTTCTGCTCTTAGAGACTCTATGTTGCCTTCAGTCAATTTCTCCATTCTAGCTATCATCTTCATAACTGTTATCCTGAAGTCAATTTCCGACATCTTGGTTATATTTGTATCCATTTGTAAATCTGTGGCAGAAATCAGTCTCTGAGTCTTTCCTATTTTGGGGGTTCCTCCTCCTAGTCATTCTGTTGAGGGGGGCTGGAGGGAATGTACAGAGTCCAAATTATTGACCACAACCCAAGCAAGATTCACTGTTTATAGGGACCTTAGGGTTGCTGGCATCTTGTTCTCCCAGCCTGTCTTCTGGGGGAGGGGCCTGCCATGCTGTTACTCAGGCAACCCTGTTTGGTCAGAGTTGCCCTGCCCCCTGTGGGGGGGATGGGCTCAGTGAAAACAAGTTTTGGGGGGCTTTTGTTCTCTGGCAGCTTTCCGTGGCAGCTTTCTGCATCTCTTCTGAGAGTCAGAGGAAAAGAGATCATTTTCAACCATCTGCCTCAGAGCAGAGAGATCACAGTCTGTTCTTCAGTGAGCTCTCAGGTCACACTATCTCCATTTCTCTCTGTGCTGCTATAAACTGCAGAATCCTGGATTGTGCGCCCCTCAGCAGGGCTCCCAGTCCTCGCCTCCAGGTCGGGGCACATCTCTGCCCTTTGTGCTTCTAAAACCTCCAGCTGCCCACAGTTTGCACACGCAGCCACATCACTCTGAATTTCAGTCTGGGGGCTGCCCTAGAGTCCTTTCCCCATTGCTACCGGTCTGTGAGTCTGTACCCTGTCCTCAGTGCAGGAGGCTATCGTTCACTGGTGGTGCAGGATCCCCACGGCTGCCTCCCCTTTTTGTTTCTCTTTGGATATGTGCCTGCAGAATCGTGGCTCCCCGCTTCATACCTTGAAACCAACCACTTGTGATATTCTGTTTGTAGAGCTCCAGATATATCTTCTTACATCTCAGGCTGATTTCTTGGGTATTCAGAGTGGTCTGGTGGGCATCTAGTTCAATTCAGGGGACCAGGTGGAATAGGGTCCCCTACTCTTCCACCATCTTGGTGAACCATGATGTGAACTTTTAAATTTAGTTTCTCAGCAACTTTCGAATATGCAATATAGTGTTGTTAACTATACTCACCATGATGTACCATTTCCATGACTTATTTATTTTATAATTGGAAGTTTGTACTTTTTGACTCTCTTTACCCATTTTGCTCACCCCATCTCCCCCCCCAGCAATCACCAATCTGTTTTCTTTATCTATAAGGTTTTTTGGCTTTTATATTCCACATATAAGTGAGGTCACACAGTATTTGTCTTTTTTTGTCTGGCTTATTTCACTCAGCATAATGCCCTCAAGCTCCTTCCATGTTGTTGCAAATGGTAGGATTTCCTCCTTGGTTATAGTTGAATAATATTCCTATATATATACATACATTATGTATATATCCTAATAGATATGTTAATATGTAATAATGTATATACATACATTACATATATATCCCATATTTTCTTTATCCATCAATGAACACTTAGGTGATTTCCCCATTAGGCTCTCTTTTACTTTGCTCCATCCCAGGCTGCTCTGTGGGTTTCTCTCCTCACTGCCCTTCCACCACTACTTTGTATAAGGAACACCTCTTGGGTCCTAGACCAGAAAAGTAGCAGTTCCAATTCCTCCAAAGGGGCCTGTAGGAAAACTTAGTATTGGGACAGGAAGAGGAGGAGTACTGGTTTGAATTCAATACCAATGAAAGGCCTTATTTTCCCCATAACACGGTGTGGGAAATGCTCTGACTCATGCCCAGACTCTGTGGGGACGTGACTACCACCATCAGATATGAAAGGGTATTCCAGGTTCCCCAGCTGTGAGACAGGGATGAGGGAGGCAAAGATTCTGAAAACTAGCAGAAAAGTTGTTGAGAGGCCAGGGGAGGAAAGGGAGGCCTCAAGGATGACTATTAATTTCTTCAATAAAGACCTAGGGACCCAATGATGGGAGTTATATCTGAGGGTACTATAGATGCAGGGGGAAAATGGGCTCAGGTTTTGTAAATAAGTGTCCAATGTGAGAAAATTGGAGGAAGGGAAAGTGAAAGTGAGAGATGGTGCTGCTTTTTAAAGGAAGATAATCATAAGATCAAATATTATCTTCAGACATACTATGAGCCAGGCATGGTTCTGTTTGGCATATATCTCCTCAATTAATCTTCCTAACCACCCTTGAATGTAGGTGCTCTTATTACCTCATGTCACAGATATGGAAACATAATTGCCACATGTTTTCCTAACTTGCCAAGGTCACCCAGCAGTCTAGTTGCAGGACCATCAATGCAATCACTGTGCCATCTTGATTTGCTTCAAAGCAACAAATAGAATTCTTTCTAAATTACTTCTTTTTGGTCCAACTCAATGTTTTTAATATTGTTTTTTAAAACTCTATACTACTAAACTTTCAAACCATGTAAGTCATAGCTGCTACAGGATCCCATCTGGGGCAGGAAGATGTCATCCCTGATGTTAGAAGAAAATACAACTGTCAGCTGACCTACATTCAGCCCCTATATAAACCATCACTTCACATGTGAACCCAGTGACATTTTCCATTGACCTCAAATTGTTGAAATAATAGAAAAGCAGAAATGACCAGCCAGATCTAATCCAGGAAGTTCCTTAAAATGAAACTAAAAAACCAGTACGACATCATAGAATTCCACTGCTAAGTATGTATCCCAAAGAACTGAAAGCAAGGACTCAGATACTTGTACAACCTTGCTCATAAGAACACTATTCACACTAGCCAAAAGGTAAAATCAATCCAAATGTCCATCAACAGATGAATAGATAAACAAAGTGTAGTAACACATATAATGGAATATTATTTGATCTTAAAAAGTAGTGAAATTCTCATATGTGTTTCAAGATGGGTGAACCTTAAAAACATATGTTAAGTTAAATAAAACAAACACAAAAGGACAAGTATTGTATAATCCTACTCACATGAAGCTCCTAGAACAGTCCAATTCAGAGACAGAAAGCAGAATAGAGGTGACCTGGGGTTTCAGGGAGAGGGGAAGGGGGCTTGTCTAATGGGGACAGAGTTTTTGTTTGGGGTGATGAAAAGGTTTTGGAAATGAATAGTGGAGATTGTTGCACAACATTGGGAATGTACTTAATGTCACTGAATTGCACACCTAAAAATGGTTAAAGTGGGGGGCGCGGAGCAAGATGGCAGAGGAGTAGGAGACCTGGATTTCGTCTGGTCTCCGGAATTCAGCTGAATAGGGATCAAACCATTCTGAACACCTACGAACTCAACAGGAGATTGAAGATAAGAATAGTAACAACACTCTGAACAGAAAAGCGACCACATTCTGGAAGGTAGACATGCGGAGAAGTGAATCCGAGGCGATATTCTTGAGGATAGATGGCAGGGGAGGGAGCCTCCGTCGGCCGCTTCTGGCAAGTGATAGAGCCGCGGAGCACAAAATCAGAACTTTTAGAAGTCGGCTCCGCTGAGGGACATCACTCCAGTGGCTAAGCGGGGGGTGGAACTCTCGCGGGACAGTGTGGTCTCAGGACCCTCGGGGTCACAGAAAGACCGGGGGTGCCTGAGTGTGGCAGAGCTCCCAGGTATCGGAGCGGGGAAGCCGGCTGCAGAGACAGAGCCGAGGCGCGGGCTCTCAGCTCGGGGTTGCCATAAACTGTGATCCGCGGCCCAGTCAGGCTACTGCCCCTCCAGCAGGGACCCAACAAGCGGCAGAGCCAGGGAGACTCCCCTTCCTACCCTGGGAGGAGCAGCGCGGAAGTGCACCGCAGGGATCTGCTGAGTTTGGAGATTCCACACGGGGTCGCGTACCAGACATAGAAACGCTTGATCACAGGCCAGGTGAGCACGGAGTGCGGCCGGAGACCGGGGAGACAGGAGTGACTGCGTTTCTCTGGGGGTGCACTGAGGAGCGGGGCCCCGAGTTCTCAGCTCCTCCAGGTGGAGACTGGGAGGCCACCATTTTCACCCTGGTCCTCCAAAGCTGTACCGAGAGCTTGCAGGGAACAAAATCTCCTGAGAGCAAACCGGAGCAGCTTGCTTAGCCCGGACTCACAAGGGCAGGACAATTCCGCCTCCTCCGGCAAAGACATTTGGGAACCACGGCAACAGGCCCCTCCCCCAGAAGATCCGCACGAACAGCCAGCAAGCCAAGACCAAGTTTACCGATCAAGGAGAACGGGAGAACTCCAGCGCTAGGGGAATACTGCACATAGAATTCATGGCTTTTTTACCATAATTCATTATTTTTTCAAAGTTAATTTTTTAACAGTTTTTTTTTGATTTTTTCTTTTTCCCTTTTTCAAACAATATCTTATCAATCCCTTTTTTAAAAAAACATTTTTTATTTTTCATTTTTAGAGTCATATTTTATCCCTTCATAGTAGTTACCCTTATTTTTGGCATATATATATATAAGTTGTTCTCTCTTTAAAATTTTGAGATACAATTTCTTCTAACAGATCAAAATATACCCTAAATCACTAGTGTATGGCTTTGTTCTAGTCTCCTGCCTGATCACATTCTCTCCCTTTTTTTTTTCGTTCTTTTTTCTTTTTCTTTTTAAATCTTCTTCTTTCATTTTAAAAACAACTTCTTATCTTAAATTCCTTTTATAAAATCTTTTATAATTTTCATCTTTACACTCATCTGCCATCCCTTCATTGTATCAACCCTTATTTTGTACATATATGTCTTTCTTCCTTTAAAATTGTAGCAGGCACTTTCTTCTAACAGACCAAAATATGCCCAAAAGCTAGTGTGTGGCACTAATCTATGTACTAGGCTGATCATATTTGATCATATTCTGTTTTTTTGTTTTGTTTTGTTTTGTTTTTATCTTTTTCTTTTTCCTTTTTTTTTCCTCTTCTTTCTTTCCCTTTCTTGTCCCCTGGTTTCAGGTCTTTTCTGATTTGTATAGAGTATATTTGCTGGAGACATTGTTAACCTGGTAGCATTCTGGTCTCTCATTCATCTGTTCTCCTCTGGAAAAAATGACAAGATGAAAAAAATCACCTCAGCAAAAAGAACAAGAGGTATTACCGTCTGCCAGGGACCTACTCAATACGGACATTAGTACGATGTCGGACCTAGAGTTCAGAAGCGACTTTAAAGATACTAGCTGGGCTTGAAAAAAGCATGGAAGTTATTAGAGAAACCTTTCTGGAGAAATAAAAGAACTAAAATCTAACCAAAATCGAAATCAAAAAGGCTGTTAATGAGGTGCAATCAAAAATGGGGGCACTAACCGCTAGGAAAAATGAGGCAGAAGAAAGAATCAGCGATATAGAAGACCAAATGATGGAAAATAAAGAGGCTGAGAAAAAGAGAGATAAACAACTACAGGATCATGAGGGCAGAATTCGAGAGATAAGCGATACGATAAGATGAAACAACATTAGAATAATTGGGATCCCAAAAGAAGACGAAAGAGAGAGAGGGGCAGAAAGTATATTGGAGCAAATAATAGCAGAGAACTTCCCTAATGTGAGGAAGGAAACAGGCATCAAAATCCAGGAGGCACAGAGAACCCCTCTCAAAATCAATAAAAATAGGTCAACACCCCAACATCTAATAGTAAAACTTACGAGTCTTAGAGACAAAGAGAAAATCCTGAAAGCAGCTCGGGAGAGGAGATATGTAACCTACAATGGTAGAAATATTAGATTGGCAATAGACCTATCCACAGAGACCTGGCAGGCCAGAAAGGACTGGCATGATATCTTCAGAGCACTAAACGAGAAAAATATGCAGCCAAGAATACTATATCCAGCTAGGGATCATTGAAAATAGAAGGAGAGATAAAAAGCTTCCAGGACAAACAAAAACTAAAGGAATTTGCAAACACAAAACCAGCCCTACAAGAAATATTGAAAGGGGTCCTCTAAGCAAAGAGAGAGCCTAAAAGCAGCATTTTATATGCTGCTTAGTGCCATTGTATTGCCTGTAAGGTGAGTGGTACTGTATATTGTATACAGTATATACAGTAACAGTCACCTTACAGGCAATACAATGGCACTACATTCATACTTTTCAATAGTTACCCTGAATGTAAATGGGCTACATGCCCCAATCAAAAGACACAGGCTATCAGATTGGATTAAAAAACAAGACCCATCAATATGCTGTCTGCAAGAGACTCATTTTAGACCCAAAGGCACCCCCAGATTGAAAGTGACGGGGTGGAAAACCGTTTACCATGCTAATGGACACCAAAAGAAAGCTGGGGTGGCAATCCTTATATCACACAAATTAGATTTTAAAACAAAGACTGTAATAAGAGATGAGGAAAGACACTATATCCTACTTAAAGGGTCTATCCAACAAGAAGATCTAACAATTGTAAATATCTATGCCCCTAATGTGGGAGCAGCCAATTATATAAGCCAATTAATAACAAAAGCAAAGAAACACATTGACAACAATACAATAATAGTGGGGGACTTTAACACCCCCCTAACTGAAATGGACAGATCATCTAAGCAAAAGATCAACAAGGAAATAAAGACTTTAAATGACACACTGGACCAAATGGACTTTACAGACATATTCAGAACATTCCATCCCAAAGCAACGGAATACACATTCTTCTCTAGTGCCCATGGAACATTCTCCAGAATTGATCACATCCTAGGTCACAAATCAGGTCTCAACCGGTACCAAAAGATTGGGATTATTCCCTGCATATTTTCAGACCACAATGCTTTGAAACTAGAACTCAATCACAAGGGGAAAGTCAGAAAGAACTCAAATATATGGAGGCTAAAGAGCATCCTACTAAAGAATAAATGGGTCAACCAGGAAATTAAAGAAGAATTAAAAAAAATTCATGGAAACCAATGAAAATGAAAACACAACTGTTCAAAATCTTTGGGATACAGCAAAGGCAGTCCTAAGAGGAAAGTATATAGCAATACAAGCCTTTCTCAAGAAACAAGAAAGGTCTCAAATACACAACCTAACCCTACACCTAAAGGAGCTAGAGAAAAAAAACAGCAAATAAAGCCTAAACCCAGCAGGAGAAGAGAAATCATAAAGATCAGAGCAGAAATCGATGAAATAGAAACCAAAAGAACAGTAGAACAGATCAACGAAACTAGGAGGTGGTTCTTTGAAAGAATTAACAAGATTGATAAACCCCTGGCCAGACTGATCAAAAAGAAAAGAGAAATGACTCAAATCAACAAAATCATGAATGAAAGAGGAGAGATCACAACCAACACCAAAGAAATACAAACAATTATAAGAACATATTATGAGCAACTCTATGCCAGCAAATTAGATAACCTGGAAGAAATGGGTGCATTCCAAGAGATGTATCAACTACCAAAATTGAACCAGGAGGAAATAAAAAACCTGAACAGACCTATAACCACTAAGGAAATTGAAGCAGTCATCAAAAATCTCCCAAAAAAACAAAAGCCCAGGGCCAGATGGCTTCACAGGGGAATTCTACCAAACATTTAAAGAAGAATTAATACCTATTCTCCTGAAACTGTTCCAAAAAATAGAAATGGAAGGAAAATTTCCAAACTCATTGTATAAAGCCAGCATTACCTTGATCCCAAAACCAGACAAAGATCCCATCAAAAAGGAGAATTACAGACCAATATCCTTGATGAACATGGATGCAAAAATTCTCACCAAAGTACTAGCCAATAGGATCCAACAGTATATTAAAAGGATTATTCACCGTGACCAAGTGGGATTTATCCCTGGGCTACAAGGCTGGTTCAACATCCGCAAATCAATCAACGTGATATAATACATTAACAAAAGAAAGAACAAGAATCCTATGATCCTCTCAAAAGATGCAGAAAAAGCATTGGACAAAGTACAGCATCCTTTCTTGATCAAAACTCTTCAGAGTATAGGGATAGAGGGTACATACCTCAATATCATAAAAGCCATCAATGAAAAACTTACAACGAATATCATTCTCAATAGGGAAAAGCTGAGAGCTTTTCCCCTAAGGTCAGGAACGCAGCAGGGATGTCCACTCTCACCACTACTATTCAACATAGTATTAGAAGTCCTAGCCACAGCAATCAGAAAACAAAAAGAAATCAAAGGCATCCAAATCGGCAAAGAGGAAGTCAAACTCTCACTCTTTGCAGATGATATGATACTGTATGTGGAAAACCCAAAAGACTCCACCCCAAAACTGCTATCTCATACAGGAATTCAGTCAAGTAGCAGGCTATAAAATCAATGCACAGAAATCAGTGGCATTCCTATACACCAACAACAAGACAGAAGAGAGACAAATCAAGGAGTCGATCCCATTTACAATTGCACCCAAAACCATAAGATACCTAGGAATAAATTTAACCAAAGAGGCAAAGGATCTGTACTCAGAAAACTATAAAATACTCATGAAAGAAATTGAAGAAGACACAAAGAAATGGAAAAACGTTCCATGCTCATGGATTGGGAGAATCAACATTGTGAAGATGTCAATGCTACCTAGAGCAATCTACACATTCAATGCAATCCCCATCAAAATACCATCCACCTTTTTCAAAGAAATGGAACAAATAATCCTAAAATTTGTATGGAACCAGAAGAGACCCCAAATAGCCAGAGGAATATTGAAAAAGTAAAGCAAAGCTGGTGGCATCAGAATTCCGGACTTCCAGCTCTATTACAAAGCTGTCATCATCAAGACAGTATGGTCCTGGCACAAAAACAGACACATAGATCAATGGAACAGAATCGAGAGCCCA
>NW_027397152.1:230427-231187 GCF_003265705.2 Callorhinus ursinus
TTTGACAAAGCAGGAAAGAATGTCCAATGGAAAAAAGACAGTCTCTTCAACAAATGGTGTTGGGAAAACTGGAGAGCCACATGCAGAAGAATGAAACTGGACCATTTCCTTACACCACACACAAAAATAGACTCCAAATGGTTGAAAGACCTCAGTGTGAGACAGAAGTCCATCAAAATCCTAAAGGAGAACACAGACAGCAACCTCTTCGACCTCAGCCACAGCAACTTCTTCCTAGAAACATCGCCAAAGGCAAGGGAAGCCAGGGCAAAAATGAACTATTGGGATTTCATCAAGATAAAAAGCTTTTGCACAGCAAAAGAAACAGTCCACAAAACCAAAAGACAACTGACAGAATGGGAGAAAATATTTGCAAATGACATATCAGATAAAGGGCTAGTATCCAAAATCTATAAAGAGCTTATCAAACTCAACACCCGAACAACAAATAATCCAATCAAGAAATGGGCAGAAGACATGAACAGACATTTTTCCAAAGAAGACATCCAAATGGCCAACAGGCACATGAAAAAGTGCTCAACATCGCTCGGCATCAGGGAAATCCAAATCAAAACCTCAATGAGATACCACTTCACACCCATCAGAATGGCTAAAATTAACAAGTCAGGAAATGACAGATGTTGGCGGGGATGTGGAGAAAGGCGAACCTCCTACACTGTTGGTGGGAATGCAAGCTGGTGCAACCACTCTGGAAAACAGTATGGAGGTTCCTCAAACAGTTGAAAATAGAGCTACCATA
>NW_027397152.1:231587-284731 GCF_003265705.2 Callorhinus ursinus
GGAAGAATGAAGGGGAGTAAGTCGGAGGGGGAGACAAACCATTAGAGACGATGGACTCTGAAAAACAAACTGAGGGTTCTAGAGGGGAGGGGGGTGGGGAGATGGGTTAGCCTGGTGATGGGTATTAAAGAGGGCACATTCTGCATGGAGCACTGGGTGTTATGCACAAACAATGAATCATGGAACACTACATCAAAAACTAATGATGTAATGTATGGTGATTAACATAAAAATAAAAAATTATTTTAAAAAAACAGAAAAGAAAGCTACCATGTGATCCAGAAAAAAAAATGGTTAAAGTGGGACATTTTATGTTAATGTATATATTTTATCACAATAAAAGAAGAATTAAAGACATAATAGAGCCTAAGCTAAAGCCAAACTGGCACAGTGCCATGTGCTTTCACAAAATTAAGCTTTAGGTGGGAAATGCCCTTGGGAAATTAAGGAGTAAAAATCAATTTCTCCTCAACATTAATGGAAAACCAGCTCCTTCGATTTTAAGTATAAAAAGGTACCAAGGTGGGGTGGCTGGGTGGCTCAGTCGGTTAAGTGTCTGCTGGTCCATGTCATGGTACTCTCATTGGTCTCCTTGCTCAACGGGGAGTCTGCTTCTCCTTCTCCTTCTGCCCCTCCCCCAGCTCATGCTCTCTCTATCCCTCTCTCTCTCACTCTCACTCACTCTCAACAAATAAATAAATAAAATCTTTTTTAAAAAGGTACCAAATACAGTCAATAAGATAGAGTTGATGTAAGATCTGCTCTGAAATATACAGCCCAGCTTCTCTGCCTGAGCTAGGATTTTTTTGAAGACATAGATGCAGGTGTGGAATCCACACTAGCAGGCTCTAGAGTCACAGCATGGACAGGACATTTGACATCCTAAAGCACAAGAAATTCTTAGGTAGGACTCAGGAGTATAAAGAATGTTGAGTCATGGTTCAAATACCCCTCCCACCACACATAACACACATATGCACATATGCCACATATATAACACATACACATACACATGAACACACCACATAACACATATGCATTCATGCCAAACACATAACATATGCACATATAACACACATGTGCATGTATGCCACATGCATAGCACATATGCACATGCAAACACACCACATAACACTCACAAACACACACACACTCAAGTTCCAAGACTGAAAAGCTTGGCCTCAAATTAAGGTTTGTTTCCAGGTGTCCCTGGGTGGCTCAGTTGGTTAAGTGTCTGCCTTCAATTTAGGTCACGATGCCAGGGTCCTGAGATTGAGCCCCACATCGGACTCCCTGCTCCATGGGGAGTCTGCTTCTCTTCTCCCTCTGCCTGCTGCTCCCCCTTCCTTGTGCAGGCTCAATCTCTCTCTCTCTCTCTCTCTCTGTCAAATAAATAAAATTTTTAAAAAAGAAACTATTCTTTCTTAACACAATTACTCTTAGAAAAAAATTATTTCCATTTATTTGAGACCCCTAGAGTTCAATAGATACCAGCATAGTTTTGATAAACTCAGGGAAGCTCTCAGCCTGAGGAAAATGTTAGGTTTGGATAGGACAGATCTAGTGGTGGCCATCAGTCCTGCAAAACAATGAGGTCTTTAATCCCACACCATCTATTCTGACTCCATGGTGCTCTCCCCACACCAGGCTGCTCAGTGCTCCCTTCTTCCTTATGTCAGAGCCCAGTCCAGCCTGCACAGGATAACATGACCTGACTTGGAATGAAAAGAGGAAGAGGAAGGAGGATTCTCCCCACCTCAGGGAAGTCTGTGAGCTCAGAGCAGAGAAGTCAACACCCATTAAGGAAAGCTGGAGTTGCACGCTCTCTTCCACCTCCCTCTGCCACCCTGTGATTCTGCAGTTTGGGACAAAAATGGCAGGATCTCATGCCTGATTGGAGATAAAGAGGTTAGGGAAAGGAAGTGATCATGCATCAACCTCAGGCCTCAGGCCTGCGCCAGGGTAACTGCAGTGTTATTTTATTCCTGCATGAAGAATATGGGATGAGATGCTCATTCAGGGGGACACTAATAAGTATAATCTTAGACATGTTCAGCTTGAAGTCTTCATGAGATTTACAAATGTGTAGAATGCTTAGAATCAGTTGGAGGTATGGAAACATTGTAAGAACTTTAGGGTCAAGTACCCAGATTTTATTCCCAGTTTAGCTATTTTTTTTTTAACTGTGGGTCTGGATAAATTATTTAATTTCTCTGAGCTAGTTCTTCATTCTTAAAAGGATGATACTTTTAGCTCCTCCTCCCCAGTAAGTGCTGCAAAAAATAGAGATAAAAGCATCAAAGCACAGTATCTAGCACATAGAAAGTGTTTAGTAAATGGTAGTTTCTATTATCATCATCATCATTATAACAACAGCAACTGGTCAGTAAACAGAATTCAGTTCTTATCTTCTCCCACCACCAGCCCTTCTTCCTGACTTCCCAATTCCTGTTATTGACACCATGTCTCAGTTACGGGTCTTGAAATCCCACAACCATTTTGGAATTCCCCATGCCTCACATCCAGGCAACCCCAAGCCCTAGAGAGTCAGCAGGTCAGCCTTCAGGAGGACTCCCATACATACCCCCGCCTCTTCATCTCCAGAGTCAGTAGCCTTGCTAGGTCCTTCTCAGGTCTTGCCAGACAACGCCCAGAATCTGTCTCTCTCCCTCCTCTCTGTACATTCCTATTGGCTTAATGGCAGATAATACTTGTAGTAGCTCAAGTCAAACCTCTCCTCAAAAACTACCAATGAGATGCCACAAAATAAAAACTGGTTTGGCATGTTTCAGGAACAGGAAGGGGGCCTGTGTCAAGAACATGGTGAGGACAAGACAGGAAAACGAAGCAAACAAGGCACAATTCACATAGGACCTTGAGGCCAAGGACAAGAATTTGGGTTTCATTCCAAATGTCATGGAGTAGTTTAAAGCAGAGGGACAGTCTAATCTAATCTATGCTTTTCTTTATTTTTTAGTAAGTGGCTTCCATGGGGAAAGACTGGCAAAAGGAATGACAGCAGGAGGGCACCAAAAAACGCTACCACGCTACCACGGTACTGCCTGAAGGAAATGATTGAGACCCAAGGGAGGCAATGGGCAGGAAGTAGAAAAGGAAAGAGATAAGTGAATTCAGGAAGCATTTAGGCAATGGGCTGGACAGGACTTGTTGATGATTGGAATTGGGGGGAGGGTGTCTCAGGAGAAGAGAGAACAGTGGAGGCTAATTCTTTTCCTGCTCTGAGTACTAAATGACAAGTGTTCTGGGCTGCTGGCCCTCTTCCCCATTGAAGGTCCTGATTTTTGTAACCACCCTAGTGGTGAATCAAAGCCGTTTTGTCCTGGATGATGAGAGCCACCTAGTGGCCATCTGTGCTGAGTGTTCCTCATGTCTCCCCAGTTTCCACATCAGTGGACCACACAATTTGCAGCTCCAAGGGGCAAAAATTACCCTAACAAAGTTTTAAAAAGGAAATGACAGAGTAAAAATGTTTATGATATTTATTCAACAACATTCATATTTTTACATATCATTAGTGCTACATAACTCTTACATAGCGCAAATGCAAAAAGTCCTAACATATTAAGGAATAAAAAAATTATATCACAATTTTGAAAAATGGAGAAAGGACAAATGCAATCACAAAAGAACTGTAAATGGACAATAAATGTGAAAATATGTTTGACTTTAATAACCAACAAAAAATATTTTCCATCTGTCTTTTTGTAATTACCAGATTCTGGGCACTCAAGGTTGCGAAGAATGGACATACTCACAGCAGTGGTAGTCCAATAAGCTTAAGAAGTCATTGGATTTGGGGCATCTGGGTGGCTCAGATGGTTAAGCATCTGCCTTTGACTCAGGTCATGATCCCAGGGTCCTGAGATCAAGTCCCGCATGGGGCTCCTTGCTAGGCAGGGAACCTGCTTCTCCCTCTGCCTCTGCCTCTCTCTCTCTCTCTCTCTCTCTCTGACTCTCATGAATAAATAAAACATTTTAAAAAAAGAATTCATTGGATTTGACAGAGTAGTAACTATTTCTAGGAAAATGCCCCCAGTTAAATCAACTGAAAAATTTTAAATGTGTGTGTCATTCTTTAGGGGAGCAGTAAAGTAAAACTTGCTTCAGTATTCAAAAATAAAAGAATAGTTAACTAAAATATTGTGCATAAAATGGATGATATCTTGCTCATTGAAACCACTTATAAAGATGAATAAATTCTCATGGTGTAAAGTAGCATACACTGTATGCAGGCGGTGTTGATTTTGTATTCACACAATATTTTTCATATTTCCATAGTTTTCAAAAATTTAGTGAATGTGCACTACGTAATAAAAAATGAACTTTATTTTTAAAAGAATATTAAGTAGGCAGGACAGATTCCTAGGATTTGGGGGTGGGGGTTCTTCATACAGCCTGAGAAGAAGTAGGGCTAAGGGTCCACCCCCCTCATTTCATCAATGAAGAAATAGACATCCTGCTCTTCCCAGATCATTCGAGGCAGTGACCACCTCTCCTGACCACTGCAAGGGAAAGGACAGCCCCTTAACCAGAAAGAAAGAGAAGAGGGACTGTCACTTACATGCAGTTTTCCCTTGGTCCTGCTGTGACCCTGGGAGGAAGACCATCCCAGCAGCTCCCAGCAAAGCCAGGAGCTCCACCTGGATTAGCCTACACAGCCCAGAACAAATGGAGCCTGTCTCAGGCCCTAATCTCAAAAGTGACCTTTCCTGTCCAGCTCACAAGTCCAGCTGCTCACCTCTCTACTGACATGGTATCGCTTTTGTTGTTTTAAAAGCAAACCTCTTAATTCTACTGTATACATGTGAACTCCCTATTACCTCGAAATACTCTGCTCTTGAAACCTTCTTTCAAACAAACCAACCAACTCAAACTTTATGGGGATGTATCCTTGGATCTTTTCTGAGCAGAGAAAGGATGGTGGGAAAGCCATCTCGTTTGTGGCCTCTATACTGAGCCTGTATCAGGCCCCTTTCTACAAAAGCCTTCTGCCTCTGGAGTCTTAGGAGCAGAGCAAAGCAGGGGAGAGGTTTCTTTGGGTTTTGAGCATTTACCTTGGAAGAAGGTGGCATGCATCTCCTGCCCAGCCTGGGCTACCTCTGCCCCTCCATTTCCCCAGGTTCCTAGTGAGTGAGGGGGCAGAGGGAGGGCAGGAGATGGTGATAAACAACACAGTAGGATCTTGACTCTGTCATACTTGTGTGCTCACCCAGTAAGGAAGTTATAGTTCCTATTTTCTTCCTAGTTGCCAATACAATTTAAAATTAAATTGAATTAGAAAGAAAAGAAATAATAAACCTACATTCATTTTAAACTCAGGGAACATTTGTGGAGTTTTTACTGTTAAATGTACCCAAACGTTAAGTGGCACTTCACTGGCTCTGCTATGTTGTCTTCTGAACTGTCATCTTCATTAATTTCAAATCTACTTTCCTCTCCTAATATGGTCCGCACATTTGCCCAAAGCGTGATTCCAGGGATAATGCCTTTGCATAGCTATATTCCACATCACCATAGTAGGTGTTAGCAGAAAATGACAGCTTTGGGGGATAATTTGTTTCCCTAACACACACATACAAATATACAGACGCTTATTCATACATATTTACTCATGTATTTTTCTAACTCAGACACCAAGCACCACCTGGAGTCTAAAAATAAGTGGCATATTTATTTTACATAAATCTAGAGTAGGCAGGGTAATCACTGAGGAAAGAAGCCTGTTTAATTTGGATGTCTACCCTAAGGGTGGCTAGATGGCTATGTCTTCTTGATGAAACCCTTTGGGGTGCCTGCAGAAGGGGATATGGAGCCAGGGAAGGAGCTCAGGATTCCATTCCCAGGCACTTGGTCTAAACAAGGTAATGCCACTGCCTCTATAAGGGAGATGATGATAATAATAATTACTTGCTTGCCTACATAAAAGTGTTAAAAATAAAAGTTAAAGAAACTGTGTGCTGAACCTAAAACTAATAAAAATGATTGTGTATAGAAGAGAGAGATGGGACAAGGAAGGAAACTGGACTTTGCTGAATGTACCTTTCTTTATAGTTTTGGCTTCAGAATAATGCAAATATTTAATACCTGATTAAAAGCAGAAGTATTAAATTTAAAAATCTCTAAACAGTGAAAACAAACTACAACAAATGTGTTGTGGGGCTCAGGGCAGGCTACACCACAATGACATGCTGATTATCTTGAACTGGAACTACTTGGGAAACAGCCAGTGCAGGGACATTCAGACTCTCCTCTGATTCCCTGGAAGCAGGAAACACATCTCTCACATGAAATGTACCCTCCCTGTACTGAGAAGTAAAAAGACATCCTTCTCACCAAAGATAGGAACTTTAAAGCCAAAAAAGCAGTAGAAATAAACCTTGTTATTTTTTTTCTAATCCCCTACTTCAGCCTAGATTCTACTTAGAATTCCTTGCAAATTAAAGCTCCCAAATATCTGTTTACTTTATCTTGTCAATTCCTCACAGATTTATCGTCTCTTTCTCTAAAATGTATAAAAACTGTCCACTTTGGTCATTTCTTTGGGTCTCAATTGCATTATTGGGCCTCCATGTGCATATAATAAAACTTTCAGGGTTTTTTTCTCCTATTAGTCTGTCTCATATCAATTTTTATTTCTAAACTACCTAGGAGAACCTTGGGAGATTAAAAATGCACCTATCACAATAAGCACTGAATAATGTATGGAATTGTTGAATCCCTATATTGTATACCTGACACTAATATAATGCTGTATGTTAATTATACTTCACTAAAAAAAAGAAATAATTTTTAAAAAGAACCCTGGGGAGAAAGAAGGAAGTTTCTTCCTCCCCTACAGTGTCTAACTGTACATAAGGTTGATGACATAACTACACTGAGAAAAGAATTAGTTCAACTAATTTTACAACACAGTATTTTGATTATGCATCTGTATCCCAAGCTCAAAGAAACCTCACGTAGCACTGAATGATCTTATTATTGGTAATAATATTAGCATCATCACTTGGAGAATATTATAGGATATATTGTAGGATAAAACAAAAAAGAACCAAACTTTCAGCACTAGAGGGAAAAGATACAAGAATAATATGAACAAGCATATATCCTAAAATGTTAATTTGGGGGAATTGAAATATTATTCATTCATTTTTTTTCTTGAAAAAAATGCATTCCCTAGTATTGTTCACTAAAAAGACCTAGCAGCAATAAAAATGTAGCAGTATTTTCATCCACAGTGTCCATATTAGGGTCTCTAAATACCATTTCCCCTAAAAGAATGTGGACTCCTTGGAGAAGTATCCAAGACTATTCTAAGTCAGATGATGCACAATATGACCATTGGATATCTTATTGCATCAGAAAGTAAGGAAGTTACTGGGTTGTATCAAAAAGACACAGGAAGTTTTCAAAATGGGACAATTGGAGAATCAAATTATTCTTTTTGTAATTGACCAATTGTAATTGATCAAGTTATATCAAAAAATAGAGAAATCCTTGTGTCCATCATGATAGTCTTTTTTTTTTAATTGCCTGGCCACCAACTCATTATTCTGATAACTGGCAAGAGAAAGAATTTAGCATTTACTCTGTCTTTCGTATCTAGAAAACAGTTTGGAGGTTCCTCAAAAAGTTGAAAATAGAGCTACGATATGATCCAGCAATTGCACTACTGGGTATTTACCCCAAAGACACAAATGTAGGGACCCGAAGGGGTATGTGCACCCCAATGTTTATAGCAGCAATGTCCACAATAGCCAAGCTGTGGAAAGAGCCAAGATGTCCATCGACAGATGAATGGATAAAGAAGATGTGGTATATATATATATATATACAATTGAATATTATACAGCCATCAAAGGGAATGAGATCTTGCCATTTGCAACGACGTGGATGGAACTGGAGGGTGTTATGCTGAGTGATATAAGTCAATCAGAGAAAGACAGGTATCATATGGCCTCACTGATATGAGGAGTTCTTAATCTCAGGAAACAAACTGAGGGTTGCTGGAGTGGTGGGGGGTGGGAGGGATTGGGTGGCTGGGTGATAGACATTGGTGAGGGTTTGTGCTATGGTGAGCGCTGTGAAATGTGCAAGACTGTTGAATCACAGATCTGTACCTCTGACACAAATAATGCAAGATAATTTAAGAAAAAAAAGAGAGAAGAAGATAGCAGGAGGGGAAGAATGAAGGTGGGGGAATCGGAGGGGGAGACGAACCATGAGAGACGATGGACTCTGAAAAACAAACTGAGGGTTCTAGAGGGGAGGGGGTGGGGGGATGGGTTAGCCTGGTGATTGGTATTAAAGAGGGCACGTTCTGCATGGAGCACTGGGTGTTATGAATAAACAATGAATCATGGAACACTACATCAAAAACTAATGATGTAATATATGGTGATTAACATAACAATAAAAAAATTTAAAGAAAGAATAGTAATGGCATTGAAGTTATATGAGAAAGAGAAATGTCCTCATGTGTTCAAGAGACACGCTTCAGTATTTATGATTGAGAAAAAATGTGATGGCTGGATTTTGCTTTAAAATAGTCCAGGAACGGAACACCTGGGTGGTTTATTTGGTTGGTGGTGACTCTTGATTTCAACTGGGGTCATGATCTCCGGGTCCTTGGGTTGAGCCCCACATGAGGCTCAATGCTTAACAGGGAGTCTGCTTCAGGATTCTCTGTCTCCCTCTGCCCCTCCCCGCCTTCTCGCTCATAAATAAATCTTTAAAAATAATAATAAATAAATAAACAATAAAATAAAATAGTCCAGAAGAAAGTTTGTGCAAGGGAGGGGGAAGGCAGTAGATGAAACAATATTAGCAAAATATTGTTAGGGTAATTATGGGTAATTATCCTGTTCTATCTCTTTTTGTGCAGATTTGAAATTTTCCATAAATAAAGACCATAAAAACAAAACATAATCAATACACTTAAGTGTTAATATGTGAAGGTTCTTTGTAAAGTGTCAAGTTCTATGCATGTGAGGGGCAATATTGCTAAGATGCAAATAGAGAGCCCATGGCTGGCCCTGAGCTGATTCAGAGGGCGGCATGAGGGCCAAAGATGCAGAGTAAGGCTCAGAACAGGGAGCCTGCATTGGTAAGGGTGCCAAGAAGCAGGGTCTCTATACCTTGCTGGGAAGATAGCTCGGTACAAAATGCAGCAATTCCACTTCTACACATTCACCTAGGTCTTAGCCTATGGTCACATGACACAATGTATCTTCCCTGCCTAAAGTACAGATTCAACCCTGCCACTTTCTATCTCATCACCTTGTTTTCTTGTCTTCATAACGATTATCACTATTTGTGATTATCTTATTTGTGGTCTATTTATTTCCAATCTCCCTCTTCCCCTTCAGAGGTTAACATTGAGGGTTAGAAACTTAACCCTCATTCTGAATCCTCAGCACCTAATATAGTGCTAGGCAGAGTTTAGGTGCCCAATAAATATTTGCTGAATAAATAAATGATGTGCATTCCAGCATATCTAATTATAGTAACAAATCAGAGGCACGACAATGTCCAGCAATGAGTTGGTTAAATAGTTGGTGGACTACCCATACAATGGAAGTTGTTCTGACATGAAAAGTATACCATGGATGAATGTGTATTGTCATGAAAAGATGCTATAATATCCAATGAAAAAATAGCATTAACAGCCTGAATACAATTTTGTTAAAAGAAAAAGAAAAGTTTGCATAGAGAAAGTTCTGAAGAAATATACAATCATGTATAAAAATGATTATCTGTGGATAATGGAGTTATGAGGTTTTTTAAATTTATACTTGCATTTTTCTACAATGAATGAACTATTACAGTGATGAGAAAAATTTACATTAATAAAAAAATTTAGGGGCACCTGGGTGGCTCAGTCGTTAAGCGTCTGCCTTCGGCTCAGCTCATGATCCCAGGGTCCCGAGATCGAGCCCCGCAACAGGCTCTCTGCTCAGCAGGAAGCCTGCTTCTCCCACTACCACTCCCCCTGCTTATGTTCCCTCTCTCACTGTCTTTCCCTCTCTGTCAAATAAATAAATAAAATCTTTAAAAAATTTTTAATTAAAAGAAATAAAATAAATTTTATACAAGGGGAACCTGGGTGGCTCAGTCAGTTAAGTGTCTGCCTTTGGCTCAGGTCATGATCCCAGAGTCCTGGGATCAAGCCCTGGGTCAGGCTCCCTGCTCAGCAGGGAGTCTGCTTCTCCCTCTCCCTCTGCTCCTCCCCAAACTTGTGTTCTCTCACTCTCTATCTGTCAAATAAATAAATAAAATTTTTAAAAAAATGAATGAAACTATCTTGTGAGGCCGTGAGCTCACATCTTGTCTCTAGATGTGTTCAGGTATCAACCAGGTTACTGTACATGGGATGTTTTCTGCAAGAATGAGTGATCTTACCACATGATCTCTAATAACCCCTTCAAATGCCAAAGACATTGTGAATTTTGTACTATTTATGCCTAAAAGTTTTTTTAAATCTATTTTTAACTAAATAGATAATACAATCATCATTTCTCCTTTATTATTGATTGTGAATTAGTTATGGAATGGATATGATGTAAAAGATGAGCCCAGGCATCTTCCCTGTGTTTCTGGATTGGGTGGAGTACAGGGCTAATGTGCTGCTTTGTACTGAGAATGCACCACACCTTGATGTAATTTTCTGATGAGTACAAAGTACAAAGGAGGGATTAAATTATAGAGTTTATGCTTTCAACAATCAATCAGCAGTTGCTTTTGAGCAAGTTCTATATACAAATCATAGTGCTGAGTAGACAGGGAAATACCAAGATGTATAGGACACAGCCACTGTCCTCAAGAAACTTGGAGTCTAAGAGTATAAGAAATTGGCCTTCCTTAGCAATGGAATGAGTATCAATAATCCATCACTGGGTTTTAGCTTCCCTTTGAGGTTCTATTTCATCAAGTGCCACTGATCCCTCTCCAGCACCTACTTGATTTTAAGAAGAGCAGAAATTCTTTCCCTTGATTTCCCACAGCACAGGTGAGACAAACCTAGAACTTCAAAGAACCAACCACTTGTTCTGGCAATATTGCTTATTAGAAAACTTTAAAATCCTTATTCTATAACCATCCTGAGTGTTAGATAAAATAGAACAAATATCCTTTTGATGCATACCTATGCTTGTAAGTCTCAAGTTCCATAATTCAAAGAATTGAAAATGAAAACCAGAATAGTAAGTCTATAAGTGGATATGACAGCTACCTAAGGGCAAGAGATTCATTTTCTAGAGATTTGAGATCTAAGGTCATGAAGAAAAAGACACAATGTTGGGAGCAATAAAGAGGACATCCTCTGTGGAAAAAGTGGAGTAAGAAAAGGGTATCACAAGACTCAAGGAAGTCTGTTCGCCTTCCTTTGGGCTTATGGAGGGCAGGGGGAGAGAATCAAACTTTAAAATGTATACCCATGGGCCTGTGCTTCATATTAATTTTCCATTCATTTACCGTATACTACACATGTGATCTGAGTCCCCAAGCCAAATAATTAAAATAAAAATTGGTCCCAGGCAGGTGCCCTGAGGTACCTGACAATAATAAACCCAAATTAATCTACAGAGACATAAGATATCCACAAAGTCCCACTGAAGATGAGAAATTACCACAGAAGATGTAGATTGTTTTCTTGTGTGTTTATAATTTTGAATTCTGAATTCATCTTCAGTGAGAGTCAATATATTCTATAAACAGTAGGATTAGACTACCAAGAAATTTCAGATTAACAAAATATCTGATAAATATTATAAAAATAAGAATATTTCAAATGATTAAATATAAATAAATTTAAAATATAAGAAAGCATATAGACAGTGTTTAAAAATAACCAAAATAAAAATAAGAAATTAAAAATATAATCATTGACATTTGAACATCAATGAATGGTATAGGTTAAAATTAGATTTGGCTAAAAATAAAAGACAAAAAAGATGGTGGCTTAGTAAGTTATAAGTTTCTCACATAAAATTAGTTTTGTTTCTTACATAAAATTAGTTTTGTTTCTCACATAAAATCCCAGTGTATGGCCACTCAGCACAGGCATTACAGCTCCACAGCCATCTGGGACTGATTTGTCATATACCTTTCTGTTTGCAACTCCTATGGGGTGACAGTTACTCTTAGTTCAATACACAGTTCTAGCCATCAATATACATTCAAAGCAGAGAGACAAAAGAAGGATGAAGAACCAAAGGGGCAAAGTTTATGAGTCTATCCTTTAAAAAGTATCCCAAAGATATTTCCACTGGCATCACATTGCCTAGAACTGCATCACATTGCCACACTTAGCTGCAAGAGAGCCTGCAATATTAATTCTGGACAGCTATAGCCCCAATTAGAAATTAGGAGTTTTATTAATGTGAAAAGAAGAAAGAATAGATACTGGAGTAAACAGTTGACAAGCAATATATTTTAAAAAGAGCTGAAAAGAGAAATCATGAACTGGAAGATATGTTGAAACAATTTAGAAGGCAGTGGTTTCTGGAATATAGAATGTAAAAGTTCTACATGCATCCAATAAAAGTTCAAGACAGAGGAGGGGGAAAAAAAGAATGAGTGAGAAAAATATTTGAAGAGATATTGGATCTAAATTTTCAAAATTAATGAAAGTCATGAATCCTCAGAAACAAATCTCAAGGGAAAATTCTAAAAAAAAAAAAAAATTTAAACCATTACCTCAAAAAAAAAAAAAAAAGAAAGAAAGAAAGAAAATTGGCTGACAGAACCCAAAACAAAAACAGAGAGGGAGGCAAACCATAAGAATCTCTTAACTATAGGGAACAAACTGAGGGTTGCTGGAAGGGAGGTTGGTGGGGGGATGGGGTAACTGGATGATGGGCATTAAGGAAGGCACTTGAAGTAATGAGCATTGGGTGTTGTATACAACTGATGAATCATTGAATTCTACCTTTGAAACTAATAATACAGTATATGTTAATTAAATTGAATTTAAATAAAAAAATTTTAAAGAAAATAGTTTAAAAAAAGATCTGCAAAGTAATTGAAGATAGTATTTGTCAACCTGGAATTTTCTTATAGATTTATTTGAGAGAGGGAGAAAGAGCATGCTTGTGTGTGTGTGTAAGGGGGGAGGGGCAAAGGGAGAAAGAGAGAGAGAATCTCAAGCAGAGAATCTCGAGCAGATTCCCTGCTGAGCACGGAGCCAGACAAGGGCTTTGTACAAGGCCCTGCCTTATCTATTCCCTGACCAGCTGTACAATCTCACCTGCCCAGGCTTCCTGAGCTCCAGGCACACAAAATTGTTCACTACAAAACACATTCTCAACTCTCTGGCCTTTGCACTTAAGGCTGTTTACTTAACTTATATTTTTTCTTATCCTCTCAGCCTGGAAAACTCCTACATATTCTTCATGGCGAAGTTCAAGCAATACGTTTTGCCAGCTCCTCAGTGGGATAAGCAGTCCCTCCTTATGAAGCAAACTTCATATGCTGACTTCAAGCATTTATCACATTACACTGTGTTGTGATATTTGACTCTCTCCCCCATTAAACTACTGAAGAAGAGTTACATGCTTATATTATATAGTACCTAACATACAGTAAGTGATCAATAAATTTTTAATTAATGAAAAAATGCAGTTATAAATGAACTAAATCACTGAGAGGAAGGCAATAGAGGAAGAAGATTAATTTCTGACTTTCAAGTGCATGTTATCACATTTCATACACATAAAAAAATGGCCTTTAAGACTGAAAATTAAGTATCCAAACATGCAGAGCTGATATAGTTACATTTCTGGCAATAGAACTAATATATTCTTTTTATAAAAGATATTTATTTATTTATTTATTTATTTATTTGAGAGAAGGAGAGAGAATGAGCAGGGGGAGGGACAGAAGGAAAAGCAGACTTCCCACTGACCATGGAGCCCGACATGGAACTCAATCCCAGGACCCTGAGATGAGGACCTGAGCTGAAGTTAGCTGCTTAACTGACTGAGACACCCACTGAGAACTAACATATTTTTAAGAATGACATAAATCATTAAGTGAGATACGTTAGAAGCCATAGCTCTTGCCCTGATGCAGTATCTGTAAGAGAAGAGATACTTGCTTTTCCAGGGTGAACACATTCTGAGACAAGCTGACATATTTCAGATTTATCAGAGCCAAATCATTCTGTTCTGCTGCAGTGTCACAGAAGAGAGGATGTTGTGCTTACTCATTATGAATGCCAGTTTTCCTGTTCAACCTGTTCCACCTGGTCAAGATGAAACTGCTATCCTGCCAGATGGAATCTTACTATAACTGTTCAATCCCTTAAAGATACCAAGATGAATCATGCGATGAGAGGGAAGTCCTGTGTGACTAACCTGATTTAGATGACATCCTTTAGCTTCTGCAACTCTGCCCTGTCTTGGTTCTCCTCCACCCGGATTTCTAGAACTTGAGACCTTAAAATAACCTTATCAACTGCCTAGTTCAAATCTTGGAATAATTTCTCTGACTTTGCCCTCTTCACATGGAACTCAATCTCTTCTGAACTGTTCAATTTCCCCCTCAACTCAACTCTTGACTTTCTGCATTGCATATTCACTCATTCATTCATTCACTCACTCACTTAACACATATTCATTGAGTGTCTTCAATGTCCCAGTCCCTGTTCTTTACACTGAGTTTACTGCAATGAACATGACAGACCAGGTCTGTTCTCTCAATAATTTTCACTGCTTAGGTGAGACCACATCTGTTCCCAAGGATTTGACTCACCTCTCTTTGACTTATTACTATGTGTTTATCTCAATTTTCAGGGATTCTATGCCTGGAGCTCCAGCCTCATATCATGTTTCATGGTCATGTGTTGCCAGCACCTCAAACTCAACATGTCCAGGACCAAACTCACCCTCTTCCTCCCATACCACTCCTGTCTCCAAACTTTCTGTTTTGTCAATTGTATCATCATTTCCTTGTCACCAGGCATAAAGACTCAAACACATTCTAATTATCTCCTCTTCTTTGTCCCAATACATCTCCTGATTATGTCTATTCTTCTTCCTTCTGGACAAATGATTTTCACATCTGTTATTTCCTTTTCTTACCCACTGCCATGTACTGAGTTTGGATCCTCATTTCAAGCTAAATCTATTGTACCTTCTCAAGGTGATTGGCTATATTCTCTCTATTTACTTCTTCCTCTAGAGCATCCTAGTCATTGCTGCCCAATTAATTTTAAGGTAATGTCACAAAATACTTTAGGTATAGACCAGCTACTATTTTTCTAAACTACTTACTTCAAAACCATTTTCCTACCAGCACACTCTACAAATATGTACAGTCTCAGCTTTGTTTTTTTTAATTTTATTTTATTATGTTATGTTAGTCACCATACAATACATCATTAGTTTTTGATGTAGTAATCCAAGATTCATTGTTTTCGTATAATACCCAGTGCTCAATGCAGTCCATGCCCTCATTAATACCCATCACCAGGCTAACCCATCCCCCCACCCCATCCCCACTAGAATCCTCAGTTTGTTTCTCAGAGTCCATAATCTCTCATGGTACATCTCTCCCTCTGACTTCCCCCTTCATATTTCCCTTCCTTCTCCTAATGTCCTCCATGCTATTCCTTATATTCCACAAATAAGTGAAACCATATGATAATTAACTTTCTCTGCTTGACTTATTTCACTTCACATAATCTCCTCCAGTCCCATCCATGTTCATGTAAAAGTTGGATATTCATCCTTTCTGATGGCTGAGTAATATTCCATTGTATATATGGACCACATCTTCTTTATCCATTCATCTATTGAAGGGCATCTCAGCTCTTTCCACAGTTTGGCTATTGCCGACATTGCTGCTATGAACATTGGGGTGCATGTGGCCCTTCTTTTCACTACATCTGTGTCCTTGGGGTAAATACCCAGGAGTGCAATTGCTGTGTCATACAGTAGCTCTATTTTTAAATTTTTAAGGAACCTCCACACTGTTTTCCAAAGTGGCTGTACCAACTTGCATCCCACCAACAGTGTAAGAGGGTTCCCCTTTCTCCACAACCACTCCAACATTTATTGTTTCTTGCCTTGTCAATTTTTGCCATTCTAACTGGTGTAAGGTGTTATCTCAGTGTAGTTTTGATATGAATTTCCCTGATGGCTAATGATGATGAACATTTTTTCATGTGTCTGTTAGCCATTTGTACGTCTCCTTTGGCGAAGTGTCTGTTCATGTCTTCTGCCCATTTTTTGACTTGATTATTTGTTTTATGGGTGTTGAGATTGAGAAGTTCTTTATAGATCTTGGATACCAGCCCTTTGTCTGTAGTGTCAGTTGCAAATATCTTCTCCTATTCCATGGGTTGCCTCTTAGTTTTGTTGACGGTTTCCTTTGCTGTGCAGAAGATTTTTGTCTTGATGAAGTCCCAAAAGTTCATTTTTGCTTTTGTTTCACTTCACTAGAAAGAAGTTGCTGTGGCTGATATCAAAGAGGTTACTGCCTATGTTCTCCTCTAGGATTTTGATGGATTCCTGTCTCACATTGAGGTCTTCCACCCATTTTGAGTTTATCTTCGTGTATGGTGTTAGAGAATGGTCGAGTTTCTCTCTTCTGCATGTGTCTTTCCAATTGTCTCGGCACTATTTATTAAAGAGACTGTCTTTTTTCCATTGCATGTTTTTTCCTGCTTTGTCGAAGATTATTTGACCATAGAGCTGAGGGATATGGACCCATATCTGGGCCATATCTGGGCTCTCTATTCTGTTCCATTGGTCTATATGTCTGTTTTTGTGCCAGTACCATGCTGTCTTGGTGATCAGTGCTTTGTAATATAGCTTGAAATCGGGCAACATGATGCCCCAAACATTGTTTTTCTTTTTCATCATTTCCTTGGTGATTCGGGGTCTTTTCTGATTCCATACAAATTTTAGGATTGTTTGTTCCAGCACTTTGAAAAATGTCATTGGAATTTTGATTGGGAAAGTATTGAAGGTATAGATTGCTCTGGGTAGCATAGACATTTTAACAATGTTTTTTCTTCCACTCCATGAGCATAGAATGTTTTCCCATCTTTTTGTGTCTTCCTCAATTTCTTTCATGAGTGTTCTGTAGTTCCTAGAGTATAGATCCTTTACCCCTTTGGTTAGGTTTATTCTGAAGTATCTTATGGGTTTTGGTGCTATTGTAAATGGAATCGTTTCTCTAATTTCTCTTTCTACAGTTTCATTTTAGTATGTAAGAAAGCAACTGATTCTGTGCATTGATTTTGTATTCTGCCACATTAGTGAATTGCTGTATGAGTCTTTTGGGTTTTCCACATAAAGTATCATGTCATCTGCGGAAAGAGAGAGTTTATCTTCTTCTTTGCCAATTTGAATATCTTTTATTTCTTTTTGTTGTCTGATTGCTGTGGCTAGGACTTCTAGTACTATGTTGAACAATAGTGGTGAGAGTGGGCATCCTTGACGTGTTCCTGATCTTAAGGAAAAGGCTCTCAGCTTTTCCCCATTGACAGTGATATTCACTGTGGGTTTTTCATAGATGAATTTTATGAACTTACGGAGTGTTCCCTCTATCCCCATACTCTGAAGAGTTTTAATCAGGAAATCATGCTGTATTTTGTCAAATGCTTTTTCTGCATCAATTGAGAGGACCATATGGTTCTTCTCCCTCCTCTTATTAATGTGTTCTATCACATTGATTGATTTGTGAATGTTGAACCACCCTTGCATCTCCCTGGGATAAATCCCAATTGGTCATGGTGAATGATCCTTTTAACGTATTGTTGGATCCTATTGGCTAGGATTTTGTTGAGGATTTTTAAATCCATATTCATCAGGGATATTTGTCTGAAATTCTCCTTTTTGATGGGGTCTTTGCCTGGTTTGGGGATTAAGGTAATGCTGGCCTGATAGAATGAGTCTGGAAGCTTTCCTTCTGTTTCTATTTTTTTGAAACAGCTTCAGGAGAATAGGTATTATTTCTTTTTTGAATGTTTGGTAGAATTCCCCAGGGAATCCATCAGGCCCTGGACTCTTGTTTTTTGGGAAGATTTTGATCACTGCTTCAATCTTGTTACTGGTTATTGGCCTATTCAGGTTGTCAATTTCTTCCTGTTTCAGTCTTGGCAGTTTATGTTTCCAGGAAGGCATCCATTTCATCTAGGTTGCTCAACTTAATGGCATATAGTTGTTGATAATAATTTCTAATAATTGTTTCTATTTCCTTGGTGTTAGTCGTGATCTCTCCCCTTTCATTCATAATTTTACTAATTTGGGTACTTTCTCTTTTCTTTTGGATAAATCGGCCAGTGGTTTATTGATCTTATTAATTCTTTCAGAGAACTAGCTTCTAGTTTCATTGTTCTGCTCTACTGTGTTTCTGGTTTCTAATGCATTGATCTCTGCTCTAATCTTAATTATTTCTCTTCTAATGCGTGGCTTAGGCATCATTTGCTGCTTTTTCTCTAGTTCTTGTGTAGAGTTAGTTGGTGAATTCGCAATTTTTCTATTTTTTTTGAGTGAAGCTTGGGCGGCTATGTATTTCCCCCTTAGGACGGCCTTTGCAGTATCCCATAGGTTTTGGACCAAAGTGTTTTTATTCTCACTGGTTTCCATGAATTGTTTAAGTTCTTCTTTGATTTCCTGGTTGACCCAAACATTCTTGAGCAGAGTGGTCTTTAGCTTCCAAGTGTTTGAATTTCTGCCAAATTTTTTCTTGTGATTGAGTTCCAGTCTTAAAGCATTATGGTCTGAGAATATGCAGAGAATAATTTCAATCTTTTGGTATCGGTTAAGACCTGGTTTGTGACCCAGTATGTGGTCTATTCTGGAGAAAGTTCCATGTGCATTCGAGAAGAATGGGTATTCTGTTGTTTTAGGGTGGAATGTTCTGTATATATCTATGAGGTCCATCTGGTCCAGTGTATCGTTCAAAGATCTTGTTTCTTTGTTGATTTTCTGTTTAGATAATCTGTCCATTGCTGAGAGTGGAGTATTGAGGTTTCCTACAATTAACGTATTGTTATCAATATGACTCTTTATTTTGGTCAACAGTTGGCTTATGTAGCTGGCTGCTCCCATGTTAGGGGTGTAGATATTTACAATTGTTAGATCTTCTTGTTGGACAGACCCTTTAAGAATGATATAGTGTCCTTCTGTGTCTCTAACTACAGTCTTTAGTTTAAAATCTAATTTGTCTAATATAAGAATTGCTACCCCAGCTTTCTTTTGAGGTCTGTTGGCATGGAAGATGGATCTCCTTCCCTTCATTTTCAGTCTGGATGTGTCTTTAGGTTCAAAATGAGTCTCTTGTAGACAGCATATGGATGGGTCCTGTCTTTTTATCCAATCTGCAACCCTGTGCTGTTTCATGGGAGCATTTAGGCCATTCATGTTGAGAGTGATTATTGAAAGATAATAATTTATTGTCATCATGTTGCCTGTGAAGTCCTTGTTTCTATAGATTGTCCCTGTAAATTTCTTTTCTATATCACTTTTGGGGGTCTTTCTCCTTTTATAGAACCCCCCCCTTAATATTTCTTGCAGGGCCAGCTTAGTGGTCACATATGCTTTCATTTTCTGCCGGTCTTGTAAGCTCTGCATCTCTCCATCCATTCTAAATGACAGCCTTGCCTGATAAAGTATTCTTGGCTGCATGTTTTTCTCATTTAGTACCTTGAATATGTCTTGCTAGCCCTTTCTGGCCTCAGGTCTCTGTGGGAAAATCTGACGTTATTCTGATGTTCCTCCCTCTGTATGTAAGGAATCTCTTCCCCCTAACTGCCTTTAAGATGGTTTCCTTGGTTCTAAGATTTGCAAGTTTTACTATTACATGCCGTGGTGTTGGCTTGTTTTCCTTGATCTTGGGAATGGTCCTCTCTGCCTCTAGGACATGAATGTTTGTTTCATTCCCCAGATTAGGGAAGTTCTCAGCTATAATTTGCTCAAATGTATCTTCTATTCCTCTTTCTCTCTCTCCACGCCTTCAGGGATCCCAATAATCCTGACATTGGAAAGTTTCATGGTGTCACTTATTTCTCTGATTCTATTTTCATGGATTTTGAGTTGTTTTTCCCTGGCCTTCTCTTTTTTCTTGTCTATTAATTGGTCTTGTAGATCACTAATTCATTCTTCTGCCTCGCTTACCCTAGCTGTTAGATTATCTAGATTGGATTGGATCTCATTGATAGCATTTTTAAGTTCTGCCAGTTCATTTTTCATTTCTGCCCTTAGAGACTCTATATTGCCATTAATCAATTTCTCTATTCTAGCTATTGTCTTCGCAATTGCAACCCTGAATTCCATCTCCAACATCTTGGTTACATCTGTATCCATTTTGAGTCTTTCCTATTCTGGGGGTTCCTCCTCCTAGTCATTCTGTTGAGGGGTGGTTGAGGGAATGTACAGAGTCCAAATTATTGACCACAACCCAAGCAAGATGCACCTATTTTATAGGGACCTTAGGGTTGCTGGCCTCTTGTTCTCCCAGCCTGTCTTCTGGGGGAGGGGCCTGCCATGCTGTTACTCAGGCAACCCTGTTTGAGCAGAGTTCCCTGTCCCCTGTGGGGAGGGGCGGGGAATGGGCTCAGTGAAAACTGTTTTTTGGGGGCTTTTGTTCTCTGGTCGCTTTCTTTGTCTCTTTTGAGAGTCAGAGCAGAAGGGATGGTTTCCCATCCTCTGCCTCAGAACAGAGAGATTGCAAACTGTTCTTCAGTGAGCTCTCCAGGCCACACCATCTCCATTTCTGTCTGTGCTGCTATAAACTGCAGAATCCTGGGTTGTGCGCCCCTCAGCAGGGCTCTTAGTCCTTGCCTCCAGGTCAGGGCATGTCTCTGCCCTTTGTGCTTCTAAAACCGCCAGCCACCCCAGTTTGTATGCACAGCCCCGCCACTCTGGGTTTCAGTTTGGGGGACTGCCCTAAAGTTCTTTCCCCGTCACTACTGCTCTGTGAGTCTGTGCCCTGTCCTCAGCGCAGGAGGATATCGTTCACAGCCAGTGTAGGATCTCCACGGCTCCTTCACACTTCCATTTAGCCTCTGATATCTGCCCATGGAATCATGGCTCCCTGTTTCATACCTCAAAACCAACTGTCCGCCATATTCTGTTTGTAGAGATCCAGATCTATCTTCTTACATCTCAGGCTGATTTCGTGGCTGTTCAGAGTGGTCTCATGGATATCCAGCTCAATTCAGGGGACCAGTTGGAATAGGGTCCCCTACTCCTCCACCATCTTTTCCCCTCTCAGCTTTGTCTGACACTCAAAACCATCCATGTTCTGGCCTAATCACTCCCTCTCCAAGGATGTGTCCTCATAGTCTTTCTATACCACCACCTCCCTCTTGGATTTCCTTTCTCCTCCTGCTCAAGCTTGAAACTACTCCCCTCCTTCCCAGAAATTCATACCATAGCTCAGTGTTCAGAACATTGCTTTTAGAGTCAAACACATCCAGTTCAAAATGCTGTTCTGCCAATTACAAGCTGTGCAACCTTAGGATGGTTATGTAACAACTCTGTGTCTCAATTTTCCTATCAACAAAATGTAAGGGGAAATCTAGTTGTGGAAGAATTGTGAGGATTAAGTGGAATAATGCCCAGCTCACAATATGTGATCCATCTCACTACCAAATCTGTGTGCTCACCTGCTGGAATTCTGAGTGACTTCTCCAGTGAAAGTCTCTAATGGAGCCAGTGTAACTGAGCACCCCTTGAACACTGTAGCCTCAGGCTGCCAATGAGGCAGAAAGCTTATAAGCATGTGTTTTTCTGCCCTGTGCAATGGCTTCCACATTTTCTGCCCAGACTGTGCTTCCTCAGAGAGGTCTCTCCTGGTCTTTACCTAAAATCCCCATGCATTTCCACTTAATGTCTATACCTCATCTTCTTTATTTTCATCATAGCACTTTTCACCATATGAAATAATGTCTTTCTTGCCCACTTTCTTGTCTATCTTCACACTAGAAAGTGAAGTCCCCATGGCAGTTCCACACAGGCAGGATCCACATGGGCAATTCCACATCAGCAGATTTACACAGGTGGATCTACACGGATAGGGTCCCTATGGTAGGTCCACATGGGCAAGTGCACAAGAGTAGGTCCATAAATGGGGGTCCACATGGGCAGGGTCCACACAGCTAAGGTCCCCATGGCAGGTCCCTATAGGCAAGGTCCACACAGGCAGGGTCCACAGGGGGTAGAGTCCCCGTGGCAAGTCCATATGGGCAAGTTCATGTGGCAGGGTTCACACAGGTCCACATAGTTTCATTCTTTGTCTGCCCCAGCATCATGAACAGCATCTGGTGCAGTCAAATAAATGCACAAAAGAATCTCTGCCTCTCTGAAGTACCTCCATCTTCAGACCCAGCTCAGATCCCTCGGCTCCCACAAGGTCTTGTGAATAACCCAGTCCACAGTAATTTGTCCTCATTTGAAGCCCTGTAACAAATCTCCATCTATATTCAGCTGAATCCCTATGGCCATTGTCTATGCCATGTTCAGGTTGTGACATTTCTTGTGTTGTTAAGTATTGTCTGTATTTGACTATGAAGTTATTTCTTATATGTGATGTTATCATTCATACCTTGTGTGATTATTTACCATATATCCTAAATCAGACTATAAACTCCTTGAGGCCAAGACATACTTTTGCATATCTCCTAGAATGATTCAGCACAACACTTTCCATGTGATGCACTAACAAACATTCATTTATTTATTGACCTCTAATAGGTACCTGGCACAGTTTTCAATGCCAGGGATGTGCTGTCCCTAAATAATTAATTGAGTGCTATTATTCAATTATTTCAGTGTATAGGTTTGGAATAAGTGGCTCTTGGCTCTCTTGGAAGGCATTAGAGGGCTGGTCCAACCAGAGACTGTCAACTTTTTGTCTGAGTAACCTCTGATGGGTCACTAACTCTCAGAGACTTTCCAGTCTGTTAAACAGAGATAACACTTTTCTTACAGAATCATGAAAGAGATATATAATGACACCTTATAAACTGCTAAGTTCCATATAAATATCAGTTGTTCCTATTACCACTAGAATAACATAAATTTAAGCTGAAACTGGAGCCATTGTGAATAAAATGTATTCAATTATACCGCTACTATCTTATTATCCAAAGATAATAAGAAATCTGATTTTGGCTGTCACAGTGTACTGAGTGACAACCTTTGAGTAGGACCTCACATTGCCAAATGCCAGCATTCCAGCCAGCATTCCCGGGGTGTGGGGGAACTGCTGCTACCTCAGAGGGAATGCCTGTACCAGGCATTACAGGTTTATCTGCTGCTGGACATCAGAAAATCTAGGGGCCATGAACACAGAGCCCCAGTCCATCCAGAGCAGCTCCCCGAGTTTCTATAATGACACTATTCTTTGAATGCTCAAATCTCTGTTATCAAACCACCCCTGAGGTAGTCTGCTGGGATCAGATACTTGAGCTTGGTGGTAGTGCCATCCATGGCTAGGTATCTGATTGATACAAATATGCCTCACGTACAAAGGTGTGTACTCCCATTAGGATTCACGTGTCTCTCAGTAAGTGACTGCCTTTCTTCCCCAAAACTCAGACCTCAGCTTCCTGTGTGAGCGTCACCTCCTACTTTCAGGCTAGCTTCACTCTGTCTATTCTGAGTCAAGCAGTGCTCTCTTCCCACCTCACCCCTCCACTGAGGCCTGAGGCTTGTTGCTCCAACACATATCACTGGTGTGGGAAGAGCAGGTCCACAGGTGATATCATCTGTTTGTAAACAGTTTCCACAAGTCACCTCCCACTAAAAATCACAGAATCTCAGAGATGGAAGAAGGGATCCCTCCCACACAGAGCAGGGTTGCCCTTCAGAAGCTCCCCAATAGAGGTCCTTTGGCCTCCACTCTAAACATCCTGGATGAATCAATGGACCATCTCCTGCCTCACCTCTGAGCAAATAGTTTTGTTGGGTGGATGCCATGACAGAGCTTGCTAGTCATCGGGTTACTGATGGAGCAGCACCAAGGAGCCTAGCTTCAATTTTCTATGAGCCTAGGTGTGTCCAGAGGCCCAAGTGTCCCTTCCCTTGAATGGTGGTGATTTCTAAGGCAATAGAATATGATGCGAATTCTGAAAACATGGACTTTGGAGTCAGACAGATCCTGGTTTAAATCTTATCTCTCTCACTCACTATCTGGAGACCTTGGATATTCACTAGCTGTGCAACTTTAGGCAAGTCACTGAAACTCTCTGAACCCCAGTTTTCTCAGATTTAAAAAAATGGGGAAAGTAAAGTCTAAATTTTTAGATTACCATGGAGATCAGCTGAGAGAATATATGTAGAGTGCCTAGCCTTGTGCCTGGAACAAAGGAAGTGTCCAATAAGTGGCAGCAATTATCACCACCAGTATTACCATCTCCTGTATCCCTGAACCACAGGGATGTCATTCACCCTGTTTCCTCTTTCCTCAAGTGAGGAAGTAAGATCTATGCCCACAGGCCTGGGCTTCAGAGCTCAGGATGACCTTGCCACCACCATCACAGCAACCTCTAGAGAATGACATAACCATGCTTCTGAGCATGGCTTATTGCACCCTACAGAGTCCCAGAAGTCCATGACTCTTGGTTGGGCCTTGGCTGCACAGATGAGGCCTGAAGAGGGAGCTTCCCAGATTCCTGGAAGGTTCAGCTTGGGAAAGTTTCCTCACCCAGCAAGCAAAGCAGTGGATTGATGATCCTGTAGCAAAAGAAAGTTTCAGATTGCCTGATTCCAAAGTCTCGGAGAATTGCAGATCCAAATCTTTGCCACACAGCAGCTTGTGCAGGGCCTGATGGGCCGGAGGGTGAGCACAACAGCCAGAAGGCTCTGGAAAGTTTCAGGGAACCAGACAAAGCAGTTAGGAGTATAAGCTGGCAGTGGGACACCTAGTCGTCTCCATCATGCACTGGCTGAGTGACTGACCAAGTTACTTATCCTCGGTTTCTCTTCTGTAAAATGGGGTAACAGCACCTATCCCCACTGAGTCATTGTGAGAATGCCATGAGGTGGTGCATGTCACGTCAAGTCTTTAGAACACTTGTGATTTCTGCTATCATAATTAAGTACCAGGAAGCCACTCTTGTTAAGGCTTAAATTTGACTTTTCTTCCTTTTAGGTACGCCAAGCCAGGGCTAAGTGAGAGGTAATGGACAGGTTAACATAATGCGATAATAAACACACAAATGAAAGAATAGAAAACGAAGTGTTCTTGGGAGGTAGAAGCTTTATTATGACATGGATATTTATTAAGCACCAACTGTGTGCAAGCCTCTGCCACAGTAGGGTCCAGTATTCCACCCATGGTGCTCACGTTCCCGGAGAGGATAATAACACGGGGGTCAGAGTTTGGTGGGGCTGAGAACAGGGTGGGTTTTGGAACATCCAATGCAGGTAGGTTTACCGGGAGGTGGGAGGGGAGCACACTCCAACCCAGCCCCTTGCGGAAGCACCCTGACACGCAGCAGGGACTCCGATGGGGAAGCAGGGCTCAGCGGGCAGCCTCCAGCAGCTCACAGGGCGGCGGGGGGCTCAGCAGCCGCCACAGCAGCCTTGGCTCTGGACGTTGCTGGAGCTCTGGTTGCCACCTCCGCAGCAGCTGCAGCACCCGCTCCGACGCTGTCGGCGGCGTCTTCTGGGGAAGCAGCCACAACCGCTGGAGCCACAGCAGCCGCCGTCTGAACCACAGCAGCCGCAGCAGGAGGACGAGGCTGCAGGTGCGGGAGTGGGACACGGAGCGGGGCTCTGGGCACACCCTTTGGAAAAGCCCTTGGAGGAAGCTGCGCTCTGCTGGGAGGACATGGTGGAGCTCAGCTCGTCAGGGTGAACCTAGAAGACAAGAAGTTTTTTACAGGCTAGCAGGCCTTTTCCCCCAACAACTGAACTCAGGGCTTTAGAGATTTGGTTGGCTTTGTGAGCAAGCTGCCCTGGCCTGGTGCAGGGGAGAAAGGAGGGGAAGCAAAGAAACACACCCCAACCAGGTGTTTCCAGTGAGTTAAACAGGCATAAAGCACGGAACAGTCTGCCGAGAATCAATGGGTTTCCATTTTCTCCAACTAAAATAAGGACCATCCAAGTGTTCCACAGTGGAAGCTAAAGAGGATATGATGGCTATTTATCTGCATGATCCAGTCCAAACTCTTCCTTTGGCTCCTTTCTCTTCCCCCATTTCCCTGTGGCCGCAGATCTTCAAGGGCTGTTCACACAGTTATTAGCATTGTATAAACACCCCATCAATTAGAAAATACCCAAATCACACATGAGGACCTCCTGCCTGGGTCTAAAGAACCCACAAATACAAGAAGCATGTCCTGGTCATCATTCCTACCTGTGCCCCGTTCCCAAGTATAGGGAAAAGAGTGCACCAGTCTGCATACCAGTGGTGTAGAAGATGGAAATACATCCCAGTCTACACCAGTGGTGTAGAAGGTGGAAATACATCCCAGTCCAGGGAGCCAAAGACCTGGGCTCTAGCCACATTCTGCTAACCTTACAGAAGTCACGGTCCCAAGTCGAGCCTCCATGTCCTCATTGGTACCATGAAAGATTGGCTCACTTGAAGCCTAAGGCTCTGCTCTGCCTTCTCCTCCCCTCTGCCTTCAAGTCTAGAATTACCCCCCAGGCCCTGCTTGGACACTTACCAGACCCTGGTTCCACTGGAAGACTCGATCAGTTCACAACTGGAATAGGGCAACTGCTAGGCAGTGGACTGAGCAGTGTCCAGCCAGAGAACCTTTTATAAGATTGCAGTAAGGCACTGACTCTTGGGAGGGGCCCATTTCCCAATAGACAGGGTCAGCTGATGTTCACATCCCAGAGACATTCATCACTCAGGTAGCACTGTAGGTGGTGCACGTGGGTATTCAAGTCACTTCACAGAGGTGCCAGGATTGCTGTGGCATGTTTACTTTCCAAATAAGACACTGTCCATAGCTGGGAGGGCTGTGTGTGTGCTAAGAAAAGTTATGAGGGCTCATGTGGGGTCTGGGACCTCTCTTTGGGACCTGTTCTCTTGGCCCTCTTCTACAACACACACACACACACACACACACACACACACACACACACACGCCCCATTCTCACATCCATACCTGTGTAGTCATTTACTTGGTATTGGTAATTTACTTACTTTATTATCTTTCTTTGCATCTCTCTGACTCGGTCCTTGGCTTTTCAAGTCAGGCCACAGGCTATGTGAAAAGCCTGTTGGGCTTCATCTAGAAGCTTCCAGATAACACTGAGTTAAGATGACGGTGGGGATATGCCTATGGGAATCCCAGTGCTGATTTCTCTCTGTCACTGGAAACAGGAAGAAAAACCCAGGCAAAGTTATAGAACCATTAAGACCAGAAAAATTGTGAATGTAGTCAGGTTGCCATATCTTCATACAGCCCTGGAGGCTTAAGAGAAAAATATGTGCAGGATGCCTGGCCCAATTGCAAAATGCTAAGCCAGCTTGTGGGATTCCCTGCTTCTTACTCCCCACCCCCACCAAAATCCTTTTGAAGATAGGTTCTCCTTGGAACCACTGGCCAATGGAGAGAGGGAGGGAGGGAGGGAGGGAGGGAGGAAGGAAGGAAGGAAGGAAGGAAGGAAGGAAGGAAGGAAGGAAAGAAAGAAAGAAGAAAGAAAGAGAGAGAGAGAGAGAGAGGGAGGGAGGGAGGGAGGGAGGGAGGGAGGAAGGAAGGAAGGAAGGAAGGAAGGAAGGAAGGAAGGAAGGGAGGGAGGGAGGGAGGGAGGGAGGGAGGAAGAAAGAAAGAAAGAAAGAAAGAAAGAAAGAAAGAAAGAAAGAAAGAAAGAAAGAAAGAAAGAAAGAAAGAAAGAAAGAAAGAAAGAAAGAAAAAAGAAGAAAGAAAGAAAGAAAGAAAGAAAGAAAGAAAGAAAGAAAGAAAGAAAGAAAGAAAGAAAGAGAAAGAAAGAAAGAAAGAAAGAAAAGAAAGGAAGGAAAGAAGGAAGAAAGAAAGGAAGGAAGGAAGGAAGTCAAGCCAGGTGTTTCCCAAGGTCCAAAGTACCCATGAGAAATGGTACTTTTAGAATAAATGAGTTTTAAAATCTGGGACAGAGTTTGGAGGTCAACTGGCTTCAGAACTTCTTAGTGAATGCAAGCACCCACAACCATGAGATAAAAGAGAAACCCAAGACTAAGAATTCAAGAGTTGATGGTGAGAGATAGGTTGAAGGTAAGTGAGCTGGGCATGGTATGATGAAACAAAAAAAGGTCAATCATGAAAGATACCAGTTTCATTTACTGTAACTTTAGAGCCTGATTAACAGGTTGCATGTACCTGGGGGCACTTGTTGGTGAGTACAGGTGAGACATTCCAAGAAGTGAGATCTTATTAGAATGAGAAAGAAGTAATGAAGTAAGAAGGCCTCTAAGAGAGGGGATCTTTTCTGGGAGATGACATGGACAAGTGCAGGAACGCTACATGGACTTGCTATGGTCTCATATACTAACTTACTTCACCTATCACTGTTAACTTATATCAAAGGAAAAGCTAATTATTATTCTTGTCTGATGGTTGTCCTGCCCTCAGATGGGTTCCATCCTGGCAAGGGGCTGAGCCACCATGCCACCTTCAGGGACCTGGCCCCCCTAAAACAAGGGACAGGGGCTGCAGGGTTTGCCAATCTCGCACCCATGACATTTGGGGCACATCCACCAGGTGCCAGGAGCACACTTCTGAGTTGTGACAACCACAAATGTCCCCGGGCTGGGAGTGGGGGCAAACGAGAAGCGAGAAGCCCTGGGATATTCTCTGTATGGATTTTGACCTCTTTTATTTTTTTTTTCATTTGAAGGATCTACTTTATTTTCACAAATTAATTACCATGATAAAAAGAGAGTCTAACTTTTTGAATATAGGTATTCAGAATTTTATCAGCTACTGATAGCGTATCCTGACCATACGGAATTGTCTTCATTTTCATATTTTCAGTAAGAAAATGTCTTCAATAGAAAATTATACAATAATGCATAAGGGTTTTACTATAGTTTAATGAATTAGGTAAGATTATCCTATGATGGTATCTTACTGATATGAAGAGCATTTGCTAAACACATATAAGAAATTTCAAAAAGTCTGAGCTAAAAAAACAAATAGATTACAATAGTTAATATTAGTATTTATTACATGCCTGGGCTCTTCCCATGAATGATCTCGTTTAGCCTCACAATGACCTTATTAAGTAGATATTATTATTATGCTCACTTTATTAATGAGAGGCTGAAGCTCAGAGATGTTAAGTGCCTGGCCCAAAGGCTCCCAGTGGAGGAGTGGGAGTCAGGGATTGTGCACCTGACTGCTAGGCACCGTGCCGATTTCATCTGTTCCTTTTATTCGTAGAGTGACACCCTCAGACGCTGACTCAGTGCTTTTAACTCTATTCTAAATGGCATTCCACCACATTTGGCGATGTGACCACCTCGGACTGGAAGTAGCAAATTTAGAAAGGTTTGGAAGAAGGCTTCTTGTGGGCAGGCACAATGAAGCAGGAGACATTAAAAATACACAAAGGGGAAATGGGAACTGAAAAGTCTAACAAAACAGGATTATTCAGGGTAGGAACAAGATAAACACAGTTTTGCAAGGGAGTGGGGTAGACAGATAGTAGAAGGAACTACCGTTTGTTGAACACCCATTATAGGTCAAGGTTTTACCTTCACCGTCTGCTAATCCTCACGATGCCCCCCCTCCTCCGGCAGGCTCTTCTATTCCCATCCTGAGGCTCAGAAAGGTTCAGCACCCCGCCCAGGCTCCCTCCTCATGCTATAAAAATGCTTACAAAGGAAACGCTTCTTGGCACTGAATAGGGTAACAAGTTATCTGAAAAAGTTACTAACCCAAAATACCAGCTGATGGATAAGTGAGGTGTTAGAGTTTTTTTTTTTTAAACTTTAAAAAATGTAAACTTAGAAAATCCTAAATTTAGAATATCTATATGCTGAGGTTGTGCCAACGGGGGATTTTTCATTTGATGTCCTAATTTTAATTGTCTGGTTTTCTTTTTTTAAACTACCAGTATAGGGGTTTTTACTTGGTGAACATTCTTAGCAAATTCAAGGCACTGTGCCAAGAAATAGAGAGTGGCAAGAGAACGGCATTTGGAAGTGTATAAAAGAAGAAAGAAAGTCTATAAAAGACTGATTGGGAATTATCATTCTTATCGTAAACTTTCTGAGTATCTCCTGAAGGAATTAGCCTATTCCTAAAGAAAATGGAAAACTCACCACAGTGACTAAAGCCCTCCTGTTCCCTCTTAACACACACACACACACACACACACACACACACACACACCCCATACTGACCACATGGAGACATTCTTTGGCAGAGGAGGATGCCCTTCTTGGTTCTGTACTTGGACCCATACTCAGGCTTTCAGGATCCAGGGAAAGTGGGCTCAGACATTTCATACCTGCCTCCTAAACCCACTCCCCCAAATCCAACCCCCCCAATATCTCCTCTCCAGTAACAGATGGAAGCATCTGGGATAATAATCATCAGAAAAGGAAAGGGTGTTTATTTATTGAGGCCTGGAATGAGCACTTGAGGAGACCTTATCCCCATAACTAGGAGATAAAGCCTCCTTAAACTGTCACCCATACTTGAAGGAAACCCCTGCTTCAGAGTATCTCATATCACTGTAACCTTTCTGGGTACACCATCTTCCCCTCTGAAAACCCATTCTTGACTCCCCTCATGCAAAGTTTGTGTAAGGGTAATAGTCTCAGATATGAATCTTTCCTTCAAGTCTAAAGTTTCCAAAATCAAAGCATAAAAGGGAATATTGTTTCCCAGAGGTCTAAGAAGCTTCAGTGCCAAAATCTTCTTCCCAAACTGAATTATAAAGTAATCACTTGCACTTAAGAGAATGGAAGGGGAGAGGACTTGATGGAGGGGGTGAGTGGGCGAGGTGAACAAGACATAATCAGGAGGCTGTTACATCAGGAATAAGAAGCTTTATTGTTACAGAGAAAGCAGCTTCATAACTGAACTCCAACACCAAGTCCTCCAAAGATCTGTGTACAAGAGGGAATCAGACTAGTGAATGCCACAGGCTAAACCTCTAGACCTCACAGTGGAATGGACATGGGTGGGAGGAAGAGGGAAATTCAAAGCATTTTGGAAGCCTTTCCGTCCTCTTCTGTTCTTCCAGATGGGAGAAGTCTTGGCACAGTGGCTCCTCTAGTGCTGCTCCTCAGTGCTCCTCATGGCCCAGATCAGCAGCAGCCCCCAGAACTGCCGCAGCATCCAGAGCTCCCACAGCTTCCAGAGCTCCCAGAAGAGCAGCCAGAGCTCCCGGAGCTGTGGCAGCAGCTGGAGCCTCCAGAATGGCCACCACCACTGCCACAGCAGTCAGAGTTCTGGTGTCGGCGTCGAAGAGATCGGCGGGGCTTGTGGTGGCTCAGGCAGCACCCGCCGCCCCCAGAGCTGCAGCAGCCGCCGCCCCCAGAGACACAACAGGAAGAGACTGGAGGTGGGCAGGGGGCTGGGCACTTAGGGGAGCATTTTGGGGGACACTTGGGAGGACACTTAGAAGTACCCTTGGGGGGGCACTTGGGAGGGGGCTGGCACTGCTGCTGGCTTTGCTGGCAAGACATCTCAGCGGAACTGAATGAAGCTGAAAAACAAAACAGCATTCTAAGTTCAACCAGCCCAAGATAACTTCCCTACATTTAAAACTGAACTATGAATTCACGAGATTCCATCTTTATGATGACCAGATTTTTAAACCCAATCTCCCAAAATCAATTACAAGAAATATACAAAAGGTTTCAACCTAGGAACTCCATAATTTCAAATGAATTCTTTGTAGTTTCAAAAAGACATCAATCCTTCTTTCCCTTCTCCTACCTTACACCCTCCCCCTTCAGCAGAACCCTCCCATCCAAATCTTCTTTTCACCGTGTCTTTCTTTTTTTTTTTAATTTTATTTATTTATTTGAGAGAGAGAATGAGATAGAGAGAGCATGAGAGGGGGGAGGGTCAGAGGGAGAAACCGACTCCCTGCTGAGCAGGGAGCCAGATGCAGGACTCAATCTCGGGACTCCAGGATCATGACCTGAGTCGAAGGCAGTCGCTTAACCAACTGAGCCACCCAGGCACCCCCACTGTGTCTTTCTTAAGATTGTCCTTAGCCTGGGGTATCTCACTGGCTCAGTTGGCTGTCCAAGTGTCTGACTCTTGATTTCAGGTCAGGTTGATTTCGGCTCAGGTCATGATCTCAGGGTTGTGAGATCGACCCCCCTGTCAGGTTCTTCACTGGGTGTGGAGCCTGCTTCAGATTCTTTCTCTCCCAGGGCACCTGGGTGGCTCAGTCAGTTAAGCATCTAGCCTTTGGCTCAGGTCATGATCCCAGGATCCTGGGATTGAACCCCACGTCCAGCTTGGGGAAACTGCTTCTTCTGTCTTCCTCTCTCTCTCTCTCATAAATAAATAAATTTTTTTAATATTCTCTCTCTCTAAGGTTCTCCCTCTCCCTCTGTCCCTCCCTGCCTCTCTCTCTTAATTTTTTTTTTCTTCTCAGCAACCCCCAGGGCTACTCCTTGCCTGAAACACCAACACCAAGAGTCCCTCCTGGTCCTCGAGATGCACTTTACCTGGTTCAGGCACTGGAGCAGATCACCCAGGATGCAGGTAGACTGAGGTGCTGTTAGAAGCTTCTGACTTTTATACAGGTTCAGCTCTGACCTGGTATCAGGAGGTGTGGACCACGTGCGGGATACTAACAGCATTTTTCACAAGGGGCATGTGTGACTACCCTTCCCTCACATCCCAGGGACCTAATTCCTCCCTCCATAAGCATGTTAAGTATTAGCTTGTCAGAAAGGTCCCCTGAGAATTGCAGGCCACTAGGATGGTGATGGTGCTTTGTGGATTGCACACATTGCCTGTCAACCTCACAGGCAGCTCTGCTATGCTCCCTGTTTCCTGAGCTGGGTCAACAGGGTTCTAGAGCTCAGGGATGAAGAGAAGATCTCTCTTCTCTTTGGCTTGGAAATGGAAAGAAAAATTCCCAAGCTGGAAATCAAACGGCTCCTTTTAGAATGAGATTAGAGATCCAAAATAAAATGCCAGGCCTGAGCCAATGATCTAATGTGACTTTTTCATTCTTAGATGATGCCATAACCCAGATTAAGAATGCTCGATATCTCAATGATGTTATTTTAGTAGAGCTAATGCAGATGGTGTGGGTGGTTTGATTTTTCTCCTTACCTGAACTTGACATACCAAGAGAACTCACAAATAACCCTGATTCAGCACTAATGATCCCCTGGAAAGGGCAGAAGAATTCTGGGAATGGCTTCTCTTTCCACATATGGTCCTAAAGAAGGCTTATTTAGTCAGACCAAGGTGAGGTAGAAAGGACCAGGCATATGCTGAAGGTGGAGCAGTGGAATTGGACTCATGGAAGTTGCCAGAAGTGAGGCATCAGTTCCCGTCACCCCTAAGAAAATATTAGAGCTGAGCCCTAGTGTTTTCTTACACACACACACACACACACAAATTCATGGTACTTACTTGCTACTGTGGGATGAGATTATAAAAAAGCCTGACCATTATGAAAAAACACAGATAGGAAGAATTTAAAATTCATTTATAATCACCCCTTCTGAGCATTCTTGATATTTTGCTATTTTCCTTACATTCTCCATTTTATTTTTTCCAGTCTTTTTTTTTTTTACTGAATATAGCTTTTTAGTGATTTTGTTTTGTTTTGACTTTACAGTCTTTATCATAGTATTGTCTGTAAGAGTTTATCTTACTAACTTTTCACTTAAGATTTAAAC
Source organism: Callorhinus ursinus (assembly GCF_003265705.2). Taxonomy (NCBI): domain Eukaryota; kingdom Metazoa; phylum Chordata; class Mammalia; order Carnivora; family Otariidae; genus Callorhinus; species Callorhinus ursinus. The sequence goes on from NW_027397152.1 coordinate 265,389, forward strand.
ATAAACATTTCCCCTGTTGCCATTCATTCTTTGTAAGCATTATTTTTGGTAGCCATAGAACATTTCGTGGAAGGCACTGAACCCATTTATAAGTGGTCAAGAGCATGAGTGCTAGAACCAGTCTGTGGTTTCAATCTCAGCTCCCCACTTACAAGCTTACCAGCTGTATGTTGGACAAGTGACATTAGTTCTCTGTCTCACTGTCTTCATCTGTGATATGGGAAAGTAATAGTATTTATCTTGTAGGATCCTTTGCAGATTAAATGAGTTAACATCCATAAAACTCTTGGAATAGTGCCTGGTACACAGTAAGAACCCAACAAATATTAAAAGTGAAATGTGATGCTGTCCCACTTCCAAATGGCAGCACAAAGTGGGCAGGTGGGTTTAGATAAAGTCCACCAGGTGGAGAGCTAGGGAGCTGGCTTTGGCTGCTAGAGCTCTGTGCATCAGAGGATCCACCTCTTCCCCTCTCGCTGAGAAATACAGGAAAGGATGCATAACAAAGGCTCTGAATTCCTGGAAAAAGAAGCCTAATACAAGTTAAAGAAATTATCCATTTAGCACATGGGTATGATAAATTTTGAAAGGATCAATGTACATACCTTCTTACTTATAATTATTTGGTCACCTAGCTGACACACAGTTAGGTCTTTTAGTGTAGGAATCCCTAAGGGATCGAGTTTAATGCTCAATTTTCAATTTTCATTGAATTGACACTCAATTTGCATTTCCTTGTTCAGTTGAATTTGCTATTCAATAAGAAGGATGGGTGCCTCCAACAAATCCAAATCCAGATTTTCATTGACAAATCCCAAACATTTCATGGAATGATAGAACAGATGTGTAAAGGACGTTGGCCACCATTCAGACACAATGGTTCTTGACTCCAGTGAGGGATGGGCACTGAGAGTCTCCAAAAGTTCATTGGGTGGTTCTAATATTCAGTAGGATGAGAATCACTGATTTTGATCATGTTCCTTATTTTACAAATGAGGAAACTGAGGCTCAGAGATGAGAAGAGTCTTGTCCCAGATCACACAAAGAGTTAGAGGCAGAGTAGAATTCAGATCCTGTTATCAGCCCTTTATCACAGCACCCTGCCTCTTATGTATTTTATTTCTTCTTGTGATTTTCTTTTAGCTAGCTTTATTTTACATAATTTGCTTGTTAAACATGGTTATTGAATTTGGGGTGAAAATCATAATAAACATGGTGGATCTTTGTCTGAATCTCATGTTTAGAAAAGTTGGAAGTAATCTTTACTGCTACTGCTTTCAGGAATCAGGAATTGAGTACCTACATCTGAAAGGCAGTGTCTGGCATTACGAGGGCTGGGCCAGCTGGGGGACCTCAAGAACCCTCCCTAGGGCAGCACTACCTTGATGGTGTTTCCTTGGGCCAGAAATCCAACCTTGTCCATGCCTCTGAGCTTACCAATCCTGGCGATGTTGAGTCACCACAACTAACTCCCAAAACACTGATGACATCAATTTACAAAGAAAAATATGAGTGTTAAATATTGGCATGATGGGCATATTCTCTTCCTGTAGGAAAACTCCTCAGAGAAATTGAGTCATAATGTGAAGGTGTTTGGTGAGGTGGGATTGCATAATGGTCTCAGGTTTTAATCTTTTTTTTAAAGATTTTATTTATTTATTTATTCATTCATTCATTTATTTGACAGAGAGAGAGATACAGCGAGAGAGGGAACACAAGCAGGGGGAGTGGGAGAGGGAGAAGCAGGCTTCCCGCCAAGCAGGGAGCCCAGTGTGGGGCTTGATCCCAGGACCCTGGGATGTTAACTTGAGCCGAAAGCAGACGCTTAACGACTGAGCCTCCCAGGCTCCCCGGTCTCAGGTTTTGATAGCAAACAAAACCAGATATGCCCATCAGGTCATCTGAATACCTCCAGTCTGGACAGACCTGAGTGATCCTAAAAACATCTGCTGCATGACCTTCCTCTGTAGTTCTTTGTAGATCAACCCTTTCACTGCCAGACCCTGGCCTGGGAACCACCTCTGTAGGAGTTTCTGCTGAGTAGTGCTCCCATTCATTCCATGCTGATTTTGGAATTTAATATTGGGACGGTAATTTCATCATTTTTCTTCTTTTCATTACTCACTATTGCCCTGATGCACACTATAGGAAACAGAATAATGCCTCTCCCCTCAAAGACAGCCATGTCCAAATCCCCAGAGCCCATGAGTAGGTTACCTTACACAGCAAAAAAGACTTTGCAGATGTGATTAGGTTAAGGATTTTGAGATGGGGAAATTATCTTAGATTATCCAGGTGGGCCTAGTGTACTTTTAAGAGGGAGGAAAGAGGGTCAATGTGAGAGAAAGGAGATGTGACAAACGAAGCAGAGTGCTTTGAAAATGATGTGCTTTGAAAATGACCATGAGCTAAGGAATTTGGGAAGCTTCTAGAAGCTGGAAACAGTAAGGAAATAGGTTGTTCCCTAGAGCCTCTAGAAGGAACATAGCTCTGCCAACACCTCAATGTTAGCATGGTAAGACCCATGTTGGACTTCTGACCTACAAAAGAGAATAAATTTGGGTTGTTTTAAGCCACTAAGTTTATGGTAACTTGTTATAGCAGCAATGAGAAGCTAATACACACCTAGATTTAAAAATAGTTTCGAGTTTTAGAACATGATTTACTTAAAATGACATTAAATTTATTAAAATTATTTCCACTGATGTTTGGAATTAAAGGCTCACATCTCTGAGTTTGACAGGATGTCTTTGGCCAAGGGGGAAACTCAGTAAAGGCACAACAAAGAAAATTCTCAAAGATAAACAAAGATGTTGCCTGGGCTTGCAGCTCTGTCACTTACTAGCTGTGTGAACTTCTGTGAACCTATATACTCATCCATAAAATGAGGATAATGACAGTGTCCATCTCATAGGGTTATATGAAGAGTCCTTGAGATAATGCATATAAAGTCCTTAGCCCTGGACCTGGCATGTAGGAAGTGCCCAGTAACCATTAGCCCTTCTTATTCTTGTCATTATTGTTATTGTCTTCATCAATAGTAATCAGCGATAAGTGGAAACCTAGAGATGTCAGGATTGTCGGTAGGGCATTCCCAGGCCCTTCTTTCAGCCTGTCAGCTCCCAGCTACCTATTTACTAGATTGGGGCTTGACAAATTTCCATAGAGGAGGATGGGCAGATTGCCGCCACTTTGGGCCTATTTGAATCGTCAAGATAGTTTTTGTACCTCTTTTCAGAAAAGAAAAGGAGGTGGGGCTTCTTATACTTTCACTATGGAGAGCACTTTCCTGTTTATTGTGTGTTTTGGCATTCATATTTTTATTTGAATTTCACAACAACCTTATTGGGTAAGACAAAGGGTTATCACTCTTGTTATTCAAAAAGAAAATTGATGCTCAGAGAGGCCAAGCAATTTGTCTAAGGTCACAGATGAGAGAAGATGCCAGGCTTCAACCTCAGCTCTTTGGGCCCTAGGTTTCATGCTTGTTTCTCAAATCAGAGTGCCCTTTAGCCCAGTTTCTGCATATCCTGTCAGAGAAGTGGTGGAAAGGCCTAGAGTCCCCAGGGGATTCGAATCTAAAAATGGTTTTGGTTAAATGGGATAACCACATGCATAAAAGTGAAACTGGACCCCTCTCTTACTCCACTCACAAAAATCATCTCAAGATTAATTAAAGACTTAAACATAACTCCGGATACCATAAAACTCCTAGAGTACAACATAAGGAAGAAACCCTCTTTGACACTGGTCTTGGCAAGATTTTTTGGCTCTGACACCAAAAGCATAAGCAACAAAAACAAAAATCAACAAGTGGGAATACATCAAACTAAAAAGTTTCTGCACAGCAAAAGAAACAATCAACAAAATGAAAAGGCAAACCTATGCAACAGAAAATGCTTGCAAACCATATATTGGATAGGGGTAATATCCAAAATATATTTTTAAAAATTCATAAAACTCAATAACAAAAAAAATCCCAGTTTTAAAAATGGGCAGAGGAACTAAATAGACATTTTTCCAAAGAAAACAGCCAAATGGCCAATAGGTACATGAAAAGATGCTCAACATCAGAGAAATGCAAATCAAAACCACAATGAGATATCATCTCACACTTATTAGAATGGCTATCATCCAGAAGACAAGACAGAAAAAGTATTGGTGAGGATATGGAGAAAAGGGAACCTTTGTGCGCTTGTAAATTGGTTATGCCACTTTGGAAAACAGTACAGAGGTTCCTCAAAAAATTAAAAATAAAACTACCATATGATCCAGCAATCCCACATCTAGGTATATAGCTATAGGAAATGAAAACAGGATATCAAAAAAATATCTGCACTCCCATGTTTATTGCAGCATTATCCACAATAGCCAAGATAAGGAAACAACCTAATTGTCCACCAAGAGAGGAATGAATGAAGAAAATGTGATACACACACAGAGAATATTATTCAGTCATAACAAAGAAGGAAATCCTGCTTTGTGAAAACATCGATGAACCTTGAGGGCAGTATGCTAAATGAGATGTCAGACAGAGAAAGACAAATACTGTATGATGTCACTTACACATGGAATCTAAAAAAGCCCAACTCCCAGCAACAGAGAGTAGAATGGTAGTTACCAGAGGCTAGAGGTGGGGGAATTGAGGAGATGCTGTTAAAGGGTCCAAACTTGCAACTGGAAGATGAATAATCCTGGAGATCAAGGGCACAGCATAGTGATATAATCAATAATACTGTATTATATACTTCAAAGTTGCTGAGAGACTAGATCTTAAATGTTTTCACCACAAAAAAAGAAGTGATAATTATGTGAGGTGATAGAGGTGTTAGTTAACACTACAGTGATAGTGCTGGCTGGAAGAGCCCTGTAGCAGTTCTGGTCTCAAGTCATGGAGCAATCTTCTTGCCTGCCTGGCACCACCACCTCCAAGAAGTGAATACCAGAGACATGGGTGAAGGCAGGGACACCAGGACTGACTCATGAAGTTGCAGCTGCATGGGGCCCCCAGGTGCCGGTCGAACTTCCTGGAAAAGCCTCACCCCACAGCCCTTTGCCAGCCTCACTCTGCCTGCCCTTGAATTCCTGATGAGTGGGATGCTCCTGCCTGCTGGGGCTCTTGGCCAGCTGCTGTGTTATCTCCTCAACTGGGAGCATTTCCATAGCTGGAGCCCGGGGGCAGGAATGCTATAGGAGCCCCAGGAGTGAATAACCAGAGAAAGGAGGACTCCTCCCCTTGGGAAATAAGTAAATTTCCGGGGTGGGGACTCAGGAGTAAAAATAGCCAAGGAGGCTCCTGGAAGCACAAGCACTTGTTTTCCCAGGGGAGAGGCTCAGGTGAGCTGAGCAGACAGCAGGGGTGGGGATCGGCTGCAGAGCACAGACACTTTGTCACACTGAGGCAGAGGTGTCTCCATCTGCTGGGGGGCTGGGCTGTCCCTCACAGCTTGCAGTCACCCATGTTGGCCATCATCAGTGGATGTCTTCAGCAGGACATTTTTTTAGCCCCTAGCTTACACTGAGGACCTATAAAGAGATGGCCCTGTGCTAAGCAGTGGAGAAACAGAAGACAAGCCACCATCACTGCCCACCCAGAGTTGTCGGTCCCATGGAGGAGACAGATACCCCAATCAGCTAGAATAGGAGCTGGCTCTGATGAATATGGACCAAAGCATAAGCAAAGATGATTAGATAAGAAAAAGTTACAATAGCATAAGCAATACATTGATTCCATTTATCTAAGTCTCTCTGAATATAACTGTGTATTTATATTTAATACATGTAAATAAACAGGAAAAAATTTGGTTGGATCTGTATTAAAACGTTACTTCTAGGTGGGGAATCATGAGCATTTTTGCCTAACTACATTTTCTAATTTTCCTGCAATGAATGCCTATGAGTTGGATGTTAAAATTTTTTAACTTAGCACAGAAATACTAAATGCACAGAAAATATGAGAGAAGGCTTCACAAAAGTGGCATTTGATGCTTTTATTAATTTTTGCAGATGTTTTGAATTTCTACTAAGCGCCAGGTCCCGTACTCGGTACTGGAGGCACAGGGAGAGAGCTACACACAGTCTTATTATTCCTGGGGCTTGAATACTGCCCTCACTCTCCATCTGCAGTTCAGATGCCACCTCTTTGCCTATCTTATCTCTAGCAGCCCTCTCTATCACCCTGTACAACATTGCTCTGATCCATATACTCATGTCATGAACTCATTGGAAGCCAGAACTATATGTTATCCTTCTGTTGAATGCCCAAAGCTGGGAAAATATGAGTGCCCCAGGTGGTATACTGGATGGAGCCAACTGGAAGGAAGGGGACATCATGGCCCAGACAAGAGTCAGTCTCAGTGCCAGAGGCCAAAGGAGCTCCTGGTCTCCAGCCCTTGACCCCAGCTGGGCACTGAGGATGTGAGTCCTGCTTCTCTTTATGCCCACTCATGACCCATGAGTCTCTTTCCCCATGGCATGCACACAGAAGGCACCTGATGTTTATTGAATTACAATGACGGCCTAAGGCAGGCCTTACACCTACATTTGGGATGAAAAGGATTCTTTCCACCCAAAGACACCATCTTCTTTCTTGAGATCTCAAAGTTCAATTATGTTCATGTCCACAGCCTAAAAAAATTTACTTTAACTTTGTATCCAGATTGGGTACCTGGTTAACCATGGTAAGTAAGGAAGGGAGAAAAGGAAAGAAGGGGCGGGGGGGGGGAAGGAAAAAAGGAGGAGGAAAGGAAGGAAAGAAAGAAATGAACAAAGATGGGAAATGAATGACAAATAGAGTTCTCTCTTCCCCATCACATGTCATTCTATTTCAAGTAGTGGTGATTCCGTTGACAAATTAATAATAATAATAATAAATGTAGAAAGTGAATCTCACTTGTATTAAGGAGGAGAGATGCCCATATATCCTGGCAACCCAGATCTGAGATTATAGTTTGGATCTGGCCTCCTCCCCTGTCCTCCTCCAACACATTCTCCACCACCCATGCCCAGCATAGCCCTGGACTCTCCAGGCCTTACATGCCAAGCCTTCCCAGTCATGCTCCCAGCTCTGGCAGACAGGTGGAGCGTGACTGTGTCATATTATAGGAGTCTGAACAAGTTACCAGATGCCTGAAGTCTCTAGCTTAGTAACCAAGTGACCAAGAATTCCCTGCCTTCTTTGTGCCAGCCTCTTCCACCAAAATCCAAAGAGCAATCTGGGAATATGACTATCTCACCCCAGGAGTTCAGATTGCTCTTTTCAGGGAGTTCAGTCTCCAGAACCTCTTCCTACTCAGCCCCCCTGAACGTCCTCTGCTCCCACTACATCTGCCTCAGTACCTGTGGGCCCTCTCACTCTGTTAAATATCCTCCATTGTGAGGACCCCCTTGTTGCAAGATGAAGGCCTCTCCCTCCTCTCAAGCCCTGTCCTCTAGCCCCACCTCCCCTGCCTTCATACCTCCCCACCTCCAATGACAAAAACTGTGGCCCACAGCTGACAGCAATTGATGCACACAAAACCCACCATCACCACCTCCCCCACAGGCCACTTCCATTCCCTGAGGAAATGGCCCCAAGACCCAAGGCTGAGGGTCATCCTATTTTCTCCTTCTTTCTCCCCCACATCCAATGATGCACCATGTTTCCTTCTTTCAGCTCTACTGCCTCCTTCCTTAGACCCTCCCCATCTTTCTAAAATGTAAATTTGAGCTTATTTAAAACTATCAGTGGCTCCCTATTATCCCCAAGAGGAAAATATCCAAGTCCTTCCAAATGCTGCCTAAGTTCTTCATATTTTAATAGCTTCTACCTCCCCAGGCTTGTCTCCCTTGCACCATATGAACACTACAGCCACACCAAATTGCATTCTTGAATGCACCTGGATGCACCCTCAGCTTAGAATGCCCTTCTTCCTCAACTCCTACATGCTTTCAAGGGCTGTCCTCTGAGAAGCCTGCCCCATCACTGACAGGACCTCATCACTGTCTCCCTGAAATGGAACACCTTTTTGACAGGGCACCTATCATGCCCCATGTTCATGATTGGCCTCCCCTCTTGGATTCTGAGCACCTCCACCTTAGGGTCTGGGTGTTCCCTCTATGGGTCTGGGTATTCCCTTAGGGTCTGGGTGTTCCCTCCCTGACCCTGGAGAGTAGCCCAGAGGCTGGCACATAATAAATACTCAGACTTCCTGAAACTCTTATCCCTGCTTCTATACTGAGAGCTCCTTGGGTGCAAGTGCTTCACATTACCCATCACTGTGTGTCCTCAAGGCCCAGTGCAGAGCTTGTAGCATTCAGCAAATACTTGTTAGATGAAGAATGAAGGAATGGAAGAACGAGAGCTTGTTGTCATTGTCAGGGAGGGAGGAGGCCCACAGGGCCAGTGTAGTCACCACAGGGCACCTTCTGACCTTGACTCAGCCTGATTCAGTTGCAAACTGTGACTGAAGTCACTTCTGTTCAGCATGTTGCTGTGGTCTCCCTGGGAGGCCAGGCAAACAGAAGACTCTAAACACTGAAGCAACTGACAAACTGAGGGACATCAGGTCCTTGAGTTATTCTTAGACACTAGGGGTCACTGAAGTCTGTCAGAGATCTGGCCCATCCCTCTTTGTCCAGAAGTCAGGGCCAGAGCTCCAGCCACAGAGCCACATGCCCTTTCCAGCTCCACTGACCAAACAGCCTAATTCACTGGGCATGCCTCAGTCAAGGGAGGACCTAGGGAGGTGTAACATGGGAACAGAGTCATGCAGTACCTAACAGAGTGTCTACTCAACTGCCAATTGCTGGTTGAGTGACAGGAGTTCCAGCAGATTTTGGGGAAATCATGGAGGAAAAAAGACTCCTTGTTTCCACTGCTCATCCCCCATGTACTGCTATCTGAGAGGAGCAGAATGGGACTCTGATCTGGTGGGTTCAGTTACTGCCTTCCCAAGGAGGTTACTCTGTGGAATCTCTTTGGGTGAGGCCAGCTTTCTGAACTCCTGCCAGTTTCTGGTAGATATCATAATATTCCTAGTGCTCAGGGGCTCTCTGATACAAAGAGAACTCAGGCCCTGGACCAAAACCTTCATGGACCAGAGAGTTGATCTTTTTAGGCTTCCAGGTCATTGCTAAATCTCCAGGGCCCACAAGGTGTTTGGAACATAGTTGATGCTCATTAAATATTTGTAGGAGGGAGGGGTGCCTGGGTGGCTCAGTCATTAGGCATCTGCCTTTGGCTCAGGTCATGATCCCAGGGTCCTGGGATCGAGCCCCAGATCGGGCTCCCTGCTCAGCGAGAAACCTGCTTCTCCCTCTCCCACTCCCCCTGCTTGTGTTCCCTCTCTCGCTGTGTCTCTCTCTGTCAAATAAATAAATAAAATCTTTAAAAAATATATCTGTAGGAGGGAGGGTGGGTGGAGGGTGAGCCATGTGCCACTATTTGCACCAGCTGCCACTGACTGGCTGGAGGAGTAGTGTGGGCCTCTATGAGCATCTGGGTACCCCATGTGAGATGCTAAAACCAAATTCCCAGAACAGAGGCCACCTCCCACCAATCCCAAGACTCTTGGACATGAATGCTCATTTGCCAGAGCAGAAAGCCTCTTGGGTCAGAAAACTTGATGGTCAATGAATAGACCAGGTGCCCTAAAACCTTTTGTTCCTATGTCACTCCAGCTCCGTCTTTTCCTGGGATTTTCAGTACCTGTCTCCCACAAGCTATCTACAGCACTGTGAGAAGACACTGTCTAAGAGCACCAGGTTCAGAAGCATTGTAGGCCTCAACAGTAGTTGAGGTCTACAGTAGAGGTACCAGAATCCAGGACACAGGGGTAACTGGAGCAAATTCTATTAGGAGCACAAGACTTGAGGACCTGGGGGGAGCCAATGATAACTTTAAAGTGGAAGAAGAATCAGTTGAGCAAAGTGATAAGAGAATTCTGCCTTATTGACTCTGTAACCTTGAACATATCAGTTGCTTCTCTGAATCTCAATTTTCTCATCTCTACAGTGGAGTCTACTAATATGCTACCCAGTCCAATGAGATCACATATAGCAAAGTACTTGGTGAGCCATAAAATACTACAAAAATAAAAGTTAATAATAATAACAGAAACATAATTAAATAATGATGATAATAATAGTTAAGGTCGGCCTATGAATGGCTCTGTCCCTCACAAAACCCTGCAGCATTACATGATGTCAGCAAGCCTGGGGTGGAGGGAGGCAGGACCTGCAACAGGAAATACCGCAGGCGACAGCTGAGAGTAAATGACACTTCCAGGGCATTGCTGGTGTCTGTCTGGGTGACAGTCCTAAGAGCAAGCATTGTCCTGGCCAAAGAGCATGAGAAAGCCAGAATGAACTGAAGCCTAATTTTTGTGACCAGGCTTGCCCCTGTGGGACTCCTCTGATTGCTATGGAATGAGCCCTCTACTCTCCCCAGCCGGTTCTGCAGGCCCTTTGGGATCCAGAATGTAGGGTGGGGGTAGTGCCTGAGTTCAGGCAGCCACTCTTCTGTGGAGCAGTGCATCCTTGTATAGGTTAGGGAAAGGTTGGATGAGAAAACCTCTGTAAGCCTACCTTTCTAGCAGTGAATCCCATGGAACTTTCCTGCAGGTATCGCACAGGCTCTGTCCTAAGGGGCTCACAGTCCTTGGAACTGCAGCCTACACACAACACTATCAACACCATCTCAATAGTGGCTCCACTCAGGGGCACATCTGGCTCAGAGGAGCTTCACTCCAACTTTGCACCAAGAGTGTCACAAGCAGAAAACATTTGGAGTTGCTATTGGAAAGTTCATCCATCTGTCAGTCAGTCCTTGAAAACATATTGAGTACTTATAATGTGCCAGGCACTATGCCAGACCCTCAAGATAGAAATGAGAGAAGACCCAGCCACGTGCTTAAGTAGTCCCCATTCTGGGTCAAGATAGGGTGGCAGTGGCCAGCCACATAAATACATATATACATATATGACAATATATTATGGGTTGATTGACCCTGCAAAGACACCTCAGGATTGGAGAATGAGTGAGGAGTGATAGGGAAGGTAACACTCAATGTTCACTCTTTGGACTTATGGGTGCTATTCTGCCATGCCTGATGGGAGGTGATTGATCTCCCACCAACACCTTTGTCCACTCCTCCAGCCTAGGAGCCAGAAAGAATGTCAGTTCTGCCATCAATTAGCTAGATAACATTGAGAAAGTTACTTAGCTTCCTGAAGCCTCAGTTTCCTCATCTGTAAAATGGGAATTATGATGGCCCCTCATCTATTCACTCAATCAAACAAATTTTTTGAGCAGCAACTATTTGTTAGACTTTGGGGACACAATGGGGAGCAGACATGTGGCCCCTGATCTCATGAAGTTGAAGGTTAACTGGGGAAGACAGACATCAAACCAGGACATCACATTAGTGCTGGGAGTCATAAAAGGAGAAAAATGGGGTCCTATGGAGTCACAGGAAGAGAATCTCACACAGCCATTCTCTTAGATGTTAAGGGCATCCCATTAAACAGTGTATATGAAAGTTCTCTTTAAACTGTAAAGTTGCTGTGGAAACATGTACTATCCTCTCCTGTGTGTTTTGCTTCCCCCACCCTCCTGGGGAAATCAAAATATGAGAAAGAGGAAAAGGAAAACAACATCAGCTGTGATCTTACTATGTGGCAGGAGGTTCCTCATAACTACTGTCAAGGGGGATTTTGTCTCACTATTTGCCTGCCAGGACAGGGGTGCCTGCCCATGGTGGCACAGCTCAAGGGTCAGACACAGAGTTCAGCCACGGCCCTCTCCTGCTCTGTAGTAGAGAGAGGAATGACTCCCCTTCATCAGTGTTTCCACTCCAGCCCTGTTCCTTATCTTCTAGTTAGTAGGAAAGGGGCACACCAAGGCCCTGTCAAGATGTTGGGAGAAGGGACCTCTCCCTAGGTATAACCGCTTCTTCAGGAATGATTTTGTGTGTTAGCAGGCACTGACCCCAAGGTAAAGGAATAAACCTCTAATGATTGGCTTTCAGGTAAGCTCCCAGGAAGAGTCTAGAGGCAGTGAAATGAGGTGGTAGCTGGGGCAGATTTCTCCCCAGATGAGAAAACTGAGGCTCAGAGAGAGTGGAAAAGCAGTTCACCTTGGGTCACACAGCTTGTAAGTGATAGGGACAGGCCTAGAAGCCAGGTTTTCTGAATGCCATCCCCTTCAAGAAAATATAGATATTGCAGACCTCAGTGCAGCCACGGGGGACCCTTCCCCAGCTGGAGAGCTTCCTTGAGGGACAACAATCCTGCCCCTATAGGCTAAATGAAAAACTAGAGATTAAGGATGGAAACTTGCTTTCCTGAGACCCAGGGGGTGGAGGAACTTCGGTTTCCATCCAGGGCTCTCCAGATTTGTCACCCCAGGCCATTCCCTTGCCTGACCACATGAGTGCAAACATATCCCAGAGCCCCTCCTGGGGTTCTCTGAACGTGTCATTCTGCTCTTGAGATGCCCCCTGGTGGCTGATGGGAAAATCCAACCTTAGAGTCAGACTCCTGTTTGACTGTCAGGGCTGTGGTCTTGGAGAAGTTATTTAACCTCTCTGAGCCATGTCTATCATGATGAAAGAAATATTGCTTAACCTTCAGTTGTTGGTCTGAGATCAATGAGATAACAAATCTGAACTCACTGCATGGTGCCTGACACATGAAGATGCTCAATCAGTGTGAGTTTCCTTTCTCCTCCTTAACCCCTTCCTTACTATAATAACCACAGTATTTCATAGAGTGAGTCTGAAGGAAGTCAGCAATGTGATACAGACAAGACATATTGAAGGTGGAATCTTAAGAGGAACCGCTGGACATCTCTATTAATACAGATTCCCACTTCTTTGGGACTGAGATACCTCAGAATTGACCCAGCCAGTGCTTAGGAGTCAAGATGCTTGGGTTCTGACCATGGATTTGAGGGCCTTGCTCCTAGTCTTAGTTTCCTTGTATGTGAAATGCAGAGAGGTCAATAACTCACCAGGTTTGAGTTAAGATGGTGAGCTTGTCTCAGCCCTCAAACACAGCTAATTATCAAATTATGCTCAACACCCAAGAAGTCAATCAGAGGTATGAGAGAACAAAAACTTCAAGTCCACAAGTAGAAAAGCGACTATCTTTTGGAAGGTAGGAGGTGTGGAAGTTCATTTGGGAAAGACATAGCTGTGAATGCGGCGGCGGGAGGAAGCCTGCTTACAGAGGCTACCACAAAGTATTAGGAGCATGGTGGAACACAAAATCTGAACTTTTAAGTCTGCTACCATGGGAAACAAGCCTGTATTAAAGGTGCTCAGGTGGTGAAGAGGGACAGAATCCCAGGAGTGACAGAGTGGTATGAAGATCTGCTGGGTCACAGGAAGAATGGGTGGCACTAAGGTGCTGTGCTATTCCCAGGCATAGAAGCCAGGAAGCCAGCAGAGAGCAACAGGTCTTGGGGCTGGCATTCTGCTATAAACCGCAAATCACCATGCAGTCGTGGGACCACTTTCCTGGGACAAGCGGCAAGCATAGCAAGACTCTCCCCTGGAAGAACAGTGTGGGTTGGAGCCATGGGCATCCCCAAAATTTGGAGTTTTGAAACTTGGTCATGTAAGTGAGATAAAAAGGCTGGGACATAGGCAGGGTGAACACAGGGTTTAGAGGAAACTGGGGAAACAAATAGGGTGATTGACTGCTTTTCTGTGAGGGCTCACTGAAGAATAGGGGATGCAAACTTTCAGTTCCCAGGAGGCACCTGGGCAGCTCAAATGGTTAAGTGACTGCTTCCGCTCAGGTCATGATCCTGGAATCCCAGAATTGAGTCCCGCATCAGGCTCCCTGCTCAGCAGGGAATCTGCTTCTCCCTCTGACCCTCCCCCTTCTCATGCTCTCTCTCTCTCTCTCTCTCTCAAACAAATAAATAAAATCTTTAAAACAACAAGAACAAAAAAAACTTTCATCTCCCAGGCTAGAGAGCAGGGCCCAGTCATTTTCATCCCACCTATCAGTGCTGAAACATTTCAGGGAGCAAAACAGTGCCACCTAGTGGAGGCCATAGCTTCCTACACCAAGCCCCACCCCCTGCGCCCTGGAGGCGCATTTCCACTGAAACCAGTCAGCCTAAGAATCAGTGTAGCAGGCCCCTCCCCCAGAAGACCAGCACAAACAACTCACTCTCACCAAGTTTATTGATCACACAGTGCCGCAAAACTTTAACTCTCAGGGAAATAGGATCGAGCTTCCTTTTTATTTTTATTCTTTATTTCCTTTATTTTTATTATTCTTCCATTTATTTTCTAATATTTCCCCATTCTTTTTTATTTATTATTAATTTTTTAAAATTTATATATATGTATACATATATACTTTTCATGTCTATTTTTTACTTTTTTGTCTAATTTCATTTTCTTTTATTTTCTTTTATTATATTTTCTTTTTTATTTTGAGATCTAGATTCTTGAGACAAGCAGACAAAAACACACCCAGGATCTGGTTGTTTTTTGTTTTTGTTTTTGTTTTGTTTTTAGTTTTCCTGTTTTGTGTTTTTGTTTTTTGTTTTTTTTTTCTTTTTCTTTGTTTTTATTTGTTTTTTGTTTTGTTTTGTTTTGTGTTGTTCTCATGTTCCTTTCTTCTTTTCTTTTCTGGACAGAATGATGAGACAGAGGAATTCAACCCAAGAGAAAGAACATGAGGTAGAACTCAGGCCAGGGATTTAATCAACCCAGATACAAGTAAATGTTGAACTAGAATTTAAAACAACAATTATAAATAAAATCTTTAAAAAAAAAAAAAAAAAGGAGGCGCCTGGGTGGCTCAGTCGTTAAGCATCTGCCTTCGGCTCAGGTCATGATCCCAGGGTCCTGGGATCGAGCCCCGCATCGGGCTCCCTGCTCCGCGGGAAGCCTGCTTCTCCCTCTCCTGCTCCCCCTGCTTGTGTTCCTGCTCTCTCTGTCTCTCTCTCTCTGTCAAATAAATAAAATCTTTAAAAAAAAAAATTATAAGGATACTAGCTGAAATTGAAAAAGCATAGAAGACACTGGAGAATCCCTTACTTTAGAGATAAAAGGACTAATATCTAGTCAGGCCAAAATTAAAAATGCTATAACCAAGATGCAAACACAAATGGAGATCATACAAATGAAAATGGACGAAACAGAGGAGTGAATCAGTGACACAGAAGAAAGAATTATGGGAAATAATGAAGCTGAAAAGAAGAGGGAAAGAAAGGTAATGGAGCAGGAAGGTAGACTTAGAGAAGTCAGCAATTTACAAAACATAAGATTCATATCATAGGAGTCAGAAGATGAAGAGATAAAGGGATAGAAGGTTTATTCGAACAAATTATAGCTGAAAACTTCCCTAATCTGGGAAAGGACACAGACATCAAAATCCAAGAGCACAGAGAACTCCCATTAAATTCAACAAAAAGCCAGCCATTGCCAAGGCATATCATAGTCAAATTCATAAAATACACACACAAGAAAAGAATCCTGAAAACAGCAAGGGAAAAAAGAAGGTGCATAACATACAAGACAAATCAGATTTGCAGCAGATCTGTCCACAGAGACTTGGTAGGCCAGAAAGGAGGAAATATTCAACATGCAGGCCAGAAAGGAGAAAATATTCAACATGCAGGCAGCCAAGAATTCTTTATCCAGCAAGGCTGTCATTCAAAATAGAAGGAGAGATAAAAAATTTCCAGGACAAACAAAAACTAAAGGAGTTTGTGACCACTAAACTGCCCTGCAAGAAAATTTAAGGGGAACTCTTCAAGTGAAGAAAAAAAGATCAAAAGCAACAAAGACTAGAAAGGACCACAGAACATCACCAGAAACACTAACTCTATAGGTAACACAGTAGCACTAAATTCCTATCTCTCAATAATCACTATGAATGTAAATGGACTAAATGGGCAAATCAAAAGACATAATAGATCAAATGGATAAAAAAAAAATCCATCTAGATGCTGCTTAAAAGAGACTCATTTAGACCTATAGAAAACTACAGATTGAAAGTGACGGGATGCAGAACCATCTATCATGCTAATGGACATCAAAAGAAAGCCAGAGGACACAAGAACAGACACATAGATCAATGGAACAGAATAGAGAGCCCAGAAATGGACCCTCAACTCTATGGTCAACTAATCTTCAACAAAGTAGGAAAGAATGTCCAATGGAAAAAAGACAGTCTCTTCAACAAATGGTGTTGGGAAAACTGGACAGCCACGTGCAGAAGAATGAAACTGGACCATTTCCTTACACCACACACAAAAATAGACTCCAAATGGATGAAAGACCTAAATGTGAGACAGGAGTCCATCAAAATCCTTGAGAAGAACACAGGCAGCAGCTTCTTCGACCTCAGCCGCAGCCACTTCTTCCTAGAAACATTGCCAAAGGCAAGGGAAGCAAGGGCAAAAATGAACTATTGGGACCTCATCAAGATAAAAAGCTCTTGCACAACAAAGGAAACAGTCAACAAAACCAAAAGACAACCGACAGAATGGGACAAGATATTTGTAAATGACATATCGGATAAAGGGCTAGTATCCAAAAACTATAAAGAACTTATCAAACTCAACACTCAGAGAACAAATGAACCAATCAAGAAATGGGCAGAAGACATGAACAGACATTTTTCCAAAGACATCCAAATGGCCAACAGACACATGAAAAAGTGCTCAAATGGCTAAAATTAACAAGTCAGGAAATGATAAATGTTGGCCAGGATGCAGAGAAAGAGGAACCCTCTTACACTGTTGGTGGGAATGCAAGCTGGGGCAGCCACTCTGGAAAACAGTATGGAGGTTCCTCAAAAAGTTGAAAATAGAGTTACTCTATGACCCAGCAATTGCACTACTGGATATTTACCCCAAAGATACAAATGTAGTGATCCGAAGGGGCACCTGCACCCCAGTGTTTATAGCAGCAATGTCCACAATAGTCAAACTATGGAAAGAGCCTAGATGTCCATCAACAGACGAATGGATAAAGAAGATGTGTATATATACAATGGAATATTATGCAGCCATCAAAAAATTGAAATCTTGCCATTTGCAACAATGTGGATGGAAGTAGAGGATATTAGGCTAAGCGAAATGAAATAAGTCAATCAGAGAAAAACAAGTATCATATGATCTCACTGATATGAGGAGTCTGAGAAACAAGACAGAGGATCATAGGGTAAGGGAGGGAAAAATGAAACAAGACAAAACCAGAGAGGGAGACAAACCATAAGAGACTCTTAATCTCAGAAAACAAACTGAGGGTTGCCGGAGTGGAGGGGGATGGGAGATATGGGGTGGCTGGGTGATGGACATTGGGGAGGATATATACTATGGTGAGTGCTGTGAATAGTGTAAGACTGATGAATCACAGATCTGTACCCCTGAAACAAATAATACATTATGTGTTAATTAAAAAACTAATTAATTAAAAAAAGAAAGCCAGAGGAGCTGTACTTATATCAAACAAATTAGATTTTTTCTCATTTTTTAAGATTTTTATTTAAACTCAATTTAGCTAACATATAGTATGTTTCAGGGGTAGAATTTAGTAATTCATCAATTGCATATAACACCCAGGGCTCATTACAGCAAGTGCCCTCCTTAATGCCCATGACCCATTTACCACCATCCACTCACACACGTCCCATCCAGCAAACCTCAGGTTGTTTCTGATATGTAAGAGTTGCTTATGGTTTGCCTTCCTCCTTGCTTTTACCTTATTTTTTCTTCCCTTATCCTATGTTCATCTGCTTTGTTTCTTAAATTCCACATATGAGTGAAATCTATGGTATGTGTCTTTCTCTGACTGACTTATTTAGCTTACCACAATACCCTCTAGTTCCATCCATGTTGGTGCAAATGGCAAGATTTCATTCTTTTTGATGGCTGAGTAATATTCCATTGTATATATAAACCAACTCTTCTTTATCCATTCACCTGCTGATGGACGTCTGGGCTCTTTGCATATTTTAGCTATTGTGGTCATTACTGTTATAAACATTAGGGTTCATGGGCACCTTCAAATCACTATTTTTGTATCTTTGGATAAATACCTACAAGAGCAATTGCTAAGTCATAGCGTAGTTCTATTTTTAACTTTTTGAGGAACCTCCATACTGTCTTACAGAGTGCCTGCAACAGTTTGCATTTGCACCAGAAGTGTAAGAGGAGGAGAGGGGGAGGAGCAAGATGGCAGAGGAGTAGGAGACCTAAATTTCATCTGGTCCCGGGAATTCAGCTAGATAGGGATCAAACCATTCTGAACACCTACGAACTCAACAGGAGATTGAAGAAAAGAGCAGCAACTCTGAACAGAAAAGCGACCACTTTCTGGAAGGTAGAACATGCAGAGAAGTGAATCCGAGGCAATATACAGGCAGATAGACCGCAGGGGGAGGGAGCCTTGGTCAGCTGACTACTGGCAAGTGATAGAGCTGCAGAGCACAAAATCGAAACTTTTAGAAGTCTGCTCCGCTGAGGGATGTCCCTCCAGTGACTAAGCAGGGGGTGAAATCCTTGCTGGGACGGTGTGGTCTCAGGACCCTCAGGGTCACAGAAAGACCAGGGATGCCTGAGTGCAACAGAATTCCCAGGTATTAGAGCGGGGAAGCCAGCTGCACAGACAGAGCCAAGGAGTGGGCTCTCAGCTCAGGGTCCGCATAAACTGTGATGCGCTGCACAGTCGGGCCACTGTTCTTCAGGCAGGGATCCAACAAGCGGCAGATCCGGGGAGACTCTCCTTCCTCCCCAAGGAGAAGTGGCGTGGGAGTGCACCACAGGAATCTGCTGGGTTTGGAGACTCCAAATGGGGTTGGCTGCCAGACACAGAAATGCTCACTCACAGGCCGGGTGAGCGCCGGGAGTGCGGCCAGACACCGGGGAGCCGGGAGTGATTGACTGCTTTTCCCTGTGGGTGCACTGAGGAGTGGGGCCCCAAATTCTTGGCTCCTCCAGGGCGGAGATTGAGAGGCCGCCATTTTCACTCTCGTTCTCCAAAGCTTGCAGGGAACAAAAGCTTCCAAAAGCAAACCCGAGCAGATTACTTAGCCCAGCTACGGCAAGGGCAGGGCAATTCCACCTCTGGCAAAGACATTTGAGAACCATGGCAACAGGCCCCTCCCCCAGAAGATCAGCAAGAACAGCCAGCCAAGACCAAGTTCACCAGTCAATGAGAATGGCAGAACTCCAGCACTAGGGGAATATGGCACATAAAGTTCATGGCTTTTTTTCCCTGATTTGTTAGTCTTTCAAAGTCAATTTTTTTTATTTTCTTTTTTTCTTTTTCTTTTCTTTTTTTTGAATTTTTCTTTTTCCCTTTTTCAACCAACATCTCATCAATCCCTTT
>NW_027397152.1:285131-442640 GCF_003265705.2 Callorhinus ursinus
GGACATAATCAATATGGACATTAGTAAGATGTTGGAACTAGAGTTCAGAATGATGATTTTAAAGATAATAGCTGGGCTTGAAAATAGCATGGAAGATACTAGAGAAATCTTTTCTGGAGAAATAAAAGAACTAAAATCTAACCAAGTCGAATTCAAAAAGGCTATTAATGAGGTGCAATCAAAAATGGAGGCTCTAACTTCTAGGATAAATGAGGCAGAAGAGAGAATTAGTGATATAGAAGACCAGGTGATGGAAAATAAAGAAACAGAAAAAGAAAGATAAACAACTACTGGATCATGAAGGGAGAATTTGAGAGATAAGTGATACCATAAGATGAAACAATATTAGAATAGTTGGGATCCCAGAAGAAGAAGAAAGAGAGAGAGGGGCAGAAGGTATATTGGAGCAAATTATAGCAGAGAACTTCCCTAATTTGGGGAAGGAAATGGGCATCAAAATCCAAGAGGCACAGAGAAACTCTCTCAAAATCAATAAAAATAGGTCAACACCCCACATCTAATGATAAAACTTACAAGTCTCAAAGACAAAGAGAAAATCCTGAAAGCAGCTCAGGACAAGAGATATGTAACCTACAATGGTAGAAACATTAGATTGGCAAAAGACCAATCCACAGAGAACTGGCAGGCCAGAAAGGACTGGCATGATATATTCAGAGCACTAAATTATAAAAAATATGCAGCAAGAATACTATATCCAGCTAGGCTGTCATTGAAACTAGAAGGAGAGATAAAAAGCTCCCAGGACAAACAAAAACTAAAGGAATTTGCAAACACGAAGCCAGCCCTACAAGAAATATTGAAAGGGGTCCTCTAAGCAAAGAGAGAGCCTAAAAGCAACATAGACCAGAAAGGAACACAGACAATATACAGTAACAAGTCACCTTACAGGCAATACAATGGCACTAAATTCCTATCTTTCAGAAGTTACCCTGAATGTAAATGGCCTAAATGCCCCAATCAAAAGACACAGGCTATCAGATTGGATTAAAAAACAAGACCCATCGATATACTGTCTGCAAGGGACTCATTTTAGACCCAAAGACACGCCCAGATTGAAAGTGAGGGGGTGGAAAACCATTTACCATGCTAATGGACACCAAAAGAAAGCCGGGGTGGCAATCCTTATACCGGACAAATGAGATTTTAAACCAAAGACTATAATAAGAGATGAGGAAGGACACTATATCCTACTTAAAGGGTTTATCCAACAAGAAGATCTAACAATTGTAAATATCTATGCCCCTAACATGGGAACAGCCAATTATATAAGCTAATTAATAAAAAAGCAAAGAAACACATCAACAACAATACAATAATAGTAGGGGACTTTACCACTGCCCTCACTGAAATGGACAGATCATCTAAGCAAAAGATCAACAAGGAAATAAAGACTTTAAATGACACACTGGACCAAATGGACTTCACAGATATATTCAGAACATTCCATCCCAAAGCAACGGAATACACATTCTTCTCTAGTGCCCATGGAAGGTTCTCCAGAACAGATCACATCCTAGGTCACAAATCAGGTCTCAACCAGTACCAAAAGACTGGGACCATTCCCTGAAAATTTTCGGACAACAATGCTTTGAAACTAGAACTCAATCACAAGAGGAAAGTCGGAAAGAACTCAAATACATGGAGGCTAAAGAGCATCCTACTGAAGAATGAATGGGTCAACCAGGAAATTAAAGAAGTCTTAAAAAAATTCATGGAAACAAATGAAAATGAAAACACAACTGTTCAAAATCTTTGGGATGCAGCAAAGGTGGTCCTAAGAGGAAAATATATAGCAATACAAGCCTTTCTCAAGAAACAAGAAAGGTCTCAAATACACAACCTAACCCTACACCTAAAGGAGCTGGAGAAAGAACAGCAAATAAAGCCTAAACCCAGCAGGAGAAGAGAAATAATAAAGATCAGAGCAGAAATCAATGAAATAGAAACCAAAACAACAGTAGAACAGATCAATGAAACTAGGAGCTTGTTCTTTGAAAGAATTAATAAGATTGATAAACCCCTGGCCGGACTTATCAAAAAGAAAAGAGAAATGACCCAAATAAATAAAATCATAATGAAAGAGGAGAGATCACAACAAACACAAAGAAATACAAACAATTATAAGAACATATTATGAGCAACTATATGGCAGCAAATTAGATAATCTGGAAGAAATGTATCATTCCTAGAGATGTATAAACTACCAAAACTGAATCAGGAAGAAATAGAAAACCTGAACAGACCTATAACCACTAAGGAAATTGAAGCAGTCATCAAAAATCTCCTAACAAACAAAAGCCCAGGGCCAGATGGCTTCCCATGGGAATTCTACCAAACATTTAAAGAACAATGAATACCTATTCTTCTGAAACTGTTCCAAAAACTAGAAATGGAAGGAAAACTTCCAAACTCTATTTATGAGGCCACCATTTCCTTGATCCCCAAACCAGACAAAGACCCCATCAAAAAGGAGAATTACAGACCAATATCCTTGATGAACATGGATGCAAAAATTCTCACCAAAATACTAGCCAATAGGATCCAACAGTACATTAAAAGGATTATTCACCATGACCAAGTGGGATTTATCCCTGGGCTGCAAGGTTGGTTCAACATCCACAAATCAATCAATGTGATACAATACATTAATAAAAGAAAGAACAAGAACCATATGATCCTCTCAATAGATTCAGAAAAAGCATTTGACAAAATACAGCATCCTTTTTTGATCAAAACTCTTCAGAGTATAGGGAGAGGGGGTATATACCTCAATATCATAAAAGCCATCTATGAAAAACCCATAGTGAATATTATTCTCAATGGAGAAAAACTGAGAGCTTTCCCCCTAAGGTCAGGAACATGGCAGGGATTTCCCTAGACATCCCAGGGATGTGTCCTAGAGGAAAACATAGGCAGAGACCTCTTTGACCTCAGCCACAGTAACTTCTTGCTAAACAGGTCTCCAAAGATAAAGGAAACAAAAGCAAAAATGAACTATTGGGAGTTCATCAGCATAATAAGCTTTTGCTAGCAAAGGAAAGAACTAACGAAACTAAAAGGCAACCTATGGAATGGGAGAAGATATCTGCAAATGGCATATTAGATAAAGCGCTAGTATCCAAAATCTAGAAAGAACTTATTAAACTGAAAATCCAAAAAACAAAAAATCCAGTCAAGAAATGGGCAGAAGACATGAACAGACACTTCTCCAAAGAGGATGTACAAATGCCTAATAGGCACATGAAAAAATGCTCAACATCCCTGGGAATCGGATAAACAAATCAAAATCACAAAGAAATACCATCTCATACCTGTTACAATGGCTAAAATGAACAATTCAGGAAGCTACAGATGTTGGTGAGGATGTGGAGAATGGGGAATCCTCTTATACTGTTTTTTTTAAATTTTATTATGTTATGTTAATCACCATACACTACATCATTAGTTTTTGATGTAGTGTTCCATGATTCATGTATGCTATAACACCGAGTGCTCCATTCAATACGTGCCCTCTTTAATACCCATCACCAGGCTAACCCATCCCCCTACCCCCCTCTCCTATAGAACCCTCAGTTTGTTTCTCAGAGTCCACAGTCTCTCATGGTTTGTCTCCCCCTCTGATTTCCCTGCCTTCATTTTACCCTTCCTACTATCTTCTTCTTTTTTTTTTAACATACAATTTATTATTTGTTTTAGAGGTACAGGTCTGTGATTCAACAGTCTTACACAATTCACAGCATTCACCATAGCACATACCCTCCCCAATGTCTATCACCCAGCCACCCCATCCCCCCACACCCCCACCACTCCAGCAACCCTCAGTTTGTTTCCTGAGATTAAGAATTCCTCATATCAGAGAGATCATATGATACATGTCTTTCTCTGATTGACTTATTTCGCTCAGCATAATACCCTCCAGTTCCATCCATGTCATTGCAAATGGCAAGATTTTATTCCTTTTGATAGCTACATAATATTCCATTACCACATCTTCTTTATCCATTCATCTCTCGATGGACATCTTGGCTCTTTCCATAGTTTGGCTATTATGGACATTGTGGCTATAAACATCGGGGAGCACATACCCCTTAGGATCACTACATTTGTATCCTTGCAGTAAATACCCAGTAGTGCAATTTCTGCATATGATAGCTCTATCTTCAACTTTTTGAGGAACCTCCATACTGTTTCCCAGAGTGGCTGCACCAGGTTGCATTCCCACCAATAGTGTAGGAGGGTTCCCCTTTCTCCACATCCCCACCAACATCTGTCGTTTCCTGACTTGTTAATTTTAGCCATTCTGACGGGTGTGAGGTGGTATCTCATTGAGGTTTTGATTTGGATTTCCCTGAAGCCAAGCAATGATGAGCACTTTTTCATGTGTTTGTTGGCCATTTGGGTGTATTCTTTGGAAAAATATCTGCTCATGTCTCCTGCCCATTTCTTGATTGGATTATTTGTTCTCTGAGTGTTGAGTTTGATAAGTTCGTTATAGTTTTTGGATACTAGCCCTTTATCTGATATATCATTTGCAAATAATTCTCCCATTCTGTCAGTTGTCTTTTGGTTTTATTGACTCTTTCCTTTCCTGTGCAAAAGCTTTTTATCTTGATGAAGTCCCAATAGTTCATTTTTGCCCTTGTTTCCCTTGCCTTTGGTGATGCTTCTAGGAAGAAGTTGCTGTGGCTGAGGTCGAAGAGGTTGCTGCCTGTGTTCTCCTTTAGGATTTGATGGACTCCTGTCTCACATTGAGGTCTTTCATCCATTTTGAGTTTATTTTTGTGTATGGTGTGAGAAAGTGGTCCAGTTTCATTCTTCTGCACGTGGCTGTCCAGTTTTCCCAACACCATTTGTTGAAGAGACTGTCTTTTTTCCATTGGATACCTAGGTATCTTATGATTTTTGGTGAGATTGGAAATGGGATCAATTCCTTGATTTCTCTTTCTTCTGCTTCATTCTTAGTGTATAGAAATGTACCCCTGAAACAAATAATACATTATATGTTAATAAAAAAATTAAAGAAAAAATTAAAAAATAAGTAAATAAAAAGAAAATCCAGATATTTGGTTGGAAAGGGGAACATTTTTTTAGATTTTATTTCTTTATTTATTTGACAGAGAGAGAGATAGTGAGAGAGAGAACACAAGCAAGGGGAGTGGGAGAGGAAGATAGTAGGACAGTTTCCCGCTGAGCAGGGAGCCCGATGCAGGACTCGATCCCAGGACACTGTGATCATGACCTGAGCCGAAGGCAGATGCTCAATGACTGAGCCACCGAGGCACCCCTGGCAAAGGGAAGATTCTTTTAATTTCATTAATTTAAGGTTCTTTCAATTTTATTTAATAAAATTATCTTTTCACATAAAAAAAGAAATGCGACTGACTTCTGCTCATTGATTTTTTATCCTGCAACTTTGCTGAATTCCTGTATCAGTTCTGGCAAGTTTTGGATGGAGTCTTTTGAGTTTTCTACATAGAGTACTATGTCATCTGCAACGAGTGGGAATTTGACTTCTTTGCTGATTTAGATGCCTTTTATTTCTTTGTTTTGTCTGATTGCTGAAGCTAGGACTTCCAGTACTATGTTGAACAACAATGGTGAGAGTGGACATCCCTATTGTGTTCCTGACTGTAGAGGAAAAGCTCTCAGTTTTTCCCTGTTGAGGATGATGTTAGCTGTGGGTCTTCTGTATATGGCCTTTATGATGTTGAGATGTGTTCCATATATCCCTACTTTGTGTAGGGTTTTTATCAAGAATGGATGCAAAACTTTGTCATATGCTTTTTCTGCATCTATTGAGAGAATCATATGGCTCTTATCCTTCTTTTTATTAATGTGTTGTATCACACTGATTGATTTGTAGATGTTGAACCACCTCCATAGCCCAGGAATAAATCCCACTTGGTTGTGATGAATAATCCTTTTAATGTACTGTTAGATCTTATTAGCTAGTATCTTGGTCAGAATTTTTGCACCCATGTTCATCATGGATATTGGTCTGTAATTCTCCTTTTTGATGGGGCCTTTGTCTGGTTTGGGGACCAAGGTAATGCTGGCCTCATAGAATGAGTTTGGAAGTTTTCCTTCCATTTCTATTTTTGGAAACAGCTTCAGAAGACTAATTCTTCTTTAAATGATTGGTAAAACTCTCCTGTGAAGCCATCCAGCCCTGGACTCTTGTTTTTGGGGAGATTTTTTTATTACTGCTTTAATTTCCTTGCTGGTTATGGGTCTGTTCAGGTTTTCTATTTCTTCCTGTTTCAATTTTAGTAGATTATACATCTCTATGAAAGCACCTATTTCTTCAGATTGCCTAATTTGTTGGCATATAGTTGCTCATAATATGTTCTTATAATTGGTTGTATTTCCTTGGTTTTGGTTGTGATCTCTCCTCTTTCATTCATTATTTTATTTATTTGGGTCCTTTCTCTCTTTTTTTTTTTTTTTCATAAGTCTGGGTAGTGGTTTATCGATCTTATTCATTCTTCCAAAGAAAGAGCTCCTAGTTTTGTTGATCTGTTCTACTCTTCTTTTGGTTTCTGTTTCATTGATTTCTGCTCTAATCTTTATTATTTCTCTTCTCCTGCTGGGTTTAGGCTATATTTGCAGTTCTTTCTCCAGTTTCTTTAGGTTCAAGGTGAGGTTGTGTATTTGAGACCTTTGTGTTTCCAGAGAAAGGCTTGTATTGCTATTTACTTCCCTCTTAGGACTGCCTTTGCTGCATCTGAAATGTTTTGAACATTTGTGTTTTCATTTTCATTTGTTTCCATGAATTTTTTAAACTTTTCCTTAATTTCCTGGTTGACCCATTTATTCTTTAGTAGGATGCTTTTTAGATTCCATGTTTTTGAGCTCTTTCCAAATTTCCTCTTGTGATTGAATTCGTTTCAAAGCATTGTGGTCTGAAAATATGCAGGGAATGATCCTAATCTTTTGGTGCCAGTTGAGTACTGATTTGTGACTCAGTATATGATCTATTCAGGAGAATGTTCCATGTGCCCTTGAGAAGAATGTGTATTCTGTTGCTTTAGGATGGAATGCTCTGAATAGCTCTGTGAAGTCCATCTAGTCCGGTGTATCATTCAAAGCCCTTGTTTCCTTGTTGATCCTCTGCTTAGATGATCTGTCCTTTGCACTGAGTGGGGTGTTAAAGTCCCCTACTATTATTGTATTACTATTGATGTGTTTCTTTAATTTCTTTATTAATTGGTTTATATAACTGGCTGCTCCCATGTTAGAAGAATAAATATTTACAATTGTTAGATCTTCTTGTTGGATAGACCCTTTGATTATGATATACTGTCCTTCCTCATCTTTTATTACAGTCTTTGGTTTAAAATCTAATTTGTCTGATATAAGGATTGCCACGCCAGCTTTCTTTTGATGTCCATTAGCATGATAAATGGCTTTCCCCCCCTTATATTTTTTTTTCTTTATTTGACAAAGAGAGACACAGAGAGAGAAGGAACACAAGCAGGGGGGGTGGGAGGGGAGAAGCAGGCTTCCCACTGAGCAGGGAGCCCAAGATGGGGCTCGATCCCAGCACCCTGGGATCATGATCTGAGCCGAAGTCATATGCTTAATGATTGAGCAACCCAGGCACCCCATCACCCCTTCACTTTCAGTCAGGAGGTTTCTTTGGGTCTAAAATGAGTGTCTTACAGACAGCATATCAATGGGTCCTGCTTTTTTATCCAATCTGATACTCTGTGTCTTTTGATTGGGTCATTTAGCCTGCTTACATTCAGAGTAATTATTGGAAGGTGTGAATTTATTGCCATTGTATTACCTTTAACATCACTGTTTCTGTATATTGTCTCTGTTCCTTTCTGGTCAATGTTACTTTTGGGCTCTCTGTTAGCTTAAAAGATCCTTTTAATATTTCTTGAACTGTTGGTTTAGTGATCACAAATTCTATTACCTTCTTTTTGTTCTGGAAGCTTTTTATCTTTCATTCTATTTTGAATGACATCCTAGCTGGATAAAGTATTCTTGGCTGCATATTTTTCTTTTAGCACCCTGAATATATCATGCCAGTACTTTCTGGCCTGCCAGGTCTCTATGGATAAGTCTGCTACTAGTCTAATGCTTTTACCCTTGTGGGTTATGGATCCCTTGTCCTGAGCTGCTTTCAGGATTTTCTCTTTGTCTCTGGGATTTGCAAGTTTCACTATTATATGTGAGGATGTTACCTATTTTTATTGATTTTTGAGGAGGGTTCTCTGTTCTCTCCTGGACTTGGATGCCTGTTTCCTTCCCCAAATTAGAGAAGTTCTCTGCTATAATTTGCTCCCATATACCTTCTGCCCCCCCTTCTTCTGGATCCCAATTATTCTAATATTGTTTTACTTTATGGTATCACTTATCTCTTGAATTCTCTCCCCTTATGATCCAGTAGTTGTTTATCTCTCTTTTACTCAGCTTCTTTTCTCCATTTTGCCTTCTATATCACTAATTCTCTCTTCTGCCTCATGTATCCTAGGAGTTAGAGCCTCCAGTTTTGATTGAATATCATAGCCTTTTTTATTTCAACTTCATTAGATTTTAGTTCTTTTATTTCTCCAGAAAAGGATTCTTTAGTGTCTTCTATGCTTTTTTCAAGCCCAGCTAGTATCTTTATAATCAGTATTCTGGAACTCTAGTTCCAACATCTTATTTATGTCCATACTGATTAGGTCCCTGGCAGTCAGTACTGCCTCTTTTTGAAGTGAGTTTTTCTGTCTTGTCATCTGGCCAGAGAAGAATAGGTGAATGATAGAACAAAATACTAAAATGGCAAAAACAACCCCAGAGAAATATATACTAAACAAATCAGAAGAGACCTAAATCCAAAAAAATAAAAAATAAAAAATAGAATATAATCAGATAGGTGGACAGAACAGTGTAATACACTGGATCCTGTGTGTATTTTGGTCTGTTCATTAGAAAACTAGATCCCAAAATTGTAAAGAAAGAAAAACTTATATATGTACAAAAATAAAATTAAGTGCAATGAAAGTATAGAATGTAACTGTAAAAATGAAAACTAAAAGATAAAGAAAAAGGAACATAAGCAGACAGGTGAACAGAACAGAGCAATACACTAAATACACTTTGTTAGAAGAAACTGCATCTCAAAATTGTATAGAAAGAAAACTTATATACATACAAAATAAAATTAAATATATTGAAAGGATAGAATATAACTGTAAAGATGAAAATTAAAAGACTTCAACAAAAAAGAGAGAGAGAATATGATCAGACAGGTGAAGAGAACAGAGCCATACACTAGATTCTGGGCTTATTTTGGTCTGTTTCTTGGAAGAAACTGTATCCCAAAATTGTAAAGAAAGAAAAACTTTTATAGAAAAATAAAATTAAATACAATGAGAGGATACAATATAACTGTAAAAATGAAAATTAAAAAAAAACATTAAAAAAGGAGTTGATAAAATAAGGAATTCATTGAAAAAGGAAAGAGAAAAAAATTAAAATTGAAAGACTAAAGAATTGTGGGGGGAAAAAACCATGAATTCTATATACTATTTTCCCCTAGCTCTGGAATTTTGCATTTCTCTGTATCGGTTAACTTGGTCTTAGCTGATGTTCTTACTGATCTTCTAGGGAGGAGCCTTTTGTGCTGATTCTCAGGTGTCTTTGCCCCAGATGGAACTGTACCACCCTTGCCAGGGGCCCATGCTAAGTAATCTGCTCTGGATTGTTCTATGTGGCTTTTGTTCCCTGAAGGCCTTCTGCACAGCTTAGAGGATGAGAATGAAAATGGCAGCCTCCTAATCTCGAGCCCCAGAGCCAAGAGCTGGGGCCTCACTCCTCAGTGAGATGTCATGAGAAAACAGTCAATCATTCCTGTCTCCCTGGTCTCTGTCCACACTCCATGTTCACCCAGCTTGTGACTGAGCATTTCTATCTCAGGCACATGACCCTATTTCGAGTCTCCAAACCCTGTAGACTCCTGTAGCTCACACCCATGCTGCTCCTCCCTGGGGGAAGGAGGAGCAGTGTCATGGTCCTTCTGCAGTTTTCCGGGCCTGCTCAGGGAGTAGTTGTCCCATCGTGCAGTGGTTCAGGGTTTATGGCAACCCTGAGCTGAGAGCCCATTCCAGGACTCACTCTTTGCAGCTAGCTTCCCTGCTCCTATGCCTGGGAGCTCTGCAACATTCAGGCACTCCCGGTCTTCCTGTGACCCTGAGGATCCTGAGGACCACACTGTCCCACCTAGGATTCTGCCTGACTTCACCACCTGAGCATCTTTCAGGAAGTCCCTCGCTGGAGCAGACTTCTAAATGTTCTGATTTTACACTCCGCTGCTATATCACTCTCTGGTGCTGGTTGATGGAGGGTCCCTCCCCCACGGTCTATCTCCTCATATATTGCCTCTGATTCACTTCTCCGCACCTCCTACCTTGCAGAAAGTGGTCACTTTTCTATTTGTAGAGTTGCAACTATTCTTTTCTTAGATCTCTGGTTGAGTTTGCAGGTGTTCAGGATGATTTGACAGCTGTCTAGCTGAATTCCTGGGACCAGATGAAACTAAGATCTCCTACTCCTCTGCCTTCTTGGACCGATATCTGAGGCAGTTTTTTTGGTGTTGGAAGTGTTCTTTACCTTGATCCAGGCAGTTTTTATAATGGTGTATACATACGTAAAAACGAATTGAGTTCTACACTGAAGTTTTGTGTAACCTCCTTTTTTAAAGTTATACCTCAATAAAAAAAATAATGGGGAAAAGATAGATTACTCAATTATTGTTGTTGGGGTACTTAGCCATAGAATAAAAAATAGTTTTTAAGCTTCTTTTGTTTTTAATTTGCTGGTTCTCCACAAGAGGGCACCCCTGCACAAGAGCAAGTCCTGATTTGTTCAGCACAGATGGCGATTGGCCACCTGCCCCAGTCTGGCTTTCCAAGCTCATCACCAGCAGTTTCCCTGCATGTCATTATGCCCCTTTTAAGTATTTGTGGGAGGCATACATGTAGCCAGATGATCACAATAATATGTGATAAGTGCTGTGACAAAATCATTTTTCAACAATTAGATAAGAATTTCTGGTAAGGAATCTGTGTGGCTAGATCAGAGGATGAGCATAAATTAGCAAAATCTAAAATACATGCAGTCTGTCTCTGTTTCAAAGTCAAAATCTTAACATCTGGGAATGTTTTGTGAATTTTGACCCCTAAAAGTTTTTAAAAGGGATGTTCTTGAGTTGCCAGTATCAAGAAGGGGACATTTTTCCTCCATTTAAATAAACTCCACACATTTCTACAGATCAAAGTGCAGTCTGTTTTCTATGTCTTGTTGTCTGTTACTATTTATTTTTTCATTCTGTCAAGTTACTGAACACCTTACCATACCCCAGGTCCTGTGCTGCCACTTGGAATCAAAGAAAAATGATGCTAATTCCCTGTCCTCCGATGGTTCACACAATGGAGGAAACAAACACAATAACCACAAAGTCAGTAGAAGTAGTGCAGGGGCCACAGAGGGCTGGGGATGGGGGATTAAGAGATGGTTTCTGAGAATAGGTGATTTTCAAAGTCGTGATAGTTGAACGGGAGATGGAAACCTTAAGTGTAGAGAGTATTGTTCCTAATAAATACCAGCACAAGCAACGTCAAAGGACGTTAGCATGATGCTACCATAAAGGTACCAGATATGTAAAGTGCTTTGGGAATGCTGAAAAGGGGAGAATTAATTTGCTCAGTCACAACTAGAAAGGCTTCCTGCATCATTTCCACCTTCACCTGGAAAAGATTGAGTGAAGCTACTGAGTGAAAATGTGGTTTGCACAGGGAACCAACAGGTGGCGCCCACCCTTCCTCCAAGCACACAGCCTAGTTGGATCCCTCCTAAAGTTTACCACCCAGGAAGGAGCCAAATACAGATGCCTGCCTGGGCCAAACCCACCTACTCACCTACACACACACACACACACACACACACACACACACACACACACACAGTATATAACCTAACAATTCTGTACCCACTACCCAGAGAAACAAGAGGAAACAGCCATGGTGAACAAAATACTGCATTTGCTTTCATTCTACAGAAGAATGTAACTTCTGCACTTTCCCTTTGAGAGAATTTTAAAAAAATGTCTACTGAATGCCAAGAAAACAAAAAACTAAAAACAGTAATGGATTTCAGAATACTAAGGAAAGTAGACCTACAACTAGGAGTACTGGAAGCAACTAGGTGGGTGAAAAAATTGGCACTGGGAGCCTGATACTCCTGAGGGCTCTTGAGTGACCACGAGCCTGCCCACCCACACCACACCCACTGAGCCTGGAACATGGTGGCTGCTACAGGCAGGGCCTGCTCACCCACAAAAGAAACACACATAAAGAAAGGCAGTAGGGTGTAGAGGAGAGAATAGGGGCTCTGGAGCCAAGACACCTGACTTGCTAGCCATGTAACCAGGTACAAGTCACCCAATCTCACTGAGCTCCCATTTCTCAACTTATAAATGGGTTCATAGCACCCTCCCATAGGGAGTGACAAGATTAGCATGTGGTAGTGCCCAATTGTGCCCAGCAGGTAAGAGCTACTCATGATCCCCATGACTTTTCTCTCACACACTCTTCTAGCCACACAGTTCTCCTTGTTGTATATTTTTTTAAATAGGCTCTACTCCACCAGTTACTGAATTAAGTTTTTCATCTTTCTATTTCTCAATTTTTTCATCTATAAAAATGGTTATTAAATGTTATTAATCTCTAAAAGTTAGTGTGAGGCTTGAAGAAGTTAATACAAAACTTGGAAGAATGCCTGGTTCAGGGCACCTAGGTGGCTCAGTCGTCAAGTGTCTGCCTTTGGCTCAGGTCATGATCCCAGGGTCCTGGGATCAAGCCCCACAATGGGCTCTCTGCTCAGCGGGAAGTCTGCTTCTCCCTCTCCCACTCCTCTGCTTCTGTTCCTTCTCTCGCTCTCTCTCTGTCAAATAAATAAATAAGATCTTAAAAAAAAAAAAAAGAATGCCTGGTTCGTGTAAACTCTCAATAGGACAACTAGCCCATGTGGTACCTTTGTGGCAATTAGAGAAAGATGTCCCTTTCCTACGATGCTACTTCCACATCCAAAAGTTGTCATATTTTACTAGTTTATTAGAAAAAGACACTTTACTCCCACTTCCTGGAAAATTGTTATAATAAACACAAACACATGATGTCTGTACTGGAAATTGCATCCTCCTAGACACAGGGCCTTTGCACAGTGCACAACCTACACATCTGTACAAAAAGTCCCTGACACTCAGGAATGTCAACTATAATTAAAAGGGCTATGCTGGATACTTTGCAGAGCCTGCCTTATGTAATCTCATTTAATAAACAATGGAATCACTGGATTCATTCTGCAAGGGGCTTGCTTTGGGTTCTTTCTCAAAGAAGGTGCAACCATTTACAAATGGTGGGTCCTTATTGTATTTTGCATGGGTGAAGCATACTCATCCCAGGGCATTTGCACTAGCTGGAATGTTTTTACCTAAGATATCACCTTGGCTCACTGACTAACCCCATTCAACTATTTGTGAAAAAGTAAGCTTCTTAATAAAGCAGATCTGACCAGTCCATTTAAATGCAACTTAGCCTCTATCTCCACCACATACATTCCCAATCCTCTCAAATTCTGCCTATTTTTATAGCCATTATCACCTTCTAACATTTTATATAATTTACTTATATATTAAGTTTAGTTTACTGCCTACTCCCCATCCCCTAGTTTTGCACCACTGCTTTTATCTATTCTGTTCACTGCTACATCCCTAGTGCCAATAACATTGACAGGGACATAGTAGAGGCTCCATAAATATTTACTGGTTTCATGAATGAATGCATACATGAATGACCTTCCATCTCTGAGAAGCAAGTCTCATTCATCAAACAAGGCTGAGCTGGTGTTAAGATGAAAGGTGGTCCCTTATAGGAAAGGGCCAGTAGGAGGGAAAGCCCTGCACCATGGCAGACTGTTTTCCAAATGGCTGTCAAAAGCATTCAGAGGGGAGGGGTGAACGACTGCCCCAAACACATTTTGGGCCCAAGGGTTGTCCCCTGTACAGAGGGGCACAAACATGCTGGAGAGGAGCATCACACCGTGGGGGTAAAGCAGGACCCGTATCTTTGGGGATTAGCACCTATTGCACCCCACTATACTCTGAGTACTCAGAAATCAATAAAGTTTGCTCCTTGCCCTGGAGGTGCCCACAGTCAGACTTTGTCTTTTGGAGAGGGGCAAACCTGGATTTAAATTCCAGCACCACCACCACTGAGTTATGATCTTGGACAAATCACATAATTTCTCTGAATCCTATCAGGGCACCTGGGTGGTTCACTCAGTTGAGTGACCAACTCTTCATTTTGGCTCAGGTCATGATCTCAGGGCAGACTGTTTTCCTGGGATTAAGCCCCTAGTAGAGCTCCACACTCAGCAGGAAGTCTGCTTGACGATTTGTTTCTCTCTCTCTGCCCCTCCCCCTGCTCTCTCCCTCTCTCAAATAAATAAAAAGATCTTTAAAAATATACATATGCCTAAGAATCTCAATAAACCCCAAGCACATATATAAAGAACACTACACCAAGGAACTTCATAATCAAATTGCTTAAAACCACTGATGAAGAAAAAAAAAATATCTTCAAAGAAGCCAGAGAAAAAATACATTTACAGAGAAAGAAAGAGAAGAGTGACAGCAAGCTTCTGGCCAGAAATGATCCAAGCCAGAAGATGGTGAAGGAATATCTTTAAATTACTAAGAGAATAACTTTCAACCTAGAACTTTACACCCAGTATAGATGTCTTTCAAAAATGAAGACGAATTAAGGACATTTTAAGATATTCAAATGCTGAAAGAATTTATCAACAGCAAACTTGAACTAGAAGACATGTTAGACGAAGTCTTCTGGCAGAAGGAAAATGATAAACAGAAATCTGGAGCTACACAACAGAATGAAGAGCACATGAAATGGTAATTACATGGGATCATAGGAAAACACTTTTTTTATTATTTGAATCTCCTTTTTTATTTAAATTTTGTTAGTTAACATACAGTGCAATATTTGTTTCTGGAGGAGAATTCAGTGATTCATCACTTACATACAATACACAGTGCTCATCACAACAAATGCCCTCTTGAATCTCTTTTAAAGTGGCACAATGATGTGGAATACTGAAAACCTAAAAACCTATAACCCGGGAAGTGCCCATGGGCCGGTCAAGGCATCCGCCCAGCAGGGGGAGCCTGTGGACTTCAGGAAAGACTGCTAGCTACCAGCCTGTCCTTCTGGAATTGGACTCCCATGTGGGGTAAGATAGGGCTCTCCAAAAGCAACAGAGTGGAATCCCTCAAGCATAGATTATAAAACCTGAATGGATGTCCTTCTGGGAACCTGGTCTTCATCTAGGCTTTCCCACTAATTTGCTGTGAAGTGAAATTTTGGGCACCTACCTTTCTTTTTTTTTTTTTAATTTTTTTATTGTTATGTTAATCACCATATATTACATCATTAGTTTTTGATGCAGTGTTCCATGATTCATTGTTTGTTCATAACACCCAGTGGGCACCTACCTTTCTGAGTCTCAACTCTTCATTTGTAAAACGAAGGGTGAGATTAGGTAATATCTAAGGACCTTTCCATTTCCCACAGTCTGAAATTCCTTGGCCAAGCACTTTGTGTAATTTTTTTCACTTAATTCTTCATTCCAACCCCAAAGCAAGAGAGGGAAATAATTATCTCAGTTTCACAGATGAGGAAACTAAGACCCAAAGATGTTAGGAAATTCGCCTAACATCAAACAGGTGGGGCTGGCATTTGAGCCAAAGGCCATGCTTGTCCTGACACATGCTGTCCTGTATCAGGGGCTCCCATGCAGGCCACATGTGCTCTGCAAGGACCCCCACCCCCACTTCCACCGAGAAACACCTCTGTCTGCTGTTTGCTCCTCAAAATCAAACTCTAACCTGTAAGGGCTCTTGCCCATCTGGTCCAACCCTCTCAATTCACTTATGAAGAAGTTAATTCAAAAGGGTTTTAAAATATTTACAACCTCTTATACCTGCCAGTTCAGTTCCTTTAACAGTCCACTCCAATGAGAGTATGGCTTAATGATAGTTCTCTTCCTTATATCGGGACAGAACCTCAAGGTTTACACATAACTACCAGAGTATTATCTCAGCTCTTCATGACAAATGTAAATGCTCATAATAAGAATGAATTTTTTAAATACCCATTTTATAGGGGGTAGATATGTCAGCACAACTTAAGTAAAATGAACACATAACAGAGAGTCAACTAATAAGAACTGTAACCTTAATCCCCCAATTCCAATCTCCTGCTTTTCTGTTATACCTGTTTCCTTCCAAGTCACTCTGCCTCCAAAACCTGTGATAAGCAATGTGTGTGTGTGTGTGTGTGTGTGTGTGTGTGTGTGTGTGTGTGTGTATTTATCATGTTTATAATTAGAGGAAAATGACAAGAAAAAATGCTCAGAATGAGACCAGTTGGATGGAGCAGTGGTAAGTGGCACCATGAGCAAAGATCCTTCCTCTCCTGCTGAGACCAACACCCAGTGTCCAGGGCTTTCAGAGGGCCCTCTTCTGCCTGCATGCTCTCATGGTCTGAGCTAGGGCATTGCCTCTTTGCATGGCTTCACAGTAGAGCAGCAGTCTGCTCTGTGGACCAGGTCTTCTACTCAACCTCCCCCAGAGCAGGCCAACTCCAGCCCCACCTCCCAGCCTTCTCTGGAAGTCAGGGAAGAGCCAAGCAGAAGCACGGGGGCCCCTTACACTCTTCTCATCTTTAATAAAGGAAAGATATAATCACCTCTTAGCTGCTTGGACCTAATTAACACCTACCCAGAGTTTTGGGTGCTGATTAAGGTCACCCTTCCCTAGCCAAGTCTCTTATAGGAAAATCTGTTGCAACTTGCTAGAGGTGGGACAATGGGGCTAAGGTCAGTGCAGGGATGGGGTCTCTCCTATTTGAGCTCTTCTAACAACTCAGCACTAGATCAGGACAAGCCAGGCTCTAACTAAATGGCAGCCCTGTTTTGAAAACCCTGCCCTCCTGCATCCTGCTCAGAACAAGAAGGGAGAAAGGCCCAAGTAGCTCCCCCAGTTCTCATGGTCTCCAATCCAAATTGCTTCTCCAAACCCCTCTCCCATTAGTACACTTCCCTTCTCCCCAGTCAGGAGAAGCTCCAAAACAGGCACCAGGACTATCCATCTATGAATTCAATTTCCAAGTCTGTCAGAACCTTCTCAGCTTGAACTTGGCACAGGGAGTCACGACCTAGCTTTCACAACCCATCCCCATCTCCATTTCCCCTCCAAATTTACACCTTTTGGAATTGCACAAGAATTCATCTGAATCATTTGAAGAAGGAATAGACAGACAAATGAAGAAGGTCATTGCAGAACACAAGCTCTAGGAAGAAAACAGAGGGTGATATATAAAGATTGCGCACAGGGGTAGGACAGTGCCACCTAAGTGGCCAGAGGCCAAGAAAGGCTACTTCTTGGAGTGGTCCCATGCACAGTCTACAGCTGGCACACATACCCATCCACTCCCTCCACCCACTCCAGCACTCCCTATCCATCATCCCTGCCCCCTCCATAGCCCTTGTAACTCTTTGATATGTTTTTATTTATTATTTTGCCTGTTGCTAGTCTACCCAACTGTAATGCTCCATGAAAGTAGGGTTTTGTATGTTTTATTCACCGCTGTATAACCAGTGCCTGGACTAGGGTTTGGCACACAGCAAGAGCTTGATAAACATGTGTTGAATAAAGTGGCCTCCATTTTTCCTGGCAAGATGACCATGAGCCAATGACTAAGATGAAGCTGACTTTCCAAACCCCTGGCCCTTCTCAGAGAAGGCATGGGTAGAGTGACCTCTGATCTTCCAGAACCAAGAGGAGGACTAAGTTCCCCCACCAGAGGCCATGCTGAAGGGGCAGTGACCCCTATCTGGAGAGATGTCCAGAACCTCTTACCCACTGGCATTGAGCTTTAGATCCCTAGGTACACACACACACACACACACACACACACACACTCATAAACACACACACACTCATACTCACACACATCATACAGGAAGCCCTGCCATGTTGGGTCTCCTTCATAGCCCTGAGGCAAGCTCTATCATTGAACTCTCTGGCCCTCTGCCTAGCCAGGTAACATCAGTGTACAGACTTTATTCTTTAAAGGGTCTCTGAAGAACCATTCTGACGCTCAAAATACTTATCCTATACAACAGAAATAGGACATAGGTTCCTGCCTTATGCCAAGAAGACACAACCTGAGGAAATAACTACTCAAGACTCTTAGGGCTGGTGTTCTTTGGGATGCATCCTCTGAAACTAGGAAGATAGGGCTCAAGGCTGTTCTGCCTCCTCAGCATGTACAGTTGGATGTTAAAGAGTGATCGTAATGAGTACAGTGTTTCTGTAAATGTGTAATCAGGTCACACAGCCACAAGACAACAACAAACCCTTTGAATTCAATGTGGCTACCAAGCACTTAGGACCACTCTTCTATGGCATTGTTCTTAAAACTACATGATAGCTGTGCATGGGTGACCTCAGGAAAAAGTCAGGCAGGTACAGTTCTAGGCTAACTACAATTAGGGTCCTAAACTCCCACCCACAGCACATCATTTGTTGTCACATGTTTGCCCAAAGCTTGAATGGATGCTTCACTAAGCCTGTCCTTCATTTAAAGGTAAGGCAATACCTTATCCCCACCCAAATAAATGTCAAAAGCCAGGTGGCAGGACCATTCCATGTGCCAGACACCGTACCAGTCCCTGAAAAGAAAGAAGAAAACAA
Organism: Callorhinus ursinus; assembly: GCF_003265705.2. Lineage (NCBI taxonomy): Eukaryota > Metazoa > Chordata > Mammalia > Carnivora > Otariidae > Callorhinus > Callorhinus ursinus. Next base: position 303,979 of record NW_027397152.1, read on the forward strand.
AACAGACATGGATGTTGGAAAAATTACTTAAATGTGTGGGCTTCTGCTTTCTCATCAAAAATGGAGTAATGGCTACCCCTTAGAGATGTCAAGAGGATTTTATGAGATAATATGTGTAATTTTGGAGCTATTTATATTATCATCATGGTTATTAATAAAGCAACATGGCATCCATATGCATGAAAAGCCATATAATTATTTAAACTCTTGAACTAATATTTATCCTAAGAAATTTTTCCTAAGGAAAAGCCCAAATATGAAGATATATAAAGGAGAGAGATGGGAAGGAAATAAAGCACCTATTAAGTGTATACATTTTGCCAGGCACCAGCTAAAATACCTAACATTTGTTAATTCATGAAAATGAGCAAAGGAAAAAAAAAATACAAGAAACCTAAATATTCAACAGTAGCATAGAGAATGGAATATTTTACAGTCATTTAAAGTAATTATAAAGGCTATGTGGCAACATAGAAAAATGCTCATGACATCATGTGAGGTGGAGAAAGTAGGGTACAGAGAGTAGTCACGAGCATGATGATTGCAGCTACGAATGGTTCCTGTGCAGAAGCACAGCCACACAAAACAAGGCTTGCTCTACAATGATGGGTTTATGAAGGTGATTCTTTTTTCTCCATTTGCCAAACTGTTTGCAGTGTTGTTTATTGTCTGTTACCTTATTTTTATAGGTGTACTTTTCTTAAGGTGTTCTATTTGCAGGTTATTTCACTCAGTCTTATTTGGCCTCCCTGTCAATTCTGAGAGGGGAAAATGAAAATACCTTCAGGCTTGAAAGTCTTGGAAGGTAGTAAATCTTTGAAGATGCTTCAGCTGTGTTCAATTTGTTGCTATTTCCTGAAAAATAAATTGGAAGAGTTATCCCTTATATTTAGCTCTTCAACTATTCACAGCAAGCCTTCAGAAACTGAGGTACTACTGTGGCAGCATCTGCCAGCACTGCCACCAACAACAAGAGGACTTTATGTCCCTAGGGGTGCCATAAGCATGGGTTGACTTACCACCCATCAATCCAATAATCCATCCACCTGTTCTATTATCTACATGTCTATCCATTTGATGATTTACTATCTGTTTATCCATATATCCCACCCTTCTGCTTATCCATTCATCCATCCACTCTTCCTTGGTAGTGCCTCATCACAAAACTCCCTTACAGGAAATATATTTATTATTATGTTATATGTATATTTATTATTATTATTATTATTATTATTATATCAATGTTCTGATTCTTCAATTGGCCATTAGTAGAAAAGTCAAGGTGTAGGTTCCCAAATGGGGTAAATGATGCAACAGGACAGAACCTGAGGAGACATGTTTTTCATCTTCTCTCAGTCCTGGGTGGGCTGTTTGACAGCCAGTTCAGCAACTGGTCAGGCTCCCAAGGCCCATCCTAGGAACAAAGGGCTATAAGTAATCAGGTCACATTTGTCACCAGCATCCTCCCTATCCCAGTAGCACCCAGCTGGCTGGCTTGAGCAGGATCTTTAAGGAATTCCAAGAATTTGCCACCCAAATCTGTCACTTATCAGCCCTGTAGGTGGAGTGGGAGAGGTTGTGCAGTATGCACTTGTCAAGCTGCCAACTGAAAACCTGTTTTAATCAATTAAATAATGGGCTCTTTTTACATAAGCCTCAATTGTGACCTTCTCAATATAGCACTAATTGAGGTTGATAAGGGCAATCTACTCTGAACCTTCTCACCCTGCAGCAGACTGCTGAGGGCCCTACCTTAATCCCTAATAGGTTAGTTGGGGAAACTGAGCCAGGGTCTGATGAGTGACCGGGAGGTGTTCACAGAATAAGCTAAAGAATTAAAAATTTATTGAGTGTGTGTTTTTTGTGATGTCTGATGCCAGATGCTAAGACTGCAGGGATGAACCAAGAACATTTCCTGCCTAAGGAGCACATAGTCTAGTAAAGAAAACCAAACCCTAAAACAGAGACAATTGCTGTGTAAGGGGCCGTGATAGCAGTAAGGACAGGGTACAGTGAGAGTCCAGAAGTGGAGGCAGTCACATCTGTCTCAACAATCCCAGAGGCTGCAGGGAAAGAGGCATTGAACCTGGGCCTGACAGCACAAGCAGACATGGCTGCTCCCTGCTAGGTCAACGCAAGGAAGAGCATGGAGGAACAAGGGACAGGGTCCTCTGCAGTTCTAGGGCAGATCGCTGCTCACAAGGGGTCTCTGAGGCAGCAGTCACCCTTATTAATGGTGCAGCTCAGATTTGAAAATGGAAGCCACAGAAGGTCCTTAGCCTTCATATATCAGGTCACTGTTCTTATGCTTCATTTTGTCTAGAATGGCCTCCCTTGTCTCCACCTGGCCGCAAAGTCCCCCAGGCAACTATACCCCAGTCACTCTTCAAGATCCAACTCTCATGCTGCCTCTTCCATGAAGCCCTCCTGGAGTGACTCATGCCCAGGGCCATTTCCCTTTGTTCCCCCACAGTTCTGTATCTAATTCTAGGACCACATTTATCAGGTCACTTTCCAATTAGCTTGTGGATCCTGTCTCTAACAACCTTCATCTTTATATCCCCTGTAGCCCACACAGTGCCTGGCCCACAGTTGGCATCCACCATCTGATTGTGGAGATACCGACTCCTCCCAGGATCAACTCACATTCAGGTGATCCAGAAGCATCATCCAAACCCACTTCCTGCAGGGCTGAGCTTTTTGTCATGGAGGAAAGCTACCAGTTAACCTGGGAAAAACAAGTCTGTGGAATCTAGCCAGCTCCTCAGACAGTATGTCACAGACCAGCTACCACCGCCAACACACACCATGGTTTCAAATGTTTACAGGATATGTGGAGCTCGCTGGGCATGCCAGTCAACAACCAGCCACCCCACAAATATTAACTGAGAACTCACTGTAGACAAGCCACCAGAGCACCAGGACCCTTTGGTGGCTGGGAAGAGAAGTGGGAAGAACTTAACTAGTTATCAGAAGTGAGATAAAGTTGTTAATTTTAATTAATGAAAAAGCCTGATTGCCACTGTCCTCATTATGCTTTCCTGACTTTTCCAGAGTGGGCCTGTCTTACTTTATACCCAGATTTTTATTAAAAAGAAAAATTTAAGGCAATCTGAGTGGGAGTAGCAGATGTTGGGCATATAGTCACTGATTCATAGTTATTGATAGATTAGCAATAGGATCTAGTTTGCTACTCACCCATTTAGTCACTTTTGAATGGTTAAGCGAGGAGGTGTTGAGTGTGTGTGGGAAGAGGGGTTACTGGGACACAGGGAGGGTGAAGGGGGCAGGATTACAGAGGCCTTTGAGGGGTGCTGCCAGGGCAGTGACATTGTCAGCAGGACAGATCCCACATTGCCAGTCTTCTCTCCAAGTAGTCCCCATCTGCCTGTGTCAGCTCACTCCCCTTCCCACTCAGACCCTATGGCCTGGGCCCCTAGAGATGTTCTGTCCCTTTAGTTCTGTCCCCCCTGCATGGGGACAAATGATTCCACCTTCTTGTTAAGAGAAAATGGGAGTGGGGATTTTTTTCAGAGAACTTTGAGAAACTGAGAGAAAAACAAAAATAGAAGAGAGAAATTAGGAAGTGGTAGAAGTGGGAAGCTGTGCCAGGCACAGAGCCCATATCCTCCAGCATTGGGAGATGCAGATTGGTGTGGCTGGCAGGTGCCACCAAGACTCTGCCTTTTTACTCTTCGCAGGGATCAGCTACCTGACCCCAGCTGCTGCCCCCACACCTCTACCAACATGGTGCAGGCAGGTGGGAAGGAAATGCTTCTGTGTTTCTCAGTAGGGACTCTGAACTGAAGGCAGTCCTGCCCACCCACCCCTGACCAACATCCCTCAGAGGCCCCTTGATCTCCCTTCCCAGCTCGTACCTGCCAGCAGGTAAAGCTGGATGAATTTTTCTCTTCCCTGGTCTCAATTCCCCTGGTGTTACCTGCTCTTAGGGCCCCATCCACTCACTGGTACATTTCTCCCATCTTGAGGCTTCTGTTCTAGCTGCTGGTTAGCAGATCACATGCTCATTGGGCCTGTCATCAACTGTCTTGTCAGCCACCACTTAGGTCTCCACCCAGAGGGCCCACGACATATGGAGCTGACTTCTGTCCTGGCTCCTCTGTGGGACTTGCTGGGGCTTGTCTCCCTAGTAAACCTCTCCTCAAGCCCAGTGGCCATTCATACTCATCCTGGGCAGGGATGGCTTCTTATCTCCAAGCCTCACTCTCTACCTTAAGGCCAACAGGGCACAGGTCCCTATCATTTATTTTGCCCAGACCCTCCACACTCCATGCTTACATCTGCCCAGACTATTCCTATTGCTCCTGACATGAAATTTAGTGCCTGCCCCTACCCAGCCTCCTCTCAATGTCTGAAAACTCCTTTCAAATCCCAGTTCTGCTATTCAAAGGCCACTGATCTGGACAAACCTTTTGAACCTTCCAGGGATAAGCCCCATCTGTAAAATAGGGAAAATGATAATAACTAACTCAGAGAGTCTCATGGGAGACAGTACAGGTAACTGTGAACTGTTAGTTTTATTGGCCTCTGGCCTCAGAATAACTAGTAAATTCACTCTTCATCTTCACCACATAAAATACATTCCCTCTCTGATTCAGGATGGTGTGCCCCACCCTGAAGCCTGCCTTCCTTGCAGGTTTTCTGGTTTTTCCTTTTTTAATTTCAAGTTTTTATTTAAATTCTAGTTAGTTAAACATACCTGGTAAAATTGGTTTCAGGTGTAGAATTTAGTGATTCATCACTTACACACAACACCCAGTGCTCATGACAACAAGCGCCCTCCTTGATACCCATCACCTATTTAGCCCATCTCCCCACCCACCTCCCTCTGTCAACCCTGAGGGTTGATCTTAATGATACCCTCTGTATCATTAAGAGTCTCTTACAGTTTGTTTCCCTCTCTCTGTGTTTTCCCTCCCCTATGTTCATCTGTTTTCTTTCTTAAATTCCACATAGGAGTGAAATTATATGGTATTTGTCTTTCTCTGACTGACTTCATTTAGCATAATACACTCTAGCTCCACCCACATAGTTACAAATGGCAAGATTTTATTCTTTCTGATGGCTGAGTAATATCCCACTGTATATATATACACTCCACATCTTCTTTATCCATTCATCAGTCGATGGATGTTTCTTCTCTTTCCATAGTTTAGCTATTGTTGATAATTCTGCTATAAACATCAGGGTGATATATTTTTGCATCCTTTGGGTGAATATTTAGTAGTGCAATTGCTGGTCTTAGGGTAGTTCGATTTTCAACTTTTTGAGAAACCTCCATACTGTTTTCCAGAGTGGCTGTACCAGCTTGCATTCTCACCAACAGTGTAGGAGGGTTTCCCTTTCTCTGCATCCTTGCCCACACTGTTGTTTCTTGTGTTGTTAATTTTAGCCATTCTGACAGCTGTGAGGTGGTATCTCATTGTTTTGATTTGCATTTCCTTGATGATGAGTGATGTTCAGCATCTTTTTTTGTGTCTGTTAGCCATCTGTGTGTCTTCTCTGGAAAAATGTCTGTTCATGTCTTCTGTCCATTTCTTACCTGGATTATTTATTCTTTGGGTGTTGAGTTTGAGAAATTTTTTCTAGATTTTGGATCCTAATTCTTTATCAGATATGTCATTTACAAATATCTTTTCCCATTCCTTAGGTTGTCTTTTAGTTTTGTTGATTGTTGTGAGATGGACAGCAACATGCAGAAGAATGAAACTGGACCACTTTCTTACACAATACACAAAAATAAATTCAAAATGAATAGAAGACTTAAATGTGAGACAGGAAACCATCAAAATCCTAGAGAACATAGGCAGCAGCCTCTTTGACCTTGGTCATAGCAACTTATCAGACACATCTCTGGAAACAAGGGAAACAAAAGCAAAAATGAGCTATTGGGACTTCACCAAAACAAAAAGCTTCTACATGGTGAAAGTTTTTCCTCTTTCTTTATCCCCAGCTCAGAGCTGGTGCCTAGTAGAGGCCGTCCTGCTGTGCATCCAGCTCTCAACACCAGGTGGCAGCCAGGCCCTAGCCTAGTTAGCCCGGCCTCTTCCCTGGCTCAGAACCAAGGCCTGAGGCTTCTGCCCTACACTGTGCCAGGTTTGTTCCACCCTCCTCCACCGCTGGCAGCAAAGACCCAAAGAAAGCTTCCTTTTGCTCAGTGCAGGCTGAAGCCTTGAGGACAAGAGGAGGTTGGGCTGGATTCCAAGGCAGCTCTTCTGCCAGCTGGGGCCACCTTTGAGGGTAAAGACCCAACTGGGTCTCTGCTGAAGTGTGAAGGGGCTGAGGCCCGGGTGGGGCACAGGGGTGGGGCATGGCAGCCATTCCCCTGGAAGGCTGCCTTACCCACAGGACCTGGGGTGCCCTATGCCCTCAAGGCCCAGAGGCCCCTCTGGGACCCACTGAGCTGGAGACATAGCCTTTGTTCAACCTTTCTCTCTACTGACTTCCTCCCCAACCCCACAACCAGGCCTGAGCACACCAAGCCCTTCCCATTCTAAAACAATGTTTCTTCACTGGTCTCTCCCTTTGTCTCCCTTCTCTCTCCTTGTTACCTTCTTAGCCAAACTTACCACAAAAATGCCTTCATGTTCTCTTTGACTCCCACTTATTCCTCAACTCACTTCATTCTGACTTCTCCTGTTCTTCAAAATCTGCTATCTCTGGGGCCAGCCATGCCAACTCCAGGAACTCTTTCTATTTTGCTGCATGTCTTTGACACAGGCCTCAGTTGTGCCCTGTCCTTGATGCAACTCTTTCTGGTCTTCTCCATCTCTCTTTAGAATCTACTTCATACATGCCACTCAAGTCCATTACACTTTGCTTTTTTTTTTTATTATGTTATGTTAGTCACCATACAATACATCATTGGTTTTTGATGTGGTGATCCACGATCCATTCTTTTTGTAAAACACCCAGTGCTCCATGCAGTATGCACCCTCCTTAATACCCATCACTTGGCTAACCAATCCCCCCTCCCCCATCCTCTCTAAAAGCATTTGTTTCTCAGAATCCATAGTCTCTCATGGTTCATCTCTCCCTCCGATTCCGCCCCCCTTCATTTTTCCCTTCCTTCTCCTAATGTCCTCCATGCTATTCCTTATGTTCCACAAATAAGTGAAACCATATGATAATTGACTTCCTCTGCTTGACTTATTTCACTTAGCATAATCTCCTCCAGTCCCATCCATGTTGATGTAAAAGTTGGGTACTCATCCTTTCTGATGGCTGAGTAATATTCCATTGTATATATGGACCACATCTTCTTTATCCATTCACCTGTTGAAGGGCATCTCGGCTCGTCCCACAGTTTCGCTATTATGGACATTGCTGCTATAAACATTGGGGTGCATATGGCCCTTCTTTTTTTTTAATTTTTTATTGTTATGTTAATCACCATACATTACATCATTAATTTTTGATGTAGTGTTCCATGATTCATTGTTTGTGCATAACACCCAGTGCTCCATGCAGAACATGCCCTCTTTAATACCCATCAACAGGCTAACCCATCCCCCCACCCCCCTCCCCTCTAGAACCCTCTTTTCACTACATCTGTGTCTTTGGGGTAAATACCCAGGAGTGCAATTGCTGGGTCATAGGGTAGCTCTATTTTTAAATTTTTGAGGAACCTCCACACTGTTTTCCAAAGTGGCTGTACCAACTTGCATTCCCACCAACAGTGTAAGAGGGTTCCCCTTTCTCCACAACCTCTCCAACATTTGTTGTTTCTTCCCCTGTCCATTTTTGCCATTCTAACGGGTGTAAGGTGGTATCTCAATGTGGTTTTGATTTGAATTTCCCTGATGGCTAATGATGATGAACATTTTTTCATGTGTCTATTAGCCATTTGTATGTCTTCTTCAGAGAAGTGTTTTTTCATATCTTCTGCCCACTTTTTGACTTGACTATTTGTTTTTTGGGTGTTGAGTTTGAGAAGTTCTTTATACATCTTGGATATCAGCCCTTTATCTGTAGGGTCATTTGCAAATATCTTCTCCCATTCTGTGGGTTGCTTCATTGTTTTGTTGACTGTTTCCTTTGCTGTGCAGAAGCTTTTTATCTTGATGAAGTCCCAAAAGTTCATTTTTGCTTTTGTTTCACTAGCTTTTGGAGATGTATTTTGAAAGAAGTTGCATCAAGGACAGGGCACAACTGAGGCCTGTGTCAAAGACAAGCAGCAAAGTAGAGAGAAAGGGTTCCTGGAAGTATCTTGAAAGAGGTTACTGCCTATGTTCTCCTCTAGGATTTTGATGATTTGATGGACCTCTCACATTGAGGTCTTTCATCCACTTTGAGTTTATCTTTGTGAATGGTGTTAGAGAATGGTTGAGTTTCATTCTTCTGCATGTGGTTGTCCAATTTTCCCAGCACCATTTATTGAAAAGACTGTCTCTTTTACATTGCATGTTTTTTCCTGCTTTGTCAAAGATTATTTGACCATAGAGTTGAGAGTCCATATCTGGGTTCTCTATTCTGTTCCATTGGTCTATATGTCTGTTTTTGTGCCAGTACCATGCTGCCTTGGTGATCACTGCTTTGTAATATAGCTTGAAATTGGGCATTGTGATGCACCCAGCTTTGTTTTTCTTTTTCAACATTTCCTTGGCGATTCAGGGTCTTTTCTGATTCCATACAAATTTTAGGATTGTTTGTTCCAGCACTTTGAAAAATGTCATTGGAATTTTGATCGGGATGGCATTGAAGGTATAGATTCCTCTGGGTAGCATAGACATTTTAACAATGTTTATTCTTCCAATCCATGAGCCTGGAATGTTTTTCCTCTTTTTGTGTCTTCTTCAATTTCTTTCATGAGTGTTCTGTAGTTCCTAGAGTATAGATCCTTTACCTCTTTGGTTAGGTTTATTCCGAAGTATCTTATGGTTTTTGGTGCGTTTGTACATGGAATCGTTTCTCTAATTTCTCTTTCTACAGTTGCATTGTTAGTGTATAAGAAAGCAATGGATTTCTGTGCATTGATTTTGTATCCTGTCACATTACTGAATTGCTGTATGAGTTCTAGTAATTTGGGGGTGGAGTCTTTTAGGTTTTCCACATAAAGTATCATGTCATCTGCAAAAAGAGAGAGTTTGACTTCTTCTTTGCCAATTTAAATACATTTTATTTCTTTAGGTTGTCTGATTGCTGTTGCTAGGACTTCTAGTACTATGTTGAAAAATAGTGGCAAGAGTGGGCATCCTTGATGTGCTCCTGATCTTAAGGGAAAAGCTCTCAGTTTTTCCCCATTGAGGATGATATTCACTGTGGGTTTTTCATAGATGGATTTTATGAACTTGAGGAATATTCCCTCTATCCCTATACTCTGAAGAGTTTTAATCAGGAAAGGATGTTGTATTTTGTCAAATGCTTTTTCTGCATCAATAGAGAGGGCCATATGGTTCTTCTCCCTCCTCTTATTAATGTGTTCTATCACATTGATTGATTTGTGAATGTTGAACCACTCTTGCATCCCAGGGTAAATCCCACTTGGTCATTCTGGATGATCCTTTTAATGTATTGTTGGATCCTATTAGCTAGGATTTTGTTGAGGATTTTGGAATCCTTATTCATCAGGGATATCGGTCTCAAAATCTCCTTTTTGATGGGGTCTTTGCCTGGTTTGGGGATTAAGGTAATGCTGGCCTCATAGAATGAGTTTGGAAGTTTTCCCTCTGTTTCTATTTTTTGAAACAGTTTCAGTAGAATAGGTATTATTTCTTCTTTGAATGTTTGGTAGAATTCCCCAGGGAATCCATCAGGCCCTGGACTCTTGTTTTTTTGGGAGGTTTTTGATTACTGCTTCAATATCGTTACTGGTTATTGGCCTATTCGGGTTGTCAATTTCTTCCTGTTTCAGTCTTGGCAGCTTATAGGTTTCCAGGAAGGCCTCCATTTCATCCAGATTGCTCAGTTTATTGGCATATAGTTGTTGATAATAATTTCTAATAATTGTTTCTATTTCCTTGGTGTTAGTCGTGATCTCTCCTCTTTCATTCATAATTTTATTAATTTGGGTCCTTTCTCTTTTCTTTTGGATCAGTCTGGCCAGTGGTTTATCGATCTTATTAATTCTTTCAAAGAAGCAACTTCTAGTTTTGTTGATCTGATCTACTGTGTTTTTGGTTTCTAATTCATTGATCTCTGCTTTAATTTTAATTATTTCTCTTCTAATGAGTGGCTTAGGCATTGTTTGTTGCTTTTTCTCTAGTTCTTTAAGGTGTAGAGTTAGTAGGTGAATTCGGCATTTTTCTGTTTTTTTGAGTGAGGCTTGGATGGCTATGTATTATCCCCTTAGGACCGCCTTTTCAGTATCCCATAGGTTTTGTTCTGATGTGTTTTCGTTCTCATTGGTTTCCATGAATTGTTTAAGTTCTTCTTTGATTTCCTGGTTGACCCAAACATTCTTGAGCAGAGTGATCTTTAGCTTCCAAGTGTTTGAATTTCTGCCAAATTTTTTCTTGTGATTGAGTTCCAGTTTTAAAGCATTGTGGTCTGAGAATATGCAGGGAATAATCTCAGTCTTTTGGTATCGGTTGAGACCTGATTTGTGACCCAGTATGTGGTCTATTCTGGAGAAAGTTCCATGTGCGCTTGAGAAAAATGAGTATTCTGTTGTTTTAGGGTGGAATGTTCTGTAAATATCTATGAGGTCCATCTGATCCAGTGTATCATTCAAAGCTCTTGTTTCTTTGTTGATTTTCTGTTGAGATGATCTGTCCATTGCTGCAAGTGGAGTATTGAGGTCTCCTACAATTAATGTATTGTTATCAATATGACCCTTTATTTTGGTTAACAGTTGGCTTATGTAGATGGCTGCTCCCATGTTGGGGGCATAGATATTTACAATTGTTAGATCTTCTTGTTGGATAGACCCTTTAAGAATGATATAGTGTCGGGGGGGCGGAGCAAGATGGCAGAGGAGTAGGAGCCTTAGATTTCGTCTGGTCTCAGGAATTCAGCTGAATAGGGATCAAACCATTCTGAACACCTACGAACTCAACAGGAGATCAAAGAGGAGAGTAGCAACAACTCTCTGAACAGAGAAGCGACCACTTACTGGAAGGTAGGACGTGCGGAGAAGTGAATCCGAGGCGATATTCGGGAGGTTAGACGGCGGGGGAACGGGCCTCCGTCGGCCGCTTCTGGCAACTGATAGAGCTGCGGAGCACAAAATCAGACCTTTTAGAAGTTGTCTCCTCTGAGGGTCGTTGCTGCAGTGGCTAAGCGGGGGGTGGAATCCTCCCAGGACAGTGTGGTCTCAGGACCCTTGGGGTCACAGAAAGACCAGGGCTGCCTGAGTGCGGCAGAGCTCCCAGGTATCAGAGCGGGGAAGCCGGCTGCAGAGACAGAGCCGAGGCACAGGCTCTCAGCTCGGGGTTGCCATAAACTGTGATCCGCGGCCCAGTCGGGTCACTGCTCCTCCAGCAGGGACGCAACAAGCGGCAGAGCCGGGGAGACTCCCCTTTCTCCCCCGGGAGGAGCGGCGTGGAAGCCCACCACAGGGATCTGCTGGGTTTGGAGACTCCACACGGGGTCGGGTGCCAGAGATACAAACGCTCAGTCACAGGCTAGGTGAGCACAGATTGCGGCTGGAGACCAGGGAGACAGGAGTGACTGCTTTTCTCTGGGGGTGCACTGAGGAACGGGACCCCAAGTTCTCAGCTCCTCCGGGTGGAGATTAGGAGGCCACCATTTTCGCCCTGGTCCTCCAAAGCTGTACTGAGAGCTTGCAGGGAACAAAAGTTCCTGAGAGCAAACCCAAGAAGCTTGCTTAGTCCAGACCGACAAGGGCAGGGCAATTCAGCCTCCGGCAAAGACATTTGGAAACCACGGCAACAGGCCCCTCCCCCAGAAGATCAGCATGAACAGCCAGCAAGCCAAGACCAAGTTTACCGATCAAGGAGAACGGGAGAACTCCAGCGCTAGGGGAATACTGCACATAGAATTCATGGCTTTTTTTTACCATGATTCAGTACTTCATCAAAGTTAATTGTTTTAACTGTTTTTTTTTTATTTTTCTTTTTCCCTTTTTCAACCAACATCTTATCAATCCCTTTTTTAAAAAAAACATTTTTTTATTTTTCATTTTTAGAGTCATATCTTATCCCTTCATAGTAGTTACCCTTATTTTTGGCATATATATATATAAGTTGTTCTCACTTTAAAATTTTGAGATACAGTTTCTTCTAACAGATCAAAATATACCCTAAATCACTAGTGTATGGCTTTGTTCTAGTCTCTGCCTGATCAAATTCTCTCCCTTTTTGCTTTTTTTTTTTAAATCTTCTTCTTTCTTTTTCAAACGACTTATCAATTCCTTTTATAAAATCTTTTATAATTTTCATCTTTACAGTTATCTTCCATCCCTTCATTGTATCAACCCTTATTTTGTATATATAAATCTTTCTTCCTTTAAAATTTTAGGAGGCACTTTTTTCTAACAGACCAAAATACGCCCAAAATCTAGTGTGTGGCACTGATCTATGCACTAGCCTGATCATATTTGATCATATTCTGCTTATGTTGTATTGTTCGGTTTTGGTTTTTATCTTTTTTTTTTCCTCCATCTTTTTTCATTCTTTCCCTTTCTTTTTCCCTGGTTACAGATCTTTTCTGATTTGTAAACAGTATATTTGCTGGGGACGTTGTTAACCTGTTAGCATTTTGTTCGCTCATTCATCTATTCTCCTCTGGACAAAATGACAAGACGAAAAAGATCACCTCAGCAAAAAGAACAAGAGGTAGTACCGTCTGCCAGGGACCTACTCAATACGGACATTAGTACGATGTCAGACCTAGAGTTCAGAATCATGACTTTAAAGATACTAGCTGGGCTTCAAAAGAGCGTGGAAGTTATTAGAGAAACCCTTTCTGGAGAAATAAAAGAACTAAAATCTAACCAAGTCGAAATCAAAAAGGCTATTGATGAGGTGCAATAAAAAATGGGGGCACTAACTGCTAGGATAAATGAGACAGAGAGAAAATCAGTGATATAGAAGACCAAATGATGGAAAATAAAGAGGCTGAGAAAAAGAGATAAACAACTACAGGATCACGAGGGCAGAATTCGAGAGATAAGTGTTAACATAAGACGAAACAACATTAGAATAATTGGGATCCCAGAAGAAGGAGGGGGGGGGCAGAAGGTATATTGGAGCAAATAATAGCAGAGAACTTCCCTAATGTGGGGAAGGAAACAGGCATCAAAATCCAGGAGGCACAGAGAACCCCTCTCAAAATCAATAATAATAGGTCAACACCCCGACATCTAATAGTAAAACTTATGAGTCCCAGAGACAAAGAGAAAATCCTCAAAGCAGCTCAGGACAAGAGATATGTAACCTACAATGGTAGAAATATTAGATTGGCAACAGACCTATCCACAGAGACCTGGCAGGCCAGAAAGGACTGGCAAGATATCTTCAGAGCAATAAACAAGAAAAATATGCAGTCAAGAATACTATATCCAGCTAGGCTGTCATTGAAAATAGAAGGAGAGATAAAGAGCTTCCAGGACAAACAAAAATTAAAGGAATTTGCAAACACGAAGCCAGCCCTACAAGAAATATTGAAAGGGGTCCTCTAAGCAAAGAGAGAGCCAAAGCGCAGCATAGATCAGAAAGGAACACAGACAAGATACAGTAACAGCCACCTTACAGGCCATACAATGGCACTAAATTCATACCTTTCAATAGTTACCCTGAATGTAAATGAGCTAAATGCCCCAATCAAAAGACACAGGCTATCAGATTGGATTAAAAAACAAGACCCATCAATATGCTGTCTGCAAGAGACTCATTTTAGACCCAAAGACACCCCCAGATTGAAAGTGAGGGGGTGGAAAACCATTTACCATGCTAATGGACACAAAAAGAAAGCTGGGGTGGCAATCCTTCTATCAGACAAATTAGATTTTAAAAGAAAGACTGTAATGAGAGATGAGGAAGGACACTCTATCCTCCTTAAAGGGTCTATCCAACAAGAAGATCTAACAATTGTAAATATCTATGCCCCTAACGTGGGAGCAGCCAATTATATAAGGCAATTAATAACAAAAGCAAAGAAACGCATTCACAAAAACACAATAATAGTGGGGGACTTTAACACCCCCCTAACTGAAATGGACAGATAATCTAAGCAAAAGATCAACAAGGAAATAAAGACTTTAAATGACACACTGGACCAAATGGACTTTACAGACATATTCAGAACATTCCATCCCAAAGCAACGGAATACACATTCTTCTCTAGTGCCCATGGAACGTTCTCCAGAATTGATCACATCCTAGGTCACAAATCAGGTCTCAACCGGTACCAAAAGACTGGGATTATTCCCTGCATATTTTCAGACCACAATGCTTTGAAACTAGAACTCAATCACAAGAGGAAAGTCAGAAAGAACTCAAATATATGGAGGTTAAAGAGCATCCTACTAAAGAATGATGGGGCAACCAGGAAACTAAAGAAGAATTAAAAAATTCATGGAAACAAATGAAAATGAAAACACAACTGTTCAAAATCTTTGGGATACAGCAAAGGCAGTCCTAAGAGGAAAGTCTATAGCAATACAAGCCTTTCTCAAGAAGCAAGAAAGGTCTCAAATACACAACCTAACCCTACACCTAAAGGAGCTGGAGAAAAAATTGCAAGTAAAGCCTAAACCCAGCAGGAGAAGAGAAATCATAAAGATGAGAGCAGAAATCAATGAAATAGTAACCAAAAGAACAGTAGAACAGATCAACGAAACTAGGAGCTGGTTCTTTGAAAGAATTAACAAGATTGATAAACCCCTGGCCAGACTGATCAAAAAGAAAAGAGAAATGACTCAAATCAACAAAATCATGAATGAAAGAGGAGAGATCACAACCAACACCAAAGAAATACAAACAATTATAAGAACATATTATGAGCAACTCTATGCCAGCAAATTAGATAACCTGGAAGAAATGGGTGTATTCCTAGAGATATATCAACAACCAAAATTGAACCAGGAGGAAATAGAAAACCTGAACAGACCTATAACTACTAAGGAAATTGAAGCAGTCATCAAAAATCTCCCAAAAAACAAAAGCCCAGGGCCAGATGGCTTCCCAGGGGAATTCTATCAGACATTTAAAGAAGAATTAATACCTATTCTCCTGAAACTGTTTCAAAAAATAGAAATGGAAGGAAAACTTCCAAACTCATTTTATGAGGCCAGCATTACCTTAATCCCAAAACCAGACAAGGACCCCATCAAAAAGGAGAATTACAGACCAATATCCTTGATGAACACGGATGCAAAAATTCTCACCGAAATACTAGCCAAGAGGATCCAACAGTCCATTAAAAGGATTATTCACCAGGACCAAGTGGGATTTATCCCTGGGCTGCAAGGATGGTTCAACATCCACAAATCAATCAACGTAAGACAATACAATAACAAAAGAAAGAACAAGAATCATATGATCTTCTCAATAGATGCAGAAAAAGCATTTGACAAAGTACAGCATCCTTTCTTGATCAAAACTCTTCAGCGTATAAGGATATCATACCTCAATATCATAAAAGCCATCCATGAAAAACCTACAGCCAATATCATTCTCAATGGGGAAAAGCTGAGAGCTTTTCCCCTAAGGTCAGGAATGCGGCAGGGATGTCCACTCTCACCACTGCTATTCAACACAGTATTAGAAGTCCTAGCCACAGCAATCACACAACAAAAAGAAATCAAAGGCATCCAAATCGACAAAGAGGAAGTCAAATTCTCACTCTTTGCAGATGATATGATACTGTATGTGGAAAACCCAAAAGACTGCACCCCAAAACTGCTAGAACTCATACAGGAATTCAGTAAAGTAGCAGGATAAAAAATCAATGCACAGAAATCAGTGGCATTCCTATACACCAACAACAAGACAGAAGAGAGACAAATCAAGGAGTCGATCTCATTTACAACTGCACGCAAAACCATAAGATACCCAGGAATAAATTGAACCAAAGAGGCAAAGGATCTGTACTCAGAAAACTATAAAATACTCATGAAAGAAATTGAAGAAGACACAAAGAAATGGAAAAATGTTCACTCATGGATTGGGAGAACCGACATTGTGAAGATGTCAATGCTACCTAGAGCAATCTATACATTCAATGCAATTCCCTTCAAAATACCATCCACTTTTTTCAAAGAAATGGAACAAAGAATCCTAAAATTTGTATGGAACCAGAAGAGACCCCAAATAGCCAGAGGAATATTGAAAAAGAAAAGCAAAGCTGGCGGCATCACAATTCCGGACTTCCACCTCTATTACAAAGCTGTCATCATCAAGACAGTATGGTACTGGCACAAAAACAGACACATAGATCAATGGAACAGAATCGAGAGCCCAGAAATGGACCCTCAACTCTATGGTCAACTCATCTTTGACAGAACAGGAAAGAATGTCCAATGGAAAAAAGACAGTCTGTTCAACAAATGGTGTTGGGACAATTGGAGAGCCACATGCAGAAAAATGAAACTGGACCATTTCCTTACACCACACACAAAAATAGACTCCAAATGGTTGAAAGACCTAAACGTGAGACAGGAGTCCATCAAAATCCTAAAGGAGAACACAGGTAGCAACCTCTTCGACCTCAGCCGCAGCAACTTCTTCCTAGAAACATCGCCAAAAGCAAGGGAAGCAAGGGCAAAAATGAACTATTGGGATTTCATCAAGATAAAAAGCTTTTGCACAGCAAAAGAAACAGTCCACAAAACCAACAGACACCTGACAGAATGGGAGAAAATATTTGCAAATGACATATCAGATAAAGGGCTAGTATCCAAAATCTATAAAGAACTTATCAAACTCAACACCCAAAGAACAAATAATCCAATGAAGAAATGGGCAAAAGACATGAACAGACATTTTTCCAAAGAAGACATCCAAATGGCCAACAGACACATGAAAAAGTGCTCAACATTGCTCGGCATCAGGGAAATCCAAATCAAAACCCCAATGAGATACCCCCTCACACCAGTCAGAATGGCTAAAATTAACAAGTCAGGAAACGACAGATGTTGGTTGGGTTGTGGAGAAAGGGGAACCCTCCTACACTTTTGGTGGGAATGCAAGCTGGTGCAACCACTCTGGAAAACACTATGGAGGTTCCTCAAACAGTTGAAAATAGAGCTACCACACAATCCAACAATTGCACTACTGGGTATTTACCACAAAGATACAAATTTAGGGATCTGAAGGGGTTCGTGCACCATGATGTTTATAGCAGCAATGTCCACAATAGCCAAACTGTGGAAAGAGCCAAGATGTCCATCGACAGATGAATGGCTAAAGAAGAGGTGGTATATACACACGATGGAATATTATGCAGCCATCAAAAGGAATGAGATCCTGCCATTTGCAATGACGTGGATGGAACTGGAGGGTGTTATGCTGAGTGAAATAAGTCAATCAGAGAAAGACGTGTATCATATCACCTCACTGATATGAGGAATTCTTAATCTCAGGAAACAAACTGAGTGTTTCTGGAGTGGTGGGGGGTGGGAGGGATGGGGTGGCTGGGTGATAGACATTGGGGAGGGTATTGCTATGGTGAGCGCTGTGAATTGTGCAAGACTGCTGAGTCACAGATCTGTACTTCTGAAACAAATAATGCAACATATGTTAAGAAAAAAGAAAAAGAAGAAGATAGCAGGAGGGGAAGAATGAAGAGGAGTAAGTCAGAGGGCAGACGAACCATGAGAGACGATGGACTCTGAAAAACAAACTGAGGGTTCTAGAGGGGAGGTGGGTAGGGGGATGGGTTAGCCTGGTGATGGGTATTAAAGAGGGCACATTCTGCATGGAGCACTGGGTGTTATGCACAAACAATGAATCACGGAACACTACATCAAAAACTAATGATATAATATATGGTAATTAACATAACAATAAAAAAATTTTTAAAAAGAATGATATAGTGTCCTTCTGTGTCTCTAATTACAGACTTTAGTTTAAAATCTAATTTGCCTGATATAAGAATTGCTGCCCCAGCTTTCTTTTGAGGTCCGCTGGCATGGAAGATGGATCTCCATCCCTTCACTTTCAGTCTGGTTGTATCTTTAGGTTCAAAATGAGTCTCTTGTAGTCAGCATATGGATGGGTCCTGTGGAGAAAGGGAAAGACAATTTAATAGCTAGGGTAACTGATGCAGAAGAACGAATAAAAAGACAGCTTTTTATCCAATCTGCAACCCTATGCCGTTTTATGGGAGCATTTAGGCCATTCACGTTGAGAGTGATTATTGAAAGATATGAATTAATTGTCACCATGTTGCCTGTGAAGACGTTGTTTTTATAGATTGTCCCTGTAAACTTCTGTTGTATATCACTCTTGGGGTCTTTCTCCTTTTATAGAATTCCCCTTAATATTTCTTGCAGGACTGGCTTAGTGATCACATATTCTTTCAGTTTCTGCCAGTCATGGAAGCTCTGCATCTCTCCATCCATTCTAAATGAAAGCCTTGCCGGATAAAGTATTCTTGTATGCATGTTCTTCTCATTTAGTACCCTGAATATGTCTTGCCAGGCCTTTCTGGCTTGCCAGGTCTCTGTGGATAGGTCTAACGTTATTCTGATGTTCCTCCCTCTGTACATAAGGAATCTCTTCCCCCTAACTGCCCTTAGATGGCTTCCTTGGTTCTAAGACTTGCAAGTTTTACTATTACATGCCGGGGTGTTGGCCTGTTTTCCTTGATCTTGGGAGGGGTCCTCTCTGCCTCTAGGATGTGAATGTTTGTTTCATTCCCCAGATTAGGGAAGTTCTCAGCTACGATTTGCTCAAATACATGTTCTAGTCCTCTCTCTCTCTCCACTCCCTCCGGGATTCCAATTATTCTGACATTGGAATGCTTCATAGTGTCACTTAGTTCTCTGATTCTATTTTCTGAGTTGTTTTTCCCTGGCCTCCTCTTTTCCCTTTCTATATATTATATTGTCTTCCAGGTTGCTTATTCGTTCTTCTGCATCAGTTACCCTAGCTGGTAAATTATCTAGATTGGATTGGATCTCATTGATAGCATTTTTAAGTTCTGCCAATTTAGCTTTCATTTCTGCCCTTAGAGACTCTATGTTGCCATTAATTGATTTCTCCATTCTAGCCATTATCTTCACAATTGCTAGCCTGAATTCCATCTCTGACATCATGGTTATATCTGCATCCATTTGTAAATCTGCAGCATAAGTCATAATCTCTGAGTCTTTTCTATTTTGGGGGCTCCTCCTCCTAGTCATTCTGTTGATGGGTGGTTGAGGGAATGTATAGAGCCCAAAGTAGTGACCAGAACCCAAGCAAGATGCACCTGTTTTCTTGGGACCTTAGAGTTGCTGGCCTCTTGTTTTCCCAGCCTGTTTTCCGGAGGATGGGCCTGCCGCGCTGTTACTCTGGCAACCCTGTTTGAGCGGAGTTGCCCTGCCCCCCCTGTGATGGGGGATGGGCTCAGTGGGAATCAGTTTTGGGGGCTTTTGTTCTCTGGCAGCTTTCCCTGGCAGCTTTCCGTGTCTCTTCTGTGAGTCAGAGCAGAAGAGACCATTTCCCACCCTCTGCCTCAGAGCAGATAGACCACAGTCTGTTCTTCAGTGAGCTCTCCAGGCCACACTCTCTCTGTTTCTGTCTGTGCTGCTATAAACTGCAGCATCCTGGGTTGTGTGCCCCTCCGCAGTGCCCCCAGTCCTGCCTCCAGGTCGGAGCATGTCTCTGCCCTTTGTGCTTCTAAAACCACCAGCCGCCCCCAGATTGCACACACAACCCCGCCACTCCGGGTTTCTGCCACAGGGGCTGCCCTAAAGTCCTTTCCCCACCGCTACTGGTCTACGAGTCTGTGCCCCATCCCCAGCGCACAAAGCTGTCGCTCATCGGCGGTATAGGAAACCCACGGCCAGGCACCCTCCCGCTGCCATTTATCCTCCGATATCTGCCCGCGGAATCACATTCCCCACTTCATAACTTGAAACCAACCGCCTGTGATATTCTGTTTGTAGAGATCCAGATCTTCTTACATCTCGGGCTGGTTTCATGGGTCCTTAGAGTGGTCTGGTAGATATCCAGCTCAATTCCAGGGACCAGTTGAAATAGGGTCCCCTACTCCTCCGCCATCTTTCCTAGTCCCCTACTCTCTGCTTTTTACCTAGAACTTATGTCTGGAAGATTTCCAGATCTCTACCTTAGGACCCAATGAACCCTCAGTTCCAGCACCTTATCTCTGACTGATTCAACTCATCCCACACTGAAGTCATCTCTGCCCCAGGCCTGCTGCTCTCCTGCTCCTCCTCCTGCTCTTTGTCCCAGTGAAGAATATCACCAGCGACCAGCGACAAGTGATGGCCAAAGTCAGGCCACTGTAAGTCATCATTGACTCTTCCATGTCCTCCCACACTTTCTTGACAGTGCTGTCCTACCCATTGTACCTGCTTACTACCTCCCAAACCTCTCCCCCTCTCTAGTCCCCTTTCCTGTCCCAGGCCAGGTCCTCATCTTCTCTTCCCTGAAAACTGCCTCCCCCAACACTACATTCTCCTCACCACAGTGTTTTCTCTATTAAACAAACAATTTCTTATGCTCAAAAGCCTCAGGACCCCAAGGTTAGCATCCAAATGCTATTGTATGGCCCCCAAGAACCTTCATGTTCTGACTCTGTCTGCCTCCTCCAGCCACAAAGCTGTGTAGCGTCTGCCCCCAACTCTGTCTCTACCACAACAAAAGTGTCCTTGGACACCCCACACCTTTGTCTTCTACTACACCTCCTGCTTGCACCACCTCTTTTACCTTCTTTTTGCCCACTGAGACTGTTCAAGATTTGTCAACTCTCTAACCCCAGATCCGGTTTGGGTACCCCTTCTCTGTGGTTCCTTCATCAGAGTACTCAGTATTATAAACATGTAATCACATGTCACTAGACTCTGAACTTGAGGGCAAGAGCTGGGGGGGGGGGGTTGGCCTTTGCATCCCCAGCACAGAGAGGGGGCTAAACAAGTGTTTGTTGGATGGTTGGATGGATGGATGGATGGATGGAAAAATGAAGTTACTGCCTGGGAAAAGTTCCCTGCTTATTCAGAGGTGGTCTACTGTTTAGATTCCTCATGTTAACCCCAAGCCTCTGGCACCTATTACATGAGATCTCAGGCCTCAGAACCTAAAGCACCATAGCTGGATGCTTCCACTGGGACCAGGGAGTTGGAACAGCCTCCCTGGGTGCACTGCCAGAGAGTGTAGGCACAGGGCTCCAGCTCTGCTCTCTCAGCCCAGAGAGGTGCTCCTGCCAGACCAGGGAAATGGGAGCAGTGTAGGGAAGCATGTGATCAGAAGACAGTTGGTCCCCTGCAGAAGAAGAGAGCTCTGAGTCATGTGTCAGCCTGGGGAAATCCAGAACAAGAGCACAAAGGTCAGAGTCTCCATTGATGATTTAACTAGATGCAAACACTTGAAAAAGTTTCAAGAGCTCCTGCTCCTGTGAATAACAACCACAAAGGGGCTACCATAGCACTAACAGTGTTGCCTCATCCTACTCTGATTGCTCTCCCACCATATTATACCTTTTAAACTCTTAGCCATCCTTTAAGACTCAGTTCAAATGCCACCGGAAGTCATCACTGACTCCTCCTGGAGTCTGTGAAGCTGTCCAAAGCCATCCAGCCCAGTCTGAATTGGCCATTATTTCCCCCACAATTCTGTAGTACATTGTTCATATTTCTTTTACAACACTGATCTCAATTTCTCTTTCAAAGGTATTCTGTATGGCTATCTTAGTCTACATCCTTGGCATGATTAAAAATTACCTGGCAGGGAGAAACTATGTTTTATATCCATGTCTGCATACCCTGTGGTTCTAGCCCTATGTTCTAGGCATTTGATAAATGCCCATCGAATTGAATAATAATTTTCAAAGCATTACAAAACACCAAGCAAACAACTAGGTTCATAAGTTCAAAGTAGATGGAGAAAATAGGAGTGATCACATGGGGGGACTCCTCTGGGAAGACTTCCTGAAGGAGGTGTGGCTGGAGGGGACTATGTGAGGAGGGGCTAAGAAGCATGAAGGAAGCCTGACTATTGTCTTAACTGATGGATGGGAAAGGCCAGGCTTTTCTCCTTCCTTACCCACCTTTTCTCTTCATCCCAATATAGGGTAGTGGCAGTATAGGACAGGGGTTAAAATGTGGACTCTCAAGGCAGACTGCCTGGCTGTATATTCTAGCTCAGCCACTTAACAGCTGTGTGACTTTGGGCTACCCACTTCGCCTATCTGATCTTGGTTTCCTCCCCTGTAGAGTAAGGAAAAATAGTATCTAACCTCACTGGATTGTGTGATGATTTAATGAGTTAATCTATGTAAAACTCTTATTAGGTGCCAACAGCTAATCTCAGTGCTCCGAGTAGATTAATTCATTTTATCCTCAGACAGCACAATGAAGTTGGTACTATTATTATCTTACTCTATAGAGGAGGAAACTGAGATCCAGACAGCATGGGTGGGGAGATCATCAACATAGCCTACCCCAAAATGTCACACATTCTTCAAACATAACAAACTTCGACCTGCTTACCCCAAACCACCCAACTCTTTCTCTGAAGAACCAGAACCACAATCACAGCTCAAAATATTACGAACTTTCTTTTGTTGTAATTCATAACCATCTGCAAAACACGTTCCCATTATATCCTCACTGCACCCTGATGAAAGAGCCCTATCCATCCTGCTTTTCAGATGAGCACCTGATGTCTAAAGAGGCAAGAAGCTGCCTTCTCAAAGGAATGCATGTGTGCAAGAAGCAAGAAGCTTCCTTCTCAAAGGCAGGTACCATGGCTCCTGGTCAGAGCCCCTCCTCTAGGTCAGAGCAGCCTCCAGCATGGAGGCCGGGCCACAGGGCATTAGCAGCCCCATGACCTCCTCTTCCTCACACCTCCTCCAGGGACTGAAAAACTTGTCCTGCTCCACTGTGGCTGCTGAGGGCCTGGCTCATACCATTAAGAAGGTCAGAGAACTTATAGCAAAACTACTGAGGCTCCAAGGTCCGCAGATGATAGAAAAAAGAAAATGAGAAGACATACAAATGGCTAACAGACACATGAAAAAATGTTCATCATCATTAGCCATCAGGGCAATTCAAATCAAAACCACATTGAGATATCACCTTACACCAGTCAGAATGGCAAAAACTGACAAGGCAAAAAAAAAAAAAATGTTGGAGAGGTTGTGGAGAAAGGGGAATCCTCTTACACTGTTGGTGGGAATGCAAGTTGGTACAGCCACTTTGGAAACGGTGTGGAGGTTCCTCAAAAAATTAAAAATAAAGCTACCCTCTGACCTAGCAATTGCACTACTGGGTATTTACCCCAAAGACACAGATATAGTGAAAAGAAGGGCCACATGCGAAAGGAGGAGGAAGATGGCAGAGGAGTAAGATACCTAAATTTCGTCTGGCCCCAGGAATTCAGCTAAATAGGGATCAAACCATTCTAAACACCTACAAACTCAACAGGAGATCGAAGAAAAGAATAGCAGCAAATCTCTGAACAGAAAAGCGATGACTTTCTGGAAGGTAGGACATGCGGAGAAGTGAATCCGAGGCAATATATGGGAAGATAGATGGCGGGGGGAGGTGGTAGGGAGTCTCCATCAGCCAGCTACCGGCAAGTGATAGAGCAGCAGAGCACAAAATCAGAAATTTTAGAAGTCTGCTCCACTGAGGGAGGTCACTTCAGTGGCTAAGAGGGGGTGGAACACTTGCTGGGACAGTGCAGTCTCAGGACCCTCGGGGTCACAGAAAGACCAGGGGTGCCTGAGTGCAGCAGAGCTCCCAGGTATTGGAACGGGGAAGCTGGCTGCAAAGACAGAGCTGAGGAATGGGCTCTCAGCTGGGGTTGCCATAAACCGTGATCCACGGCACAGTCGGGCCACTGCTCTTCAGGCAGGGACCCAACAAGCGGCAGATCTGGGGAGACTCCCCTTCCTCCTGTAGAAGAAGTGGCACAGGAGTACACTGCAGGAATCTGCTGGGTTTGGAAACTCCAAACAGGGTCATGTGCCAGAGACAGAAACACTCAGTCACAGGCCAGGTGAGCCCATGCTCACTGGATTGTGATTGACTGCTTTTCTCTGGGGGCTCACTGAGGAGTGGGGCCCTAGTTCTCGGCTCCTCTGGGGTGGAGATTGAAGGCCTCCATTTTCTTTCTCATCCTCCAAAGCTGTACAGAAAGCTTGCAGGGAACAAAAGCTCCTGAAAGCAAACCCAAGCAGATTACTTAGCATGGCCCCTGGCAAGGGCGGGGCAATTCCACCTCAGGAAAAGACATTTGAGAACCACTGCAACAGGCTCTCCCCCATAAGATCTGCAAGAACACCCAGCCAAGACCAAGTTTACTGATCAATGACAATGGCAGAACTCCAGCAGTAAGGGAATACAGCTCATAGAATTCATGGTTTTATTCCCCTGATTCTTTAGTCTTTCAAAGTTAATTTTTTTCTTTTTCTTTTTTCTTTTTCTATTTTTTTAATTTTTCTTTTACACTTTTTCAACCAACATCTTATCAGTCCCTTTTTAAAAAATCTTTTTTATTATTCATTTTTAGAGTAATATACTATCACTTCATTGTAGTTAACCTTACTTTTGGTATATATACATAAGTTGTTCTCTCTTTAAAATTTTGGGATACAGTTTCTTCTAACAGACCAAAATATCCCCTAAATCTCTAGTATATGGCTTTGTTCTAGTCTCCTGCCTGATCACATTCTCTCCCTTTTTATTTTAAATTTCTCTTCTTTTTTCAACCAACTTCTTATCAATTCCTTTTATAAAATCCTTTATAATTTTCATCTTTACAGTCATATTCTATCCCTGCATCATATTTACCCTAATTTTTGTACATATATGAGTTTTTCTTTCTTTAAAATTTTGGGAGGCAGTTTCTTCTAACAGACAAAAATACTCCCAAAATCTAGTGTGTGACATGGATCTATTCACCAGCCTGGTCATATTTGATCATATTCTTTTTTTTCTTTTTCTTTTTCTTTTTTTTCCTTTTCTTTTTTCTTTCTTTCCCTTTCTTTTCCCCCAGTTTCGGGTCTCTTCTGATTTGTTTAGTGTATATTTTTCTGGGGTCATTGTTACTCTGTTAGCATTTTGTTCTCTCGTTCATCTGTTCTCCTCTGGACAAAATGACAAGACGGAAAAACTCAACTCAAAAAAAAGAACAAGAGGGAGTACTGACTGCGAGGCACCTAATTTATATGGACATCAGTAAGATGTTGGAACTAGAGTTCAGAATGACGATTATAGAGATATTAGCTGGGCTTGAAAAAAACATGGAAGATACTAGAGAAACCCTTTCTGGAGAAATAAAAGAACTAAAATCTAACCAAGTCAAAATAAAAAAGGCTATTAATGAGGTGCAGTCAAAAATGGAGGTTCTAACTGCTAGGATAAATGAGGCAGAAGAGAGAATTAGTGATATAAAAGACCAAACGATGCAGAATATGGAGGTAAGAAAAAGAGAGGAAAACAAGGACGGATCACGAGGGGAGAATTAGAGAGATAAGTGATACCATAAAGTGAAATAATAATAGAATAAATGGGATCCCAGAAGAGGAAAGATGGAGAGAGAGGGGCAGAAGGTATATTGGAGCAAATTATACTGAAGAACCTCCCAAACCAGGGGAAGGAAACAAGTATCCAAATCCAAGAAGCACAGAAAACCACCCTCAAAATCAGTATAAATAGGTCAACACCCCAACATCTAAAAGTGAAACTTGCAAATATCGAGACAAAAAGAAAATTCTGAAAGCAGCTCTGGACAAGAAGTGGTTTCTCCTACCAGGGTAGAAACAGAAGACTGGAAGGCCAGAAAGGACCGGCATGATATATTCAGGGCGCTAAATGAGAAAAATATGCAGACAAGAATACTATATCCAGCTAGGCTGTCACTGAAAATAGAAGGAGAGGGAGGGGGAAAAGATGGCGGAGGAGTAGGGGACCCTATTCCAACCGGCCCCAGGAATTGAGCTGGATATCTACCAGACAACTCTGAACACCCATGAAATCAGCCTGAGATGTAAGAAGATAGATCTGGATCTCTACAAACAGAATATCTCAGGTGGTTGTTTTGAGGTACATAGCAGGGAGCCGTGATTCCACAAGCAGATATCGGAGGATAAATGGCAGTGGGAGGAAGGCTGGCCATGGGGATCCTACATTGTCAGTGAGTGATAGCCTCCTGTGCTGGGGACTAGGCACAGACTCGCAAACCTTTAGTGGCAGGGAAAGGAATTTAGGGCAGCCCCCTGGATGGAAACCCGGAGGGGTGGGGCCCGCCTGTGAACTGGGGGCGGCTGGCGGTTTTAGAAGCACAAAAGGCAGAAACGAGCTCCGACCAACTAACTCTACACCGTAAAGAACTAGAGAAAAAGCAACAAATGATGCCTAAGCCACGCATCAGAAAAGAAATAATTAAGATTAGAGCAGAGATCAATGAAATAGAAACCAGAAACACAGTAGATCAGATCAACGAAACTAGAAGTTGGTTCTTTGACAAAATTAATAAGATCGATAAACCAATGGCCAGACTGATCCAAAAAAAAAGAGAAAGGACCCAAATTAATAAAATTATGAATGAAAGGGGAGAGATCATGACTAACACCAAGGAAATGGAAACAATCATTAGAAATTATTATCAACAACTATATGCCAATAAACTAAGCAATCTGGATGAAATGGAGGCCTTCCTAGAAACCTATAAGCTGCCAAGACTGAAACAGGAAGAAATTGACAACCCGAATAGGCCAATAACCAGTAACGAGATTGAACCAGTGATCAAAAACTTCCCAAAAAACAAAAGTCCAGGCCCTGATGGAGTCCCTGTGGAATTCTACCAAACATTCAAAGAAGAAATAATACCTATTCTACTGAAGTTGTTTCAAAAAATAGAAACAGAAGGAAAGCTTCTGGACTCATTGAATGGGGCCAGCATTACCTTAATCCCCAAACCAGGCAAAGGCCCCATCAAAAAGGAGAATTTTAGACCAATATCCTTGATGAATATGGATTGCAAAATCCTCAACAAAATCCTAGCTAATAGGATCCAACAATACATTAAAAGGATCATCCAGAATGACCAAGTGGGATTTACCCTGGGATACAAGGGTGGTTCAACATTCACAAATCAATCAATGTGATAGAACACATTAATAAGAGGAGGGAGAGGAACCATATGGTCCTCTCATTTGATGCAGAAAAAGCTTTTGACAAAATATCATCCTTTCCTGATTAAAACTCTTCAGAGTATAGGGATAGAGGGAACATTCCTCAAGTTTATAAAATCCATCTATGAAAAACCCACAGCGAATATCATCCTCAATGGGGAAAAGCTGAGAGACTTTCCCTTAAGATCAGAAACATGTCAAGGATGCCCACTCTCACCACTATTTTTCAACATAGTACTAGAAGTCCTAGCAACAGCAATCAGACAACAAAAAGAAATAAAAGGTATTCAAAATGGCAAAGAAGAAGTCAAACTCCCTCTTTTTGCAAATGACATAATACTTTATGTGGAATACCTAAAAGACTCTACCCCCAAATTACTACAACTCATACAGCAATTCAGTAATGTGGCAGGATGCAAAATCAATGCACAGAAATCAGTTGCTTTTTATACACTAACAACACAAGAGTAAAAGAGAAATTAGAGAAATGATTCCATTTATAATAGCACCAAAAACCATAAGATAAGTCGGAATAAACCAACCAAAGAGGCAAAAGATCTATACTCTAGAACTACAGAACATTCATGAAAGAACTGAAGACAAAACAAAAAGAGGAAAAACATTCAAAATGTTTGAAAGACCTAAATGTGAGCCAGGAGTCCATCAACATCCTGAAGCAGAACACAGGCAGCAACCTCTTCGACCTCAGCTGCAGCAAATTCTTCCTAGAAACATCGCCAAAGGCAAGGGAAGCAGGGGTAAAAATGAACTATTGGGACATCATCAAGATAAAAAGTTTTTGCACAGCAAAAGAAACAGTCAACAAAACCAAAATACAACCGAAAGAATGGGAGAAGATATTTGCAAATGACGTATCAGATAAAGGGCTAGTATCCAAAATCTATAAAGAACTTATCAAACTCAATACCCAAAGAACAAATGATGCAATCAAGAAACAGGCAGAAGACATGAACAGACATTTTTCCAAAGAAGACCTCCAAATGGCCAACAGACACATGAAAAAGTGTTCATCATTGCTCAGCATCAGGGAAATCCAAATCAAAACCTCAATGAGATACCACCTCACACCAGTCAGAATGGCTAAAATTAACAAGTCAGGAAATGACAGATTTTGGCAAGGATGTGGAGAAAGGGGAACCCTCTTACACTGTTGGTGAGAATGCAAGCTGGTGCAGCCACTCTGGAAAGCAGTATGGAGGTTCCTCAAAAAGTTGAAGATAGAGCTACCTTACAACCCAGCAATTGCACTACTGGGTATTTACCCCAAGGATACAAATGTAGTGATCCAAAGGGGTACGTGCACCCCGATGATTATAGCAGCAACGTCCACAATAGTCAAACTGTGGAAAGAGCCAAGATGTCCATCGACAGATGAATGGATAAAGAAGAAGTGGTATATACATACAATGGAATATTATGCATCCATCAAAAAAACCAAAATCTTGCCATTTGCAACGACGTGGATGGAACTGGAGGGTATTATGCTGAGCGAAATAAGTCAATCAGAGAAAGACATGTATCATATGATCTCACTGATAGGAGGAATTCTTAATCTCAGGAAACAAACAGTGTTTCTGGAGTGGTGGGGGGTGGGAGGAATGGGGTGGCTTGGTGATAGAGATTGGGGAGGGTATGTGCTATGTTGAGTGCTACGAATTGTGTAAGACTGTTGAATCACAGACCTTTACCTCTGAAACAAATAATACATTATATGTTAAATTAAAAAAAAAAACAGAAGATAGCAGGAAGGGAAAAATGAAGGGGGGGATATCGGAGGGGGAGCTGAACCATGAATGACTATGCACTCTGACAAACTGAGGGTTCTAGAGGGGAGGGGTGTGGGGTGATGGGTTAGCCTGCTGATGGATATTAAAGAGGCATGTACTTCCTCCCTCCCTCTGTTCCCCGGCCTCCGAGAGCTCTTCTGCTCCGCGGCCTCCACCCCGCCGCCATGTACCACTGCCTGGGCGAAGCGCTGCTGCTGTCCCGCGCAGGGCCCGCTGCCTTGGGTTCCGTGTTGGCCAACTCGGCAGCGCTGCTGGGCCGGCCCTGCGGGCAGCACGCCATCGCCGCCGTGGTCGCTGCCCCGTAGGCAGGGCTCGCGCCGCCCAGCCGGCGACACTACAGCGAGGCGGCGGCCGACCGCGAGGACGACTCCAATTTCTTCAAGATGGTGGAGGGCTTCTTCGACCACGGGGCCAGCATCGTGGAGGACAAGCTGGTGGAGGACCTCAAGACCCGGGAGAGCGAGGAGCAGACCTCAAGACCGGGTGCACGGCATCCTGCGGATCATCAAGCCCTGCAACCATATGCTGAGCCTGAGCTTCCCCATCCGGCCCCACGATGGGTCCTGGGAGGTCATCGAAGGCTACCGGGCCCAGCACAGCCAGCACCACACGCCCTGCAAGGGAGGTATCCATTACAGCACTGATGTGAGTGTGGATAAAGTGAAGGCTCTGGCTTCTTTGATGACATACAAGTGTGCAGTGGTTGATGTGCCATTTGGGTGTGCCCAGGCTGGTGCTAAGATCAATCCCAAGAACTATACTGATAATGAATTGGAAAAGATCACAAGGAGGTTTACCATGGAGCTGGCAAAGAAGGGCTTTATTGGTCCTGGCATTAATGTGCCTGCCCCAGACATGAGCACAGGCGAGCGGGAGATGTCCTGGATTGCTGACACCTATGCCAGCACCATAGGGCACTATGATATTAATGCCCATGCCTGTGTTACCAGTAAGCCCATCAGTCAGGGCAGAATCCATAGGCGGATCTCTGCTACTGGCTGGAGAGTCTTCCATGGGCTTGAAAATTTCATCAACGAAGCTTCTTACATGATTTTTTTAGGAATGACACCAGGGTTTGGAGATAAAACATTCATTGTTCAGGGATTTGGTAATGTAGGCCTGCACTCTATGAGATATTTACATCGTTTTGGTGCTAAATGTGTTGGTGTTGGTGAATCTGATGGGAGCATAGGGAATCCAGATGGTATTGACCCAAAGGAACTGGAAGACTTCAAATTGCAACATGGATCAATCCTGGGCTTCCCCAAGGCAAAGCCCTATGAAGGGAGCATCTTGGAAGCTGACTGTGACATCCTGATCCCTGCTGCCAGTGAAAAGCAGCTGACCAAGTCCAATGCACCCAGAGTCAAAGCCAAGATCATTGCCGAGGGTGCCAATGGGCCGACAACTCCAGAAGCTGATAAGATCTTCCTGGAGAGGAACATTATGGTGATTCCAGATCTCTACTTGAATGCTGGAGGAGTGACAGTATCTTACTTCGAGTGGCTTAAGAATCTAAATCATGTCAGCTACGGCCGTTTGACCTTCAAATATGAAAGGGATTCTAACTACCACTTCCTCATGTCTGTTCAAGAGAGCTTAGAAAGAAAACTTGGGAAACATGGTGGCACTATTCCCGTTGTACCCACAGCAGAGTTCCAAGACAGGATATCGGATGCCTCCGAGAAAGACATCGTGCACTCTAGCTTAGCTTATACCATGGAGCACTCTGCCAGGCAAATCATGCACACGACCATGAAGTACAACCTGGGTTTGGATCTGAGAATGGCCGCGTATGTCAACGCCATTGAGAAAGTTTTCAAGGTGTACAATGAAGCTGGTGTGACCTTCACATGGACGGAGTGTGGCTGACCTCTTCACTGCCCTCTTCCCCTCTTCATCTGCAGACTCTTCACAAGTTTACATGTAACCACAGAAATCTCTCTCTCTCTCTCAACTTACTAGATAATGGACATCATTCTCAACAAGTCAGTCCAAATCAGCCCCTTTGAGAAAAAAGAAATTAAGGTTGGGGGATCATGTACAAGCTGATGAATATGAAAGTAGAAATTACCTATGCCAGAGAGCCATTTGGATATTTTGCCATTAAATGAAAGGCCTCTTCCGTCTGTCTGTGCTGCTTTGTTCCGTGGCCGCTTTGAGTGTGGTCAGAGCTGGGGCCAGGAACACACCCGTTGCCCAGGAGCAGCCAGCTACTGACCGCTTCAGCTCTGGACGAGTCAGACACGCTCTAAAGCATCAGATGTGAGCATTTTCAGAAGGTGGCATGGTCCTCAAGTGAGTTACTGGTATTTTACATCAGCAAAAAAACTCAATTTCACAGATTGCAACAAAAATAAAACTGTTTCTCTTTATGCATTTTATTCACTTAGAATAAAATAAGTAGATGCTGCTGTAATAAAATTGCCTTTAATCACTTACCAAGCCTAACCTTGACTCAAGCAGTGAATGCCTATAAACATAATAAATGAAAAAAAGCTAGTATTTTTATAATATAAAACAGTATCATTTATAGCTTATCAATCATGTATTGTTGTCCAGCAAAAATAAAATGTCCGATGGAGAATTAAGTTATCCTCATACCTGCAAATGGTGGAGGCTATTTTTATTAAGACTGTCAGAATTTACTAACTGCAATTATGACATATAGTCCAAAGAGTGCAGTGACCTCCTTATCATGTTAATTAATTGTTCTCCTTTGAAGATCTACTGTGTTGTCTAATTGAACA
Source organism: Callorhinus ursinus (assembly GCF_003265705.2). NCBI lineage: Eukaryota > Metazoa > Chordata > Mammalia > Carnivora > Otariidae > Callorhinus > Callorhinus ursinus. The sequence continues at coordinate 335,768 of NW_027397152.1, forward strand.
ATATTTCAAGTAGAGTGTCCCAGAAAAAAACCACTTGGGCTCCCACTTTGGAGTCTAGCTGGCGGCTCCGAGCCCTGCCAATGGCCCCGACTTGGCCTGACTTGGTGTCCTCTTTGAGAGGCCTGAATTCTGCACACAGCTTCATTACCACTGGGCTGGAAACAACCTTGGGTTGAGTGTTTTGTTTGGGAGTTATTTCGCCAGGGCCTTTTGAACAGTAGTGTCCCAGTGAAGTACTAGATATTATTTATGTAAGAATGAGCCTTTTTTTTTTTCTAAACAATATCCTTTCAGAAGTTTCTAACTACTTTGTAACTGCATGACTTAACCTGGTGATAAAAGCCGTTATTAAAAGTCTACCTTTTCCAAAAAAAAGAGGGCATGTACTGAACAGAGCACTAGGTGTTATACGCAAACAATGAATCATGGAACACTACATCAAAAACTAATGATATAATGTATGGTAATTAAGATAACATAATAAAATTAAAAAAAAAGAGAAAGAAATGGGCAGAAGACAGGAACAGACGTTTTTCTAAAGAAGACACCCAAATGGTCAACAGACACATGAAAATGCTCAATATCGCTCGGCATCAGGGAAATCCAAATCAAAACTTCAATGAGATACCACCACACTCCAGTCAGAATGGCTAAAATTAACAAGTCAGGAAACCACAGATGTTGGCAAGGATGTGGAGAAAGGCGAACCCTCTTACACTGTTGGTGAGAATGCAAGCTGGTGCAGCCACTCTGGAAAGCAGTATGGAGGTTCTTCAGAAAGTTGAAAATAAATCTACCATATGACCCAGCAATTGCAGTACGGGGTATTTACCCCAAAGATACAAATGTAGTGATCTGAAGGTGTAAGTGCACCCCAGTATTTATAGCAGCAATTTCCATAACAGCCAAGCTATGGAAAGAGCCGAGATGTCCATCAACAGATGAATGGAAAAAGAAGATGTGGTATATATATACAATGAAATATTATGCAGCCATCAAAAAAATGAAATCTTGCCATTTGCAATGATGTGGATAGAACTAGAGGGTATTGTGCTAAGTGAAATAAGTCAATCAGAGAAAGACATGTATCATAGGATCTCTCTGATATGAGGAATTCTTAATCTCAGGAAACAAACTGAGGGTTGCTGGAGTGGTGGGGGGTGGGAGGGATGGGGTGGTGGGTGATAGACATTGGGGAGAGTATGTGCTATGGTGAGCGCTGTGAATTGTGCAAGACTGATGAATCACAGACCTGTACTTCTGAAACAAATAATATATTATATGTTAAAGAAAAAAAAAGGTAATAGGAAGGGAAAAATGAAGGGGTGGAAATCAGAGGGGGAGAGGAACCATGGGAGACTATGGACTCTGAGAAACAAACTGAGGGTTCTACAGGGAAGGGGGTTTGGGGGATGGGCTAGCCTGGTAATGGGTATTAAGGAGGGCACATATTGAATGGAGTACTGGGTGTTATACGCAAACAATGAATCATGGAACACTACATCAAAAACTAATGATATAATGCATGGTGATAAGATAACATAATAAAATTAAATTAAAAAAAAGAAGGGCCACACGCACCCCAATGTTCATAGCAGCAATGTCCACAACAGCCAAACTGTGGAAAGAGCCAAAATGCCCTTCAACAGATGAATGGATAAAGAAGATGTGATCCATATATACAATGGAATATTACTCAGCCATCAGAAAGGATGAATACCCAACTTTTGCATCAACATGGATGGGACTGGAGGAGATTATGCTAAGTGAAATAAGTCAAGCAGAGAAAGTCAATTATATGGTTTCACTCATATGTGGAACATAAGGAATAGCATGGAGGACATTAGGAGAAGGAAGGGAAAAATGAAGATGGAGAAATCAGAAGGGGAGATGAACCATTAGAGACAATGGACTCCAGGAAACAAACTGAGGGTTTTAAAGGGGAGAGGGTGGGGTGATGGGTTAGCCTGGTGATGGGTATTAAGGAGGGCACATATTGCATGGAGCACTGGGTGTTATACACAAACAATGAATCATGGAACACTACATCAAAAACTAATGATGTACTGTATGGTGACTAATATAACATAATAAAAAACAGAAAATCATCACTGGAAATTTTTTTTTAAATTCAAAAGTAATTTGCAAAATAAAAGAGTTTAGTTTGGAAGACTAGTTTTCCATCTCTAAAAAGGAGACAAAGGAAGTGAACCAAAAATGTATATATAAGATACAAATCACCAATAAACACATGAAGAAAAAACATGTCCTCATTACAATCAGTAAAAGGAATTCAAATCACTGCACCCAAATACCATCAATTAGAGTAAGAACTCTTTTAAATCATAAAATATTGGTGACTTTTAGGGGCTAAATATTGATGGAAGTGTAAATTGTGACCACCTTTTGAGAGAATAGTTTGGTCTGTGGTTAACTTAAAGTTACTGATGTTCTTTGACTCCTCAATTTCATTTCTAGATATTTATTAAGGAAAAATTTATAAATACATACAAAAATATATGTTTAAGAATATTCATGTTGTATGTTTAACACAAGAAAAACAAGAGGCAATGTAAGTTGCTAAGAGAGGTATGATTATATAAGAACCGGTGTCTCATTCAGTGGAATTCCTTGCTACCACTAAATATGACACACAAAACTTGAAGATTATTTTGTGCCTTTTAAAAAGGTACTTGTAAAAATCAGGTAAAAATAAATAGTATTGTATTTACAATAATCTGTATACTGTAAAAAAATCTGTATACAGGGGCACTATAATGAAATAGTTAAAAGCCACATTCCAGAGCCAGAGGGCTTTTTTCCCCCTACCTGAAGACACTGATTGTGTTTGTAGGGGAAACAGTGGAATGACAGATACAAACCTGGGAAGAGAGCTGGCACTGCAGGTGCCAGGACCCCTAGAACCCTTCATTCTCATCCTCGCCATCCACAAACTGGGTGCCTGAAATTGCCCTTCACAGGCTCTGTGGCCTTGAGCAAGTCACTTAACTTCTCTGCACCTTGTATTCCTCATCTGAATATAAAAATAATAATGGAAACTACCTCTCTGAAGCTGAAAGGACTGAATGAGTTAATAACTGGAACATAGTAAGATATGTGTTAGCCATTATTGTCATTGCTTATGTATGCACACGGAAAAATGACTGGAAGGATGTATAATCTAATGATTGGTTCTGCTGGGTGGTGTCACAGTAATGTTTGTTCTTCCTTTTGATATCTTAATTTTCTAAATTTTCTTTCATGTATTTGTAGTACTTTTAATAAGAAAAAGTATATTGCTTAATTAAAATTAAAGAAATTTGATGCAAATGTCTTGGGAAGAAAAATATGGAATAAAGGTCCAGACCAAGATATGAGAACAATGATTTACTAAGAAACTGGGAGTAGGGGTACTCTAAACTTCAAAAAACCAGGATTGGGGAACAGAGTACCTAGTCTGTGAAAGTTATTTTAATATGTCACCTTAGCTAGGCCATGGTGCCCAGTCGTTTGGTCAAACATCAGTCTAGATGTTACTGTGAAGGTATTTTTTAGATGTCATTGGCATTTAAATCAGTAGATTTTGAATAAAACAAATTACTCTCCACAATGTGGGTGGGCCTCATCTAATCAGTTAATGGCCTTAAGAGAAAAGAACTGGGGTTCCCCCAAGGGAAAGGGAATTCTCCCCCCAGACTGCCTTTGGATTCAAGACTACAGCATCAACTCTTGACAGAGTTTTCAGCCTGCTGATCAGCCCTGTGAATTTCAGACTTGCCAACCCCAGCAATTGTGGGGGAAATAGCCATTTCCTTAACATAAACACTCTCAATTGGCTGTTTCTCTGGAGAATGCCAGCTGATATATAGACCATGTGAAGAAACTAGTGAGAATGATTCTGACACACAACCATCTACACAGCCCCCCAGGAAGTGGTGAGCTAGCCTGTAATTATCGGTGTCCATATCCTCTTTATTATCTGTAGGAACAGTTATTATTATGCTCAAAACAACCAGTCAGAGGGATTATTAGTGCCTGGAAGTGTGTAAGAACACAGCCTTTCTCATCTGAGAAACAAAGGAAAAGCACTCCCCTTCATGGTGGAGCAGAGTTGGTGCTTCCCTGATGGTTTACCTTGAGGACTTTACCTCACACCTTGCAGGGTTTTATGTTTAGTTTTACACACATGGCAGCAGGATCAAAGAGAGACAAGCCGAGTGGAAGCTGCATTTTGGGAGGGGCGTTCCTCCCAAATGGCACATCCAGACAGAAACAACCCCTGGGCAAGATATAGACTGCAGGTCTGGGCACCAAATCTACAAGGCAGAGGCCAAGGGGCCCCACTCAATGCTCAGGACTCCAGTAAGAAAACACACAGGGCTTCTTTTAACTCAGATCTTAGGAATAGACAGCAAAATGGCTTATTATGAAGATGGAACCCACATTATTGTATAAATGATTTGAACTTTGACAAAAATATTAACGTAAGCAAAATTACATTCGCAACAAATTACAAAACAACTTACAGAGTGCTTCCAGGGTTAAATGGATTCCCTCCTCACTGAGGAATGAGTGAACCATGCAGGTGTGGTCCTCTTTGGGTTTCCCTCTTGTGCTATTCTGGTTCTGTGTCACCCGCTGAACTTCTTCATCAACATACCTCCAAAATGTCACATCCTTGTGCCACAGTTGTTATAGAAATTAAAAGAATGTTCTGGCTTTCTATTTGCAATTGCCCGAAGTTCAGAATTTTCATCAACTTGTAGTTCAAACTACTTCTAGTCCCATTTTTCTACTGAACAGTGAAATTCATGTTGAAACTTAAGATTTATCTTCTACAGATGGGCACACATGCACACACACACACACTCATAATTCAACTGTGTTATGTTCTAGTAGTTATTAAAGACCTCCCTCATGACCATAGGAACCTCTGGTTTTTCTGTTTAATCACATCAGTCCCTGTTGTTTAAAGGCCTTGAGCCCAATCCTGAGTAGCAGGTGTTCTATTATCAACATGTTCTTGACCCATCTTCATGACTGACATCAGACCCCTATTATCTATTGACAGCCTACTTTTTTACCAGTCTCCATGAAAAATGTTTGACTCATTATTTTATTTAATCTATAAACCATCCATAGAAGAGGCATTGCATTATATAAGCTCCATTTTTAGAGAAGAGGCCAAATTTCAGAGAAGTTAAGGGATTTGTCCTAAGTCACTGAGCTCATAAGTGGTAGAGCCAGGATATATCCTAGGATAGGTTGGCCAGCAAAGCCCTTGTTCTCCATTTAACAACAACAAAATGTCATGCCTGTCCAAGGGCTAAGAAGAGAGAAATGCATAAGCAAGCAGGGAGGCCCAAATTCTTGGTTGGTGACAGCAAAGGAAGAGGCTAAAACTGTCACCTGTGATCCCACATGATATCACCATGCCCACACCTCAGCAAGCTGCTTCTGAGGATTTGCCCTCCCATGGGGCCACCTTGACACATGCCAGTATTCCTCAACGTGACCTTTCTCCTAATTCCTTGTTCCCACACAACTCAGGGGGTTGTGGAAGAGGCCGCATGCTAACAAAAACACATGACTTCCTATTCAGGGCATTTAGGTTCCCATCTTCTCCCAGCCCTCCGTGGAGGCAGCTGTGTGGTGAGAGGCCTACTGAGCCAGGAAAAAAAACTCATAGGATCAGTCCTATCTCCACCCAAAACTGTGTGACTTTGTCCATGTCCCCTCTTTGAAACTCAGGTGCATCCTATGGAATATAGGAATACGAAGGAGAAGCTTACAGAGTTTGTGAGAGGTTAAGATAGTGGGTGTTGGGAGTCACCATAGCATAGTGACCAGCACACAGTCAGTGCTCAGTCCTGAGCTGGTGGATCTTGGCTCTGGTGACTGCTCCCTAGAGTCAGCTGCTGCCACTATCCAGCCTTGCAGGCCTTAGGCCTTGCCCACGACCAGTTCCCGTAGATGGTGGGTGAGGGTCTCCACACTGGTATGCTTAGAAGAAAGTGACTTCTGTCCTGGTCACTTGGCCAGAACATATTTAGAAAACAAGAGCACACACATGTGCAGGATAGGAATTCCTTATGCAGCAATGATGGGCATGTACGTGGACTCATAGGACCCTCACAACTATGGCAAAGGCTACCAGGCATTGAAAGCCTTCAGTTCTGGAACCAGGGAGTGAAAGCAGGTTCTTAGGACTCAGGTGGGAGGACCGGGCACCAGACGGTTTGTCACTGCCCCAGAGAACCCAGCAGCTCTACATGCTAAGAACTGGAGTCAGGCTCACTGCAAGGCCATGTCGCTTTTGCCCTACAAAAGTTGTGTAAGTTGAATATCATTTCCTCCTGTTGCATACACTTACTTTGGATTGACTTGCAAATAATGTTAATATAATGTTAAATAAATGTTAGTTTTATCTACATTTGATCTGAAATAGTTAATAATGTATAAACTGATACAAAGGTAAGTGAAGGAAGTCTGTGGTAAATCCTTTTGTGGAAAAATAAACATACCTTCATTAGGGAATAATCACCCCCTGTGTTTTTTCTAATCTCTATTTTTGGATTTTCCAACGTGTATGCGTTATCCATTATTTATAGATTAGAGCTTTTTAAAAGGGCAGAATAAGTGATCCACCTGAGCAGTAATTTTGTGTACATTCCTTTTGTCCATATTCAAAAGGACTACTCATTACTACTTCATATGACAACGATAATAATGCTCCATGAAGGTTTTAGACTTCATCAGTTTAGAAGGCACTTCTACACTGGATGTGTATTGTTAATTCATAATAACCAAGTGGCACAAACAGAGGTTGTCACTAGTTTATAAATAAGGAAACAGGGGCTCAGCAAGTAAGTGAAGCCAGGGAGCCAGTGAAGCAGTGGGGCCATGCTGGTCCTTTCTGCTCTCAGAGATAAGAACATGCTTGTGTGCCTTCTTGTCTTCCTAACAACACAGTGGTCTGAAGACAATGAATGTGACATTTGCCAATAGCCAACAGCCCCTAGAATGACCTCAGGTCCACAGCACACCACACCTCACCCTCTTCCCGTTAAATTAGGACTGTATTTCCAGGCCCCAAAACCAATTAACTCTTAATGGCTTTCACCTTTGTATACCCTCAGTGTCCTTTTATCATGCAGTGTGCTCAGAACACCCTGTCATCACCTTTTAATCCTGGCTACCTCCCTGGGAGGGATAGGCACTTTGATCAATGAAGGAGGAAATAGTTCAAAGTTGACCAACCCCAGGGCAGGCCAGCACAGACAGGTTTGTGGGGTTTGTAGGGAGACCAGCACAAATCCGGTTCATCCTGATGAAAGCTACCTTGAAGCTTTGCCCCAGTTTGGTCCTGGGATTTCCTGTAGAAACAGAAGCTAGGCTAATGCCTCTCCAGAGTTAATATTCTTATGTGTAACACCATGGTTTGGTTTTGCTGTCGCTTTAATTTTCTATAAATGGACTCCTACCATGTAGATTGTGTGACTGACTTTTTTTGTTGAAATTTATGTCAGAGTCACCCATGTTGCTATATATAACAGTTTTTCATTTTCACTGCTGTATGGAATTCTATTACATGAATATGCTTGGCATTACATTTATTTCATATTTCCTGACTAAACTTAGGGTATTATATCTTGAAATCTTTAAACATGGTTAAATAACTAGGGGAAAAAAACCCCACCTGTTAAAGAAAATATTTTCCTAAACATGATGAAATGGCATTGCACTAAACCATGGACTAGAAGGCCTACGTGAAAGCAAGTAGAACCACTTTAGGACTAGGGGGTTGAATTTAGAGGCTGCCAGACAAGAACAAAAGCCCAAATCAGGCTATAGGATTATTCCAGGAAAGACCCCACTGTCCTGCATCACCCTCAGATCCAAAGGCTTCAGTTTATCACAGACCTCTCTGTGTGTGCCTACTTCTTCACACCCCTCACTTCTGAATTAGAGTCCCATGTGGATGTGTCTGGTGGCTAGGCACACTGCTCAGATGCCAGCACCCTGTAAGCATATCAGCAAGGCAGGGAAAGGGAGTTTTCTGGCCTCTAGGCAGGTCCAAATTTTGACCAGAAATTATGACAGAAATAAAGACATGCTGGGAAGTGTCTTGCCTATTCCCATTACATTTAAGTCAGCAAACCTTTGGTACCACCAGACCTGTGCAGACTTCTGAGCACTGATGAGGCATAAAAAGGAAAAACTCCCCCACCTCCCATGATATTTCTCCTTTTTCTCAACGGGAAGGAGGTTGGAACCTTCTGGTTTGCTTGTTCTAGAAGCTCTGTCTTTGGGTTGAACACCTAGCTCTGGGAAATTCAGACTCCCTTTCAAATGACAGCTTCCAGCTTTCCTGGCTAATGGTAATGACATTATTAGTCACATGCTTACTGTCTGCATAGGACTCAGAGACACAGTGGGATCAACACCACCTGTCAGGTTGGGGATTAGGCCCAGAATGTGTAATAGATACTCACTAAGACACTGCAAACTGTGTCAACAGGCACGACTCAGGTATCTGCCTAATCCTCCCTGCCATATCTGGGGTTGAACTTGGGCATCTGGGCTTCCAGGATGCTCTGACCAGGACCCAGGTGGGGTGGGTTTGGGAGAAGAGACCACATTTGGGGCAGAGAAAGAATAAGGAGGCCCAGAACCATCCACTGTTCTTTTTCTCTCTGATAGCTGTGCCCTCATCCTGCGCCTCATTTAGGATGTGTAGGCAGTACATGGACAGGTGACTTCTCTCACCACACGTGATACTGCAGGCAATGCTCTCTGGCTTTCAGACCTGTTTTTGTTCTTTTCTGAGGGTGAAACCCAAGATTATGGCATTTTTCTATCTTCAGCTTTTTGGAGGAGACTCAAATGGCCACCCTCCAATCATTCCCCACTTCCAGTCCCCTATCCCATGTCACCATTTTGTGATCCAGGGTCAGGTGAAGGTATCTGGTTTTACAGATTTACATTTTACAACATCTTGTCTTCCATTATTAAATAATTCTTTGGGGTGTTCATGGTCTGTTCTCCCGGCTAGACTGATTCCCTGGGAAGCAGAGTTTTATTCTCCATTTGTAGCCCACTAAATGTAGCAAAGATAGGCTTTTAGGTGCTTGTAGAAATAAATCAAGTGAACATCAGTAATGATTTCTGAGTGAGTGTGTAAGAAGGAATCAAAGTACAAACTGAATTTGTTTTGTTGAGATATTTCTGTTTATTGCAAGGCAAAGTGAACATAGGATAAGAGTTTGATTCAACTTCGGACAAGGTTCCTGGCAGACCCAAGGGATGTGACTACTAAGTAAAGCCACTCATTTGTAATAATTCTTCACAAACTTCACAAACTAACGTTTTTACATCCTCAGAGACTGTCAGTCCCATCCCTCACACGCCCTCACCTCCCCCAGCCCCAACCACCCATGCCAGCCACCTCCCGAGGCTCAGTCCTGCCCATGGAAAGACACAGGCTTTGGAGGCAGGCAGACCTAAGTTCAAATTTAATTCTATCACTTTCTAGGTATGTGACCTTGTGTAGTTTACTTAACCTCTCTGTATCTCAGTTTCTTCATCAGTAAATCGGATGTAATGATACCTACCTCAGAGTTACCTCATAGACAAAGTACCTGGGCTTGTTACTTCCCAAACTTACTTTCCCTTAGTTCCCAAACCTTTCTGGAGGTTCAAAGCCCCTTCAGATAAGGCTTAGCACACCACTCACAGCAGGAAGGTCTAATCTGCAGGACTTCCTCTTATTCCCCAACCTCCCTCTCACACTGGCCTTCTCTGAACTGACCAGTTTACCATAGCAACCTCTGGGATGGGGTATCTCACCAGGGACTGGAGCCAGCCCCTCTCCATGCAGATGGCCCTCCTGCAGGCTGCATCTTACCCTGTGCTCTGATCCTCTTACTGGGGCTTGTGCTGCGGCCCTTACTGCACCTTCCCATCCTGACTGTCACTGCCTTTCCTGTTGGCTGCATGCAGACAAGTTACTGCGAAGATGCCTTTCCAGAAGCTCCATGTACTTTCTGCAAAAATGTGTATTAGGAGCCCATTTGGGACTTGGCTTCAGAGCTCAGAATGCTTACTTCTCATCATCCTCAAGGATGGTTGTTCTTCATCCACAGAGAACAAATTTGATGTTTGTAAAGTGCCACATTGTAATAGAGGGGAAACGTGACCAGAAATTGAAGGCTCTGGTGCACCCATCCCTTCTTCAGAGTGACCACTTCTCCAAGGGTTCTTGGTATCTTCATTTATAAAAGGGCTTAGTTATGAGGATCCAACAAAATGAGGTGGTAATGAAAATTAAATCAAAGCAAAGCAAATCAAGCAGTAATTGCCAGTACTGTTAACCTCTTGGGGACTTTCTCCTGGGACTGACAGGCTACAAACTCTGTAAGAATAGAAACTGCTGACATCCTGTTCCACACTGTTTCCCTCAGGCCCGACCCTATGTCTGAAATGGAACAGGCTTTCCATAAATATTTGCTGATTGGTTGACCAGTTGAGTTCCCCATCTTTTCAATGAAGGGGTTGCACTTAATTATCTTAAGCCTCTTCTCCCACCAGCTGTAAAATGCTGCCTACCCACAGGACGGGGCTGGGGACAGCTATTAACTTTTTTTGTTTTAATCAAAAATGAGACCCAACCAAAAAGAAATGAAATTGAATTTCTTGCATGTCTCATAAATTTGGTATGAAAGGCAATTCCAAAACAAGAATTCCAAGAATGTTCTGAGTAATGGCAACATTGCCAGAAAAACATGTATAGCTTCCCAAAGTGGCCACTTTGGAAAGGGTACCCCTCAACAGATGGAAATGTTTTAGAATGTTTGTATTAAAAAAAATAGGAGTCCCATGACTTTGCAGTCACATGGAGATGGAGAGTGTTCACCGGGAACCCCAACTTGTGCTGAGCACTGCAGAGCCCATTACATCTGACATGAGAAGACAGACCCAGGGAGGGATTCAGGAAAGACACCCAGTGTAGTAAGAGGGCCTGCTCATTAAGCCAACACAGCCACGTGTCAGCAAGTAAAACAGACAAGAAGGGAAGTGGGGCTGGGCTGGGTCAAGCCTTGGATGAATCAAGCCTTCCCATGGGGTGGGGATGGCCTATCTAAAACACTAGCCTCCATTAAATCCCCTATAAAAGGTTCCTCTGCTGCTGACCTGGTACTCCGTACATCGCCTAACAGACACTTGTTCATCCTGCCTGTGTATTAGGTAAGTGCCCTCCTGAGGAACCTCTTTCTCATTCTCAGTGTCTTGGTGATCTGAGCTCATAAAACCAGGCTGTCAGATCCAGGCTGTAGGTGCCAGCTGGGGGCAGAAAGTATCCACTCTGACTGGGCCTCAGGCAAACTGGGTGTGTGCACGTGGGAGAGGATGCTCTTCTGAAGCCATGGGCCTCTTTCCTTCTCCCCTGTGGCTAGCCTGGCAGCAGCTTCTCCTCCTGAAGCTTGTTTTAGCAGCAGCAATAGAACCACCCATGTGCCTTCCTGTACATCAAAGGTGTCTTATTCTTAAGGTTCTGGAAGCCTCTTTGCTGTGCTCAGAGTCTGTGAGGCCAGAATCAGGTTACTCCTGCCAGCCTGACAATGGGCTTGAAACTTCTCACAGGGGAAGGGGCTTACATGGCGGTTCTCCCCCACCTCAGGGCCATATTTAGGCAAGATGAGTTTATAGATTTACCCGAAGGGATCTGAAGTGTAACTAAAAAGTCATCTTATTGTTTTTAATATTTATAGGTCAGAGGTTAAGGTTTGCCATGTGGTAAACAACAACAACAAAAAAAACAGGATCTTTTCATTTCTCTGTTGAGATACAATATTCTGAGTTTTGTACCTTGATGTACAAAAGCAAAGTCTGTCTGAAACTTTTGGCTTCTGGGGGGTAGAAAGGACACTGCCTGAAGAGCCCACCTAGGGTCTGTAACCTTCGGCCACATTGTCCCACCTTCCCCAGTGCCAAGTCTTCCTCCTTCCTGCCTCCCCTCATTCTCCTGCCTCTGCACCCAGGCCTTCCTTCTTTCATGCCTTCTCCTTCCCATCTCATGGTGCCCTCTCCCAGTGTCCCAGCTTCTGTAGCCTTCTATCTCCCCCTGCATTTGAAACTTGCCATCTCCAATGCCATCTCCTGGTCTCTGAGGCTTCTGCTTTAATGCATCTCCAAGTCCCTTTGCCTGTTGCCCAACCAGCTGCACCCAAGACTCACTTTAAGCTATGCCCAGATCCCTGGCTAACGAGAAGGAAAATCTCTCCCTTCATTTTGGAGCCATTCCTCACAGGCCAACAGCACTGTGGGCTGGCAGAAGCCACACACCTATGGGCAGGCTGACCTCCCTTACAGGTTCCAGTGCTGAGGACAGAAGTTACATTCAGAGGAACTTAGGACTTGGAGCATTGCCAATAGCTGGTAGCCCAGCCTCTTCCTGAACACCTACCCAAAAGGCAGCAAGAAAGGGTGGAGTCAGGTCCCTGATGTTCCTGCTTGGCCCCACCCGAGGCAGGGGTTGACTTACATATGTATTTATTGCCTGTCAGTGTTCCCAGCAGGACCCTAACATCATATAACAGACAACCATTGACTGGATAGACTGTCCACGGGGAACAGTCTAGAAGGCTCATTGCATTTGGGTTAAGGAGATACGGGTTCTTGGTTTCTTGGTTCCCCCAAGCTGTGGGGCCTTGAGCAAATCTCCTAACTTCTCTGAACCTATTTCCTCACCTATAAAAAAGTGGAGATAATAAGGAGAACAAGAGATGATGCATATGGAAATGCTTTGTGAGCAGTAGTCTACATAGATGTAAAAACATTAGGTATGTGTATAATAATATCATAATGATATTTAATAACTGCCACTTAGTATAAGCCAGCATCTGCCAAATACTTTATATGAATTATCCCTTTTAATCTTCACAATAATCCTATCAAGTACATACTTGATAGGATTACCTTCCTTTCACAATGAGTAAACCAAGGCATGGAAAGGCAAAGCAACCTGTCCTAGCTCACCTGACAGGTAGGTGGTGAGGCTAGCATAGAAGTCCTGACTCTGGAGCCTGCCACTAACCATGGTGTGCCCCTCCTTCCCATTCATAAAATCCATTAAGTAGGAAAGGGCAGGGAAGACCCAGACTGAGACACCGGAAGCAGAGCTGAAAATGCAAGAAGAGACCTGGAAGAAGCAGGAGCAAACGCTAAGGTTGATTTTGGAGCCCCCATGGGGGCTTTGTTTCTTTCTCCAGCTTGAGTCCAAAGATGCCTCAGTTATTGCGAAACATTAATGGGATCATCGAAGCCTTCAGGCGCTACGCCAGAACCGAGGGCAGCTGCACGGTGCTCATCCGGGGGGAGCTAAAAAGGCTCCTAGAACATGAGTTTGCTGATGTCATTGTGGTATGATGTGCCCGGCCAGGTGGGGAGGGCCAGAGAGGAGAGAGGAAACAGGTTTGCCTGCAGATGCTTTGCCTCAGGAATCTGAGGAGACAGCCATTGGATCCAGGCCCACCAGGCCTCCTGGCAGCTGTGCAGGCTGAAAGAGGGAAGGCAAAGGAACAAGAGACAGTCACAGCAGTTGACAGGCCTGGTCCTTAGAGAAAATACTTTGACTTCAATTAATTCTAATTTGGAAACAAGGTGAAAGGAGTCACAGGGGACAGCTCAGAGAGAAACAGAGCCTTTGAATACTCCAGAAATGAAAGTAATTGCTGCTTTCTGCTGTTTCTTAAATCTGATATAGTAACTACTTCTTATGTCTATCAGAAATTTGATCATCCATTAATAAGAATTCATTAAAAGCATAGCTCTGTGTCTTGCAGTTGCTCAAAAATATTAGCTGAGTGGTCACAACAGAAATGAGTTTTGGAGGGCAGTTTGGTTATTATCAGCTGGGGGAATACTCCGTAGCCCCTCCCCACTCCCCCAACCACTGGCAAAGCGGACCCAGGGCCTTGAGGCATTTCCCTGTTTCTCCCTGTCTTTGGCTTGCAACTAAAGCAACCAGGATGATGGTCTTAGAGACAGCAATGTAGACACAACAGAATGCATACTCAGGGCAACGTGTGGTTCCACCAGACCCCACCCACCCCATTTTCAAAAAACACCTGAACCTCAGTGACGATCTCACAGAATCCTCTTGGGGCCATGTTCCTGCTATGCTTCTCCTGGTGTTGGGGTTGCTGGAGAGAATCCTGTTCAATGCCAGGTGCCAGGGGCCATGGACAACCCAAAGAATCATTATGAGCTCAATCATTTCATTCATTCTTCATTGAATCTTGATCCAGTTCTCCTATAGCCCAGAAATTATGCCAGGCATGGAGGATACATAACGAAAGGTGCTTTCTACCCTTACAAGAGGGGCAGGACTGCACACTGAAAGTGATTTCATGTTAGGGCTGCTGTAGCTATGTGAGTGGTGTGCGGCCAGCACAAGTGGGCTCCGTTCAGGGGTGGGAAGCCTGAAAGCTGAGTGCACTGGCCCAACCACACTTTCTTCAAGGGAGAGATGCTGATTTGGCCTCTTCTCCACAGGAACCACATGATCCTGCCACTGTGGATGAAGTCCTGCACCTGCTGGATGAAGATGATACAGGGACTGTGGAATTCAAGGAATTCCTGGTCCTGGTGTTTAAAGTTGCCCAAGCCTGTTTCAAGACAATGAGTGAAAGTCCTGCTGGGGCTTGTGGATCTCAAGAGTCTAGGAGCCTTCCCACTGGGGCCTCACAAGAGCTGGGGAAAGAACAGAGCAGGAGAGCTGAAGTGGGGCAGGCTAGAGAAGGACAGCATCGAGAGGGGAGCCAATGTGGACAGAGCACTCAGGCCTCCAGAGGACAGGCAGGGATTGGGGCTCAGACCCATGGTCAGGATCTTGGCCAGGACAGGCAGTCTGAATCTCAGAGACAAGAGAGAGAGAGTCAGCAGACACAAGCTGGGGGACATGTGCAGCAGACCCAGAGAGTGGGAGAAGCCAAGAGTCACCAGACCAGACAGAGGGAGTCAGAGAGACAGTCACAGACCAGGGAACAGGACAGAACACACCAGACAAGTGACCCAATGACTGGAACTGGAACTCAGACCCAGAGAGATGCAACCCAGACTATGGAGCAGGACAGGAGCCATCAGATAGGAAGGCCTGGCACGCAGCCACAGGAGTTCACCCATGGCCGGACCAGAGGGACTGAGGTCCAGGGTCAAGATAGGAGCCAGACAAGCCAGATAGTGACAGGAGAACATGTTCAGACACCGGGAGGTGCCGCCCAGGCCATGGAGCAGGACAGGAGCCGTCAGATAGGAAGGCCTGGCACACAGCCACAGGAGTCCACCCATGGCCAGACCAGAGGGACTGAGGTTCAGGGTCAAGACTGGTGCCAAACAAGTGAAGTGGTGACAGGAGAACACATTCAGACACAGGCAGGGTCACAAACCCAGACACACACCCAGACCATGGCACAGGACAGGAGCCAGACTGCAAGTCACATAGGGGATAGAGATGAGGGACAGACTCAGAGGCAGTCAGGCAGTGGTCAAAGATGGACACAAGTGAGCCACTATGAGGCAGGAGAGAGAAAGCTGGGAGGACAGACCCAGGCTGGGGCAAGCACTCTGACAGGCAGACAGGACTGGAGCAACACTCACCCAAGGTGTACTGTGACAGGTGGGCAGGGAGAGAGAGAACCCACAGTGGTTACCCAGGAGTGGGTGGATGACCACACAAGGGAGATGGTGACCTCAAGGCAGAACCAGGGCAGCCTGCACATTGGCATGCCTTCAGCCCAGGGCCAGGAGGCAGCCCGGCCAGAAGGCAAGTGAGGCCTCACAGCCAGGGGGCTATATTCCTACTTCAAGAGCAACAAGCTGTGAATGTCCTAGCCCCAGAATAAAGTGCCCAGTACTGGAAGAAGATACCTTCTTCCTCAAGGTTGGCTTGTCCTGCCCTGACCAGTCCAGTTGGCATGTCTCTGGACATCAGTTCTTAATCATGGTGTTTCTCTCTTAGGTCTTTCTCAATGAAAACATTTCTGCAAGGTGCTTTCTATCTTAAACTCCTCTGAGCTGCTCTGCTGTACAGACACCCTCAGGAACAGGAAGACACAGAGCCAGTAAACCATTTGTGCCAAATTCACCTTAGTTTGTGGGAGGTTTCAGAGCTACTTTTATCTCTTCCATCTGTCCATTGCCCCATCTATCCTAATGCACCAATAAAACCTTCCTAAGCAACTAAGCTCATGTCCCTTTCAATCACTATTGAACCCACATGATGGGTTAAGGGCTACAGGGCTGTGATAATGAGCTCAACATGGTCCCTACCCTAGAAGAGCATCTGGTTGAGAAAATATTGCACAAGATTCCAAGAGTTACAAAAATGTGAAGAGAGTAGATATTATAGTTTTATACTTGGCAGAGTGGATCAGAAAAGTTTTCAACCAGAAAAGGCTTTTTTGCAATACCCTTAAAAAACAAGGAGAATTTAGGTAGGTAGGTAGGCTCTAATTCTAGAGTGTTAAGTCTCTGTTCACATGTAAGTTCACATAGGAAGGCTGACTTAAGGTTACTAATAAATGGAAGAAGGCCACTGAGGACTGTGTAGGAAAGAAGGGAAAGGCATGAGCTACCAGGAACTGAGCCAAGAACTAGAGCCCTGGCTCCTCCTCTGTGTCAGCTCTGACCTTTCATTACATTTCACCTGCTGGATATGAACAAGTTCTGGGGTAAAAATTCTTAACTCTGGTTTATTGTAATAATCACCTCAGAGGTAGTTTTTAAAATATAGATTTATCCACCTAACTTCAGAAACACTGGGTCCACAGGTTTCAAGTGGAGCCTATGACAACTGTGTAAAAGTCTACGGCCATACCACCCTGAACGCGCCCGATCTCGTCTGATCTCGGAAGCTAAGCAGGGTCGGGCCTGGTTAGTACTTGGATGGGAGACAACTGTGTAAAAACTATAAGGGGACTTCTGCTTCTGGCAGTGTGGCAGACTAGATACTCTGAAGGGTCTTCCACAACAAAATAACTAGATCCTGCATAAAGCATATTCTCCATTTCATTTTGGTATACAGGAAGTAAGGGCAATCTCCAAGGAGAAAACAAAATGTGTTAGGGTGAATAACAACCCCTAGGCAGGGGAGGAGTTATAGTGGTGGAGAAGTAGGAGGATCCCATGCTTGCCTCAATTTTGACACAGCTAGATAAATATCAAATCATTCTGAACACCTAAGAAATCTATCTGAAGATTGAGAGAAAAAACTGCAGAACTAGAGGGAGAGAAGAGGCCACATCATGGAAGATAGGAGGTGCAAAGATGCAATTTAGGGGAGAAAAGCGTCATGGAAGCTACAGAGGGAAGGGAGCCCTGATCAGGTAGAGAGGAGAGAGAGAGAGAGAACAGGGCGCAGAGCATTGCCCAAGAACAATACTTCCCCAAAATCACTGATGGAGAAAATGAGAGGGGCTGATTATTGCAAGTTTTTATAAGCAATGGAGCTCAAAGTCTGATGTTTTAGAAGTCCTTGCCATCACCAGGGTGGAACCTGGTGGGTGTAGAGGCATTCCCGTGGAGAAGGAGGGTGGAGGCCAGGAGCAGGAAGCATGGTCTGAGGATCCCTGGGTCACACTGGGAGAGACAGTTCCCCTTCTTGGAGTGCTTTTGGGAGATATGGCATGGCCTTTCTAGGGACAAAAGAGCCAGCGAGCTCTGTTATAAGCATAGGAGCAGAGACACCTCCTGAGGAGAGCCAGCCTGGACACTGGCTTTTTGCTGCACTCTAAACTCTAAACTTCAAGCTCCTGCACATTCCTGTAACTGCCTTCAGGAACAAACCAGTACCAGCCCCAGCACAGTAAGACCCTCCCTCAGAGGATCAGCATGGGTCTGTGCTCCACCAGATCTCTAAAATGTGGAGTTTTGAAGCCCAGCCAGTGTGCTTGAGATAAAACACAGGAGCACTGCACTTCCAAGTGGGCAGACAACCTGGACACAGACAGGGTTAAGGCAGGGTTATGACAGAAGCCAGGGACACAAGAGGGGAGATTGTTTGCTCTTCTGTGAGGGCTTTCCTGAATAGTGGCAGGTGCAAATGCCCCACTCCAAGGACAAAAGAGTGGGTTGATGCCACTGATCAACTTCAGTGAGAAATACAGTACTCCTGGTGGAGGCTGGAGCCACTTACACCAAGCACTGTGCCACTGTGCCCTACAGGTACAGTTCCACTAGGACAAGTCGCCTGAGATTCGGGGCAGCAGGCCTCTCCCCCAGAAGACCAACACAAACACCACCACCCACACACACCAACTCTACTGACCATAGAGATCTGCAAATCTTAAGTTCTAGGGAAATTAGGATCTAGCCTTTTTAAACAAGCAGATCAAAACACAACAAGTTAAAACTCATCACACAGTGGACAAGGTTCAAACACTCCCCACTGCAGGCAACTGCAGAGGACTGACCTGAGGGAAAGAGCAGCTAAAACAAAACAGCAGAGTACAGAAAGCATATACCAGAAACAGTTCCTGAAGCACAAGGCCCTGAACAGTATAGGATCTCTTCTTCATAAAGCCATTACTCTCAGGAGCAGCAAACATAGCAGGCTTTCCTAACACACAGAAGACAGAGACCTAGATGATATGTCAAGATGGCAGAATTGATCCCAAAACAAAGAACAAGAAGAGGTCAAGGCCAGGGATCTAATTAAAACAGATGAAAGTAATATGCCTGATCCAGAATTTAAAACAACAATCATAAGATTATTAGCTGGGCTTCAGAAAAGCATAAAAGACACCAGGGAGTTCCTTACTGCAGACATAAAAGACCTAAACACTAGTCAGGCCAAAATAAAATAAAGTAAAATAAAAAAGCTATAACTGAGTTGCAAAACCAACTGGTGTAATGACCACAAGGATGATGGAAGAAACAGAGGAATGAATAAGTGATATAGAAATAAAATTATGGTAAATAATGAAGCTGAAAAGAAGAGGAAAAAATATTGGATTATGAATGGAGACTTAAGAAACTCAATGACTCCATAAAGTGTAATAACATTCATATCCTAAGAGTTCCAGAAGAAGAAGAGAGGGAAAAGGGGGCAGAAGGTTTATTTAAGCAAATTATAGCTGAAAACTCCCCTAATCTGGGGAAGGAAACAAACATCCAAATATAGGAAACACAGAGAACACTCATCAAAATCAACAAAAGCAGGTCAACACCAAGACATATAGTAGTAAAATTAGTAAAATACAGAGATAAGGGAAGAATCCTAAAAGCTGCAGGAGAGTAAAGGTCTTTAACCTATAGGGGAAGACAAATCAGGTTCGCAGCAGAAAATGGCAGGCAGGAAAAAGAGTGGCATGATATATTAAACATGTGGAATGGGAAAAACATGCAGCCAAGCAGACTTTATCCAGTAAAGCTGTCATTTGGAATAGGACAGATAAAGAGTTTCCAAGACCAAAAAAAACTAAAGGAATTTGTGATGACTAAACCAGACTGCAAGAAATATTAAAGGAGACTCTGAGTGAGAAAGACCAAAAGCTACAAAGACTAGAAAGAAACAGAGAAGATCTCCAGAAACAACAATTTTACAGGTAATACAATGGCACGAAATTCATATCTATCAATAATTACTCTGAATGTAAATGGACTAAATGCTCCAATCAAAAGATATAGGAAAGCAGAACGAATAAAAAAAAAACAAGACCCATCTATACGTTGCCTACAAAAGATTCATTTTAGACCTAAAGACACCTACAGATTGAAAACGAGGAGATGGAGGGGGGAACAGCAAGATGGCAGAGGAGTAGGAGACCTAAATTTCATCTGGTCCCAGGAATTCAGCTAGATAGGGATCAAACCATTCTGAACACCTACAAACTCAACAGAAGATCGAAGAAAAGAATAGCAGGAACTCTGTAAACAGAAAAGCAACCACTTTCTGGAAGGTAGGATGTGTGAAGAAGTGAATCCGAGGCAATATTCCGGAAGATAGACAGTGGGGGAGGGGGCCTCTGTCAGCCGCTACTGGCAAGTGATAGAGCTGCAGAGACAAAATTGGAAATTTTAGAAGTCGACTCTGCCAAGGGAAGTCACTCCAGTGGCTAAGCAGGGGGTGGAACTCTCACTGGGACAGTGTGGTCTCAGGACTCTCAGGGTCACAGAAAGACTGCCTGAGTGCAGCAGAGCTCCCAGGTATTAGAGCGGGGAAGCCGGCTGCACAGACAGAGTCAAGGAGTGGGCTCTCAGCTCAGGGTCCGCATAAACTGTGATGCGCTGCACAGTCGGGCCACTGTTCTTCAGACAGGGACCCAACAAGCGGCAGATCTGGGGAGACTCCCCTTCCTCCCCCAGGAGGAGTGGCGCGGGAGCGCACCAAAGTAATCTGCTGGTTTGGAGACTGCACATGGGCGGCAGAGACGGAGCCAAAGAGTGGGCTCTCAGCTAGGGGTTGCCATAAACCATGATCCATGGCATAGTCAGGCCACTGCTCTTTGGGCAGGGACCCAACAAGTGGCAGACCTGGGGAGACTCCCCTTCCTCCCCCAGGAGGAGTGGCACAGGAGCGCACCGCAGGGATCTGCTGGATTTGGAGACTCCACATGGGGTCGTGTGCCAGAGATAGAAATGCTCGGTCACAGGCCAGGTGAGCATGGAGTACAGCCAGAGACCAGGGTGACGGGAGTGATTGACTGCTTTTCTCTGGGGGCTACCTGAGGAGTGGGGCCCCGAGTTCTCAGCTCTTCCAGAGTGGAGATTGGGAGGCCACCATTTTCACTCTTGGCATCGGAAGCTGTATGGAAAGTTTGCAGGGAACAAAAGCTCCCTAGAGCACACCTGAGCAAGTACTCAGCCCAGACCCAGCAAGGGCGGGGCAATTCTGCCTCCTGCAAAGACACCTGAGAACCACAGCAACAGGCTCCTCCCCCAGGAGATCAGCAAGAACAGGCAGCCAAGACCAAGTTTGCCGATCAATGAGAACGGCAGAAATCCAGCACTACCGGAATACAGCACACAGAATTCATGGCTTTTTCCCCCCTGATTCATTAGTCTTTCAAAGTTAATTTTTTTAGTTTTCTTTTTTAAATTTTTCTTTTTTTATTGAACTTTTCTTTTCCCCTTTTTCAACCAACATCTTATCAATCCATTTTTTAAAATCTTTTTTATTTTCATTTTTAGAGTCATATTCAATCCCTTCATAGTAGTTAACCTTATTTTTGGTACATATGTATAAGTTGTTCTCTCTTTAAAATTTTGGGATAGTTTCTTCTAACAGACCACATTATCCCCTAAATCTCTAGTGTATGGCTTTGTTCTAGTCTCCTGTCTGATCACATTTTCTCCCATTTTTTTTAAATTCCCTTCTTTCTTTTTTCAACCAACTTCATATCAATTCCTTTTATAAAGTCTTTTATAATTTTCAGCATTATACTCATATTCCATCCCTTCATCGTACTTACCCTTATTTATGTACATATATAATTTTACTTTCTTTAAAATTGGTGGGTGCCTGGGTGGCTCAGTCATTAAGCGTCTGCCTTCAGCTCAGGTCATGGTCCCAGGGTCCTGGGATTGAGCCCCACATCGGGCTCCCTGCCCAGCGGGAAGCCTGCTTCTTCCTCTCCACTCCCCCTGCTTATGTTCCCTCTCTCGCTGTGTCTCTCTCGGTCAATTAAATAAATAAAATCTTTAAAAAAATAAAATAAAATATTGGGAGGTAGTCTCTTCTAACAGACCAAAATACCCCCAAAATCTAGTGTGTGGCACTGATCTATGCACCAGCCTGATCATATTTGATCATATTCTTTTTTTTTCTCTTTTTTCTTTCTTTCCCTTTCTTTTCCCCCAGTTTCAGGTCTCTTCTGATTTGTTTAGTGTATATTTTTCTGGGGTCGTATTACCCTGTTAGCATTTTGTTCTCTGATTCACCTATTCTCCTCTGGACAAAATGAGAAGATTGAAATAATCACCTCAAAAAAGAATAAGAGAAGGTACCAACTGCCAGGGACCTACTCAATATGGACATTAGTAAGATATCAGAACTAGAGTTCAGAATGATGATTTTAAAGATACTAGCTGGGCTTGAAAAAAGCATGGAAGATACTAGAAAAACCCTTTCTGGAGAAATAAAAGAACTAAATTCTAACCAAGTTGAAATCAAAAAGGCTACCAATGAGGTGCAATCAAAAATGGAGGCTCTAACTGCTAGGACAAATGAGGCAGAAGAGAGAATTAGTGATATAGAAGACCAAATGATGGAAAATAAAGAAGCTGAGAAAAAGAGAGAAAAACAACTACTGGATCATGAGGACAGAATTCGAGAGATAAGTGATACCATAAGATGAAACAGTAGTAGAATAATTGGATCCCAGAAGAAGAAGAAAGAGAGAGAGAGAGGGGCAGAAGGTCTAATGGAGGAAATTATAGCAGAGAACTTCCCTAATTTGGGGAAGGAAACAGGCATCAAAATCCAGGAGACACAGAGAAGCCCCCTCAAAATCAATAAAAATAAGTAAACACCCTGACATCTAATAGTAAAACACAAGTCTCAGAGACAAAGAGAAAATCCTGAAAGCAGGTTGGGACAAAAGATCTGTAACCTACAAAGGTAGAAACATTTGATTGGCAACAGATCTATCCACAGAGACCTGGCAGACCAAAAAGGACTGGCATGATATATTCAGAGCACTAAATGAGAAAAATATGCAGCCAAGAATACTATATCCAGCTAGGCTGTCATTGAAACTAGAAGGAGAGATAAAAAGCTTCCAGGACAAACAAAAACTAAAGGAATTTACAAACATGAAACCAGCCCTACAAGAGATATTGAAAGGGGTCCTCTAAGCAAAGAGAGAGCCTAAAAGTAACATAGACCAGAAAGAAACACAGACAATATACAGTAACAGTCAACTTACAGGCAATACAATGGCACTAAATTCATATCTTTCAAAAGTTACCCTGAATGTAAATGGGCTCAATGCCCCAATCAAAAAAAAAGGCTATCAGATTGGATAAAAAACCAAGACCCATTGATATGCTGTCTGCAAGACACTCATTTTAGACCCAAAGACAACTCCAGCCTGAAAGTGAGGGGGTGGAAACTATTTACTATGCTAATGGACACCAAAAGAAAGCTGGGGTGGCAATCCTTATATCAGACAAATTAGATTTTAAACCAAAGACTATAATAAGAGATGAGGAAAGACACTATATTGTACTTAAAGGGTCTATGCAACAAGATCTAACAATAGTAAATATCTATGCCCCGAACATGAGAGCAGCCAATTATGTACACCAATTAATAACAAAAGCAAAGAAACACATTGAAAAAATTCAACAATAGTAGGGAACTTTAACACCCCCCTCACTGAAATGGACAAATCAACAAGGAAATAAAGATTTTAAATGACACACTGGACCAAATGGACTTCACAGACATATTCAGAACATTCTATCCCACAACAACAGAATACACATTCTTCTCTAGTGCGCAGGAACATTCTCCAGAATAGACCACATCCTGGGTCACAAATCAGGTCTCAAACAGTACCAAAAGATTGGGATCATTCCCTGCATACTTTCGGACCACAGTGCTTTGAAACTAGAACTCAATCACAATAGGAAAGTCAGAAAGAACTCAAATACATGGAGGCTAAAGAGCATCCTACTAAAGAATGAATGGGTGAACCAGGAAATTAAAGAAGAATTTAAAAAATTCATGGCAACAAATGAAAATAAAAACACAACTGTTCAAAATCTTTGGGATGCAGCAAAGGCGGTCCTCAGAGGAAAGTATATAGCTTTCAATAAACAAGATAGGTCTCAAATACACAACCTAACCCTACACCTAAAGGAGCTGGAGAACAAAACAGCAAATAAAGCCTAAACCCAGCAAGAGAAGAGAAATAATAAAGATCAGAGCAGATATCAAAAAATAGAAACTAAAAGAACAGTAGAACAGATCAACGAAACTAGGAGCTGGTTCTTAAAGATTTAATAATATTGATAAACCCCTGGCCAGACTTATCAAAAAGAAAAGAGAAATGACCCAAATCAATAAAATCATGAATTAAAGAGAGATCACAACCCACACAAAAGAAATACAAACAATTATAAGAACATATTATAAGCAAAAATGTGCCAGCAAATTAGATAATCTGTAAGAAATGGATGCATTCCTAGAGATGTATAAACTACCAAAACTGAGCCGGGAAGAAATAGAAAACCTGAACAGACCTGTAACCCCTAAGGAAATTGAAGCAGTAATGAAAAATCTCCCAAGAAACAAAAGCCTAGGGCCAGATGGCTTCCCAGGGGAATTCTACCAAACACTTAAAGAAGAATTAATACCTATTCTTCTAAAACTGTTCCAAAAAATAGTAAGGGAGGAAAACTTCCAAAGTCGTTTTATCAGGCCACCATTACCTTGATCCCCAGACCAGAGAAAGACCCCATCAAAAAGAAGAATTACAGACCAATATCCCTGATGAACATGGATGCCACAATTCTCCCCAAGATACTAGCCAATAGGATCCAACACTACATTAAAAGGATTATTCACCATGACCAAGTGGGACTTATTCCTCTGCTGCAAGGGTGGTTCAACATTCACAAATCAATAAATGTGATACATCACATTAATAAAAGAAAGAACAAGAACCATATGATCCTCTCAATAGATGCAGAAAAAACATTTGACAAAGTACAGCATCCTTTCTTGATCAAAACTCTTCAGAATATAGGGAGAGAAGGTACACCTCAATATCATAAAAGCCATCTATGAAAAACCCACAGCCAATATCATTCTCAACGGGGAAAAACAGAGCTTTCTCCCTAAGGTCAGGAACACGACAGGGATGTCTACTCTCACCACTGCTATTCAACATAGTATTAGAAGTCCTAGCCACAGCAATCAGACAACAAAAAAGAAATAAAAGGCATCCAAATCGGCAAAGAGGAAGTCAAACTCTCACTCTTTGCAGATCATCTGATACTTTATATGGAAAACACAAAAGACTCCACCCCAATACTGCTAGAACTCATACAGGAATTCAGTAAAGTGGCAGGATATAAAATCAATGCACAGAAAATAGTGGCATACCTATACACCAACAACAAGACAGAAGAAAGGGAAATTAAGGAGTTGATCCCAATTACAATTGCACCCAAAACCATAAGATACCTAGGGATACATCTAACCAAAGAGGCAAAGAATCTGTAATCAGAAAACTATAAAATACTCATGAAAGAAATTGAGGAAGACACAAAGAAATGGAAAAACATTCTGTGCT
Organism: Callorhinus ursinus; assembly: GCF_003265705.2. Lineage (NCBI taxonomy): Eukaryota > Metazoa > Chordata > Mammalia > Carnivora > Otariidae > Callorhinus > Callorhinus ursinus. The sequence goes on from NW_027397152.1 coordinate 361,072, forward strand.
CATGGATTGGAAAAAAAATATTGTGAAGATGTCAATGCTACCTAGAGTAATCTACACATTTAATGCAATCCCTATCAAAATGCCATCCACTTTTTTCAAAGAAATGGAACAAATAATCCTAAAATTTCTATGGAACCAGAAAAGACCCTGAATAGCCAAAGGAATGTTGAAAAAGAAAAGCAAAGCTGGTGGCATCACAATTCCGGACTTCAAGCTCTATTACAAAGCTGTCATCATCAAGACAGTATGGTACTGCACCAAAAAAAAAAAAAAAGAAAAAAGAAAAGAAAAAAGAAAAAGAAAAAGAAAAAAGACATAGATCAATGGAATAGAATAGAGAGCCCAAAAATGGACCCTCAATTCTATGGTCAACTAATCTTCGACAAAGCAGGAAAGAATGTCCACTGGAAAAAAGACAGTCTCTTCAACAAATGGTGTTGGGAAAATTGGAGAGCCACATGCAGAAGAATGAAACTGGACCATTTCCTTACACCACACACAAAAATAGACTCCAAATGGTTGAAAGACCTAAATGTGAGACAGGATTCCATCAACATCCTGAAGCAGAACACAGGCAGCAACCTCTTCAACCTCAACCACAGGAACTTCTTCCTAGAAACATTGCCAAAGGCAAGGGAAGCAAGCACAAATATGAACTATTGGGACTTCATCAAGATAAAAAGCTTTTGCACAGCAAAAGAAACAGTCAACAAAACCGAAACACAACCAACAGAATGGGAGAAGATATTTACAAATGACATATCAGATAAAGGGCTAGTATCCAAAATCTATAAAGAACTTATTAAGTCAACACCCAAAGAACAAATGATCCAATCAAGAAATGGGCAGAAGACATGAACAGACATTTTTCCAAAGACATCCAAATGGCCAACAGACACATGAAAATGTGCTCAATATTGCTCTGCATCAGGGAAATCCAAATCAAAACCTCAATGAGATACCACCTCACACCAGTCAGAATGGCTAGAATTAACAAGTCTGGAAACGACAGATGTTGGCAGGGATGCAGAGAAAGGGGAACGCTCCCACACTGTTGGTGGGAATGCAAGCTGGTGCAGCCAGTCTGGAAAACAGTATGGAGTTTCCTCAAAAAGTTGAAGATAGAGCTACCCTACAACCCAGCAATTGCACTACTGGGTATTTACCCCAGAGATACAAATGTAGTGATCCGAAGGGGTATGTGCACCCCGATGATTATAGCAGCAATGTCCACAATAGCCAAGCTATGGAAAGAGCCTAGATGTCCATCAATAGATGAATGGATAAAGAAGATGGGGTATATATATACAATGGAATATTATGCAGCCATCAAAAGGAATGAAATCTTGCCATTTGCAACGACGTGGATGGAACTGGAGGGTATTATGCTGAGCAAAATAAGTCAATCAGAAAAAGACATGTATCATATGATCTCACTGATATGAGGAATTCTTAATCTCAGGAAACAAACTGAGGGTGGCTGGAGAGGTGGGGGCTGGGAGGGTTGGGGTGGCTGGGTGATAGAGATTGGTGAGGGTATGTGCTATGGTGAGCACTGTGAATTGTGTAAGACTGTTGAATCACAGACCTGTATGTCTGAAACAAATAATACATTATATGTTAAAAAAAAAAAAAGAAGAAGATAGTAGGAAGGGAAAAATGAAGGGGGGATCGGAGGGGGAGAGAAACCATGAGAGACTATGGACTCTAAGAAACAAACTGAGGGTTTTAGAGGGGAGGGGGTGGGGGGATGGGTTAGCCTGGTGATGGCTATTAAAGAGGGAACGTGTTGAATGGAGCACCGGTGTTATACACAAACAATGAATCATGGAACCCTACATCAAAAACTAATGATGTAATGTATGGTGATTAACATAACATAAAAAAAAAAGAAAATGAGGAGATGGAGAACTATTGATCATGCTAATGGACATCAAAAAAAAAAAAAAAGCCAGAGTAGCAATACTTATATCAGAAAAACTAGGTTTTAAGCCAGAGAGTGTAACAGATGAAGAAGGGCACTATATCATAATGAAGGGGTCTATCGAACAAGAAGATCTAACAATTGTAAATACTTATGCCCCCAACTTGGGAGCACCCAAACATATAAATCAGTTAATAAGAAACATAAAGAAACTCATTGATAATAATACAATAATAGTAGGAGGCTTTAACACCCCCTCTTACAGCAACGGGCAGATCATCCAAGTAGAATATCAACAAGGAAACAATGGCTTTGAATAACACATTGGACCAGATGGACTTAACAGATATATCCAGAACAATTCATCTTAAAGTAGCAGAACACACATTCTTTTCAGAGTGCACATGGGACATTCTCCAGAATAGATCATATACTGGGTCACAAATCAGGCCTCAACAAGTACAAAAATTGAGATCATACCATGCATATTTACTGACCACAACTGTATGAAACTTGAAGTCAACCACAAGAAGAAATGTGGAAAGACCACAAATACGTGGAAATTAAAGAACATACTACTGAAAAATGAATGGGTTAAAAAGGAAATTAAAGAAGATATATACATATATATATATGTATATATTAGCAAATGTAAATGAAACATGACAGTCCAAAACCTTTGGGATACAGCAAAGATGATCCTAAGTGGGAAGTATATTGCAATACAGGCCTGTCTCAAGAAGCAAGAAAAGTCTCAAATACACATCCTAACCTTACAGCTAAAGGAGCTAGAAAAGAAACAGAAAATGAAGCCTAAACTACCAAAACTGAAACAGGAAGAAATAGAAAACCTGAAGAGACCCATAACTAGTAAAGAAATTGAGTCAGTAATCAAAAATCTCTGAACAAACAAAAGTCCAAGACCAGATGGCTTCCCAGGGGAATTCTATGAACCATTTGAAGAAGAGCAAATAATTGTTCTTCTCAAACTGTTCCAAAAAAGTAGAAATGGAAGGGAAATTTCCAAACTGATTCTATGATGCCAGCATCACCTTGATTCCAAAACCTTTAGACAAAGATCCCACTAAAAAGGACAATTACAGGACAATATCCCTGATGAACATGGATGCCACAATTCTCCCCAAGATACTAGCCAATAGGATCCAACACTACATTAAAAGGATTATTCACCATGACCAAGTGGGATTTATTCCTCTGCTGCAAGGGTGGTTCAACATTCACAAATCAATAAATGTGATAGGGTGGGAGGGATGGGATGGCTTGGTGATAGACATTGGGGAGGGTATGTGCTACGGTGAGCGCTGTGAATTGTGCAAGACTGTTGAATCACAGATCTGTACTTCTGAAACAAATAACGCAACATATTTTAAGAAAAAAGGAAAAGAAGAAGATAACAGGAGAGGAAGAAAAGGGGAGTATGTCAGAGGGGGAGACGAACCATGAGAGATGATGGACTCTGAAAAACTGAGGGTTCTAGAGGGTAGGGGGGTGGGGGGATGGGTTAGCCTGGTGATGGGTATTGAGGAGGGCACGTTTTGCATGGTGCACTGGGTGTTATGAACAAACAATGAATCATGGAACACTGCATCAAAAACTAATGTTGTAATATATGGTGATTAACATAACAATAAAAAACTAAAAAAATAAAAAATAAAAAATAAATGTGATACATCACATTAATAAAAGAAAGGACAAGAAAGCATATGATCCTCTCAATAGATGCAGAAAAGGCATTTGACAAAGTACAGCATCCTTTCTTGATAAAAACCCTCCACCATGTAGAGGTAGAGGGAACATACCTCAAAATCATAAAAGCCATCTATGAAAATCCCATAGCAAATATCATTCTCAATGAGGAAAAATTGAGAGCTTTTCCCCTAAGGTCAGGAACACAACAGGGATGCCCACTCTCACCACTGCTCTTCATCATAGTACTAGTAGTCCTAGCCTCAGCAATCAGACAAAAAAAGAAATAAATGGCATTCAAATTGGCAAAGAAGTCAACTCTCACTATTCACAGATCTCATAATACTTTATGTGGAAAACCCAAAAGACCTCACCCAAAAATTGCAGGAACTCATACAGCAATTCAGCAATATGGCTGGATATAAAATCAATGCACAGAAATAAGTTGCATTTCTATACACTAACAATGATACAGAAGAAAGAGAAATTAGGAGTCAATCCCATAGCCAATTGCAACAAATACCATAAGATACCTAGGAATAAGCCTAACCAAAGAAGTAAAGGATCTGTACTCTAAAAGCTATAGAACATTTATGAAAGAAACTGAGAAAGACACAAAGAGATGGAAAAACATTCCATGCTATGGATTGGAAGAATAAATATTGTTAAAATGTCCATGCTACTCAGAGCAATCTACACATTCAATTCAATCCCTATCAAAATACCATCGACATTTTTCATAGAGCTGAAACAAACAATCCTAAAATTTGTATGTAACCAGAAAAGACCCCAAATAGCGAGAGGAATGTTGAAAAAGAAAACCAAAGTTGGGGGTCTCACAATTCTGGATTTTAAGCTATATTACAAATCCGTAATCATGAAGAAGACAGTATGTACTGGCACAAAAACAGACACATAGATCAATGGAACAGAATAAAGAACCCAGAAATGGACCCTCAACTCTATGGTCAACTAATCTTTGACAAAGCAGGAAAGAATATCCAATGGGGAAAAAAAACATTCTCTTCAACAAAATGGTGTGGGGAAAATTGGATAGACACACGTAGAAAAATGAAACTGGACCATTTTCTTACCATACACAAAGATAAACTCAAAATGGATGAAAGACCTCAATATGAGAAAGGAATCCTCAAAATCCTAGAGGAGAACACAGACAGCAACCTCTTCGACCTTAGCTGCTGCAACTTCTTGCTAGACATGACTTCAAATGCAAAGGAAACAAAAGCAAAAATGAACTTTTGGAACTTCATCAAGATAAAAAGCTTCTGCACAGCAAAGAAAACAGTCAACAAAACTAAAAGACAACCGACAGAATGGGAGAAGATATTTGCAAATGACATCAGATAAAGGGCTGGTATCCAAAATCTATAAAGAACTACTCAAACTCAACACCCAAACAACAAGTAATCCAGTCAAGAAATGGGCAGAAGACATGAACAGACATTTCTCCAAAGAAGACATACAAATGTCTAACAGACACATGAGAAAATGTTCCACATCATTTGGCATCAGGGAAATACAAATTAAAACGACAATGAGATACCACCTCACACCAGTCAGAATGGCTAAAATTAACAAGTGAGGAAACAACAAATGTTGGCGAGGATGTGGAGAAAGGGTTACACTCTTACACTGTTGGTGGGAATGCAAACTGGTGCATCCACTCTGGAAAACAGTATGGAGGTTCTTTAAGAAAGGGAGCTACCATATGACCCAGCAATTGCACTACTAGGTATTTACCCCAAAGATACATATGTAGTGATCTGAAGGGCACCTGCACTCCAATATTTATGGCAGCAATGTCCACATAGCCAAACTTTGGAAAGAGCTGAGATGTCAATCAACATATGAATGGATAAAGAAGACGTGGTTCATGTATACAATGGAATATTAGTCATCAGGAAGGATGAATACTTACCATTTACACTGACATGGATGGAACTGGAAGGTATTATGCTGAATGAAATAAGTCAGAGAAAGACAATTATATGGTTTCACTCATATGTGGAATATAAGAAACAGTGCAGATTATCATAGGGAAAGGGAGGGAAAACTGAATGGGAATTCATCAGAGAGGGAGAAAAACAATGAGAGACTCTTAACTATTGGAAACAAACTGAGGGTTGCTGGAGAGGAAGTGGGTGGGGGCTTGGGGTAATTGGGTGATGGGCATTAAGGAGGGCACAGGATGTTATGAACACTGGATGTTATATGCAACTGATGAATTACTGAACTCTATGTCTGAAACTAATGATGTACTATGTGTTGACTAATTGAATTTAAATTAAAAAATACTAGCAAACTAAGCAAAATAAGTCAATCAGAGAAAAGACAAGTATCATACGATCTCACTGATATGAGGAATTCTTAATCTCAGGAAACAAACTGAGGGTTGCTGGGGTGGTGGGGGGTGGGAGAGATGGGGTGGCTAGGTGATGGACAATGGGGAGTGTATGTGCTATGGTGAGCGCTATGAACTGGGTACAACTGATGAATCACAGGCCTGTACCTCTGAAACAAACAATACATTATGTTAAAAAAAAAAGGAAGATAGTAGGAAGGGAAAAATGAAGGGGGGAAATCGGAGGCGGAGATGAACTGTGAGAGACTGGACTCTGAGAAACAAACTGAGGGTTTTGGATGGGAGGAGGGTGGGGGGATGGGTTAGCCTGGTGATGGGTATTAAGGAGGGCACGTATTGCATGGAGCACTGGGTGTTATACACAAACAATGAATCATGGAACACTACATCAAAAACTAATGATGTAATGTATGGTGACTAACATAATAAAATAAAATTAATTAAAAATAAATAAAAATAAAAAAATACTAGCAAACTGAATACACAGTACATTAAAAGAATCATTCACCATGATCAAGTGGGATTTATTCTTGTTTCAATAGTCACAGATCAGTCAACACGATAGAGCACATTAATAAAAGAAAGGATAAGAACCATGGATTCTCTCAATAGATGCAGAAAAAGCACTTGACAAATACAGCATCCATTCTTCATAAAAACCCTCCACAATGTAGGAATCAATGGAACATATCTCAACATCATAAAGCCCATATATGAAAGACCCACAGCTAATATCATCCTCATTGGGGAAAACTGAGATCTTTTCCTCTACCATCAGGAGCAAGATAGGGAGGTCTATTCTCATGATTGTTATTTAACATAGTACTGGAAGTCCTAGCCTCAGCAGTCAAACACAAAGAAATAAAAGGCATCCAAATCAGCAAGGAAGAAGTCAAACTTTCACCATTCACAGATGATATGACACTCTGTGTAGAAAACCCTAGAGACTCCACCAAAAATTTTCCTAGAACTGATACATGACTTCAGCAAAGTCACGGGATACAAAATCAATGTACAGAAATCTTTTGCATTTCTTTTTTTTAATGTTACATTAGTCACCATACAGTACATCATTAGTTTTTAATGTAGTGTCCCATGATTCTTTTGCATTTCTATACACCAGTAATGAAGCAGCAGAAAGATTAATCAAGGAATCAATCCCATTTACAACTGCACCAAAAACCATAAGATACCTAGGGATAAACCTAACCAAAGAGGTAAAATATTTGTACTTTGAAAACTACAGAACACTTATGAAAAAAAACTGAAGAGGACACAAAGAAATGGAAAAAACATCCCATGCTCATGGAAGAACAAACATGTTAAAATGTCTATGCTACCCAAAACAATCTACACATTTAATGCAATCCCTATCAAAGTGCCACCAGCATTTTTCACAGAGTTAGAACAAACAATCCTAAAATTTTATGGAACTACCAAAGACCCCAAATAGTCAAAGCAGTCCTGAGAAAGAAAAACAAAGCTGGAGACACCACAATTTCAGATTTCAAGCTATATTACAAAGTTGTAATCATCAAGACAGTATGGTACTGACACAAAACAGACACAGATCAATGGAAAAGAATAAAGAACCCAGAAATGGACCCACAACTATATGGCCAACTAATCTTTGACAAGCAGGAAAGAATATCCAATGGAAAAAAGACAGTCTCTTCAACAAATGGTGTGGGGAAAATTGTATAGACACATGTAGAAAAATGAAACTGCACCATTTTCTTACACCATACACAAAAATAAACTCAAAATGGATGAAAGACCTCAATGTGAGACAGGAATCCATCAAAATCCTAGAGGAGAACACAAGCAGCAACCTCCTTGACATCAGCTGCAGCAACTTCTTGCTGGAAATGACTCCAAATGCAAGGGAAACAAAAGCAAAAATGAACTTTTGGGACTTCATCAAGATAAAAACTTCTGCATAGTGAAGGAAATAATCAACAAAACTAAAAGGCAACCTATAGAATGGGAGAAGGTATTTGCAAATGACATATCTGATAAAGGGTTAGTATTCAAATCTAGAATTTATCAAACTCAGCACCCAAAAACCAAATAATCCAGTTAAGAAATGGGCAGAAGACATAAATAGACATTTTTCCAAGGAGGACATACAGATGGCTAACAGACACATGAAAAAATGCTCAACAACACTCATCATCAGGGAAATACAAATCAAAACCATGATGAGAAGTCACCTCACACCTGTCAGAATGGCTATAATTAACAACACAGGAAGCAACAGATGTTGGCGAGGACACAGAGAAAGGGGAACCCTCTTACACTCTTGGTGGGAATGCAAACTGATGCATCCACTCTGATAAACAGTATGGAGATTCCTCAAAAAGTTAAAAATAGAGCTACCCTACGATCCAGCAATTGCACTACTAGGTATTTACCCACAGGATATGAATATACTGATTCAAAGGGATACTTGCACCCCGATGTTTATAGAAGCATTATCAACAATAGCCAATTATGCAAAGATCCCAAATGTCCATCAACTGATGAATGGATAAAGAAGATGTTTTATATACATAAAACATATATGTATATCCCATCAATATATTAACCCAACAATAAAATTACACCTCCTACACATGGAATGTTCAATATTAGGCAACAAAAAAAATCTCAATGTAGTATTTAAAATAGAAAAAATAGAAATAGTGTTCTTCTATTCTTCTATTCTCTTCTATTCTTCATGTAGTATCAGTGAATATTGCCAAATCTCTCTGTTGTTACTGTTTTCTTAAAATTAATAACAGACACACACTATTAAACAACTCTTGGAAAAAAGGAGGTGAATACAAAAGGAAATTGAAGAACTTTTAGAAAATGATAATTAAACTAGATGTATAAGGATCTGTATTAATTACATAAATGCTCCCAGGAAAATTCATAGCTTTAATTACAAGTGTATAAGAATTAAATGAATTAAAAGTGGAAATTAAAAATCTAGAAAAATATCAATGAAGAAAACAAAAAATATATAAGGAAGAATTTTAAAACGTATGAGCAGAAATTAATGACTAATAGAAAAGCAGTACAATAAGTACATAAGGAAGTAAATAAGTAAACAACCTATTTCTTTGGAACAACAAAGTAGGAAACCACTAACAAACCTAATTTTTTAAATTTAATTTTATTATGTTATGTTAGCATACAATACATCATTAGTTTTTGATGTAGCGATCCATGCTTCATTGTTTTCGTATAACACCCAGTGCTCCATGCAGTATGTGCTCTCCTTAATAACCATCACCAGCTAACCTACCCATCCCCCTCCCCTCTAAAGCCCTCAGTTTGTTTCTCACAGTCCATAGTCTCTCATGGATCATCTCACCCTCCGATTTCCCCCCTTCATTTTTTCCCTTCCTTCTCCTAATGTCCTCCATGTTATTCCTTATGTTCCACAAATAAGTGAAACCATATGATAATTCACTTTCTCTGCTTGACTTATTTCACTTAGCATAATCTCCTCCAGTCCCACACATGTTCATGTAAAAGTTGGGTATTCATCCTTTCTGATGGCTGAGTAATATTCCATTGTATATATGGACATCTTCTTTATCCATTCATATGTTGAAGGGTATCTCGGCTCTTCCCACGGTTTGGCTATTGCAGACATTGCTGCTATGAACATTGGGGTGCATATGGCCCTTCCCTTCACTACATCTGTGTCTTTGGGGTAAATGCCCAGGAGTGCAATTGCTGGGCCATAGGGTAGCTCTATTTTTAATTTTTTGAGGCACCTCCACACTGTTTTCCAAAGTGGCTGTACCAACTTGCATTCTCACCAACAGTGTAAGAGGGTTCCCCTTTCTCCACAACCTCTCCAACATTTGTTGTTTCTTGCCTTGTCAATTTTTGCCATTCTAACTGGTGTAAGGTGGTATCTCAATGTGGTTTTGATTTGAATTTCCCTGATGGCTAATGATGATGAACATTTTTTCATGTGTCTGTTAGCCATTTGTATGTCTTCTTTGGCAAAGTGTGTGTTCATGTCTTCTGCCCATGAACCTAATTTTTAAAAAATGTTTAAAAAAAAGGTTGTGAGAAGGCATAAATGCACAAAATAAGAAATAACTGGGCAGAAGATATAAACAAATAGTTAATAGAAGACATTCAAATGATCCTTAAATATATGAGAAGATGCTAAAACTTGTTTATAACAATAGAAACAAAATTAAAACTGTATCAAGATATCATTTCTCAACATCAGCTGGGCAAACATCTAAAAGTTTGAGAACAGACTTTGTTGACAATGCTGTGGAGAAGAGGCACTCAGTTTTTGGTGGGAATGCAAAATTATATAGCCTCAGTGGAGGGAACTCGGTAAAGTCATCATTATTGCATCTGCCTGTTTTGTTCTTGCTTTTTTCCCAGTGCTTGAAGTAGATCCTGGCAGACAGTAGCATTCAATAATTATTTGTTGAAAAAACAGAATAACTTGATCTCCCCTTTCACATACATTAGGTCATATAATCTCTAGACAGCCCTGTGACTATGAAAAAGCAAATATAAATATAACCAAGCTCATACCGACTAAGAAAACAGGTTTTTTTAATTTTTTAAATTTTATTATGTTTTTCACCATACAATACATCATTAGCTTTTGATGTGATGATCCAGGATCCATTGTTTTCGTATAACACCCAGTGCTCCATGTAGTATGTGCCCTCCTTAATACCCACCACTGGGCTAATCCATCCCCCCCTCCCCCCTCCCTTCTAAAACCCTGTTTGTTTCTCAGAGTCCATAGTCTCTCATGGTTCATCTCTCCCTCCGATTTCCCCCCCTTCATTTTTCCCTTCCTTCTCCTAATGTCCTCCATGTTATTCCTTATGTTCCACAAATAAGTGAAACCATATGATAATTGACTTTCTCTGCTTGACTTATTTCACTTCGCATAATCTCCTCCAGTCCCATCCATGTTGATGTAAAAGTTGGGTATTCATCCTTTCTGATGGCTGAGTAATATTCCATTGTATATATGGACCACATCTTCTTTATCCATTCATCTGTTGAAGGGCATCTCAGCTCTTTCCACTGTTTGGCTATTGCAGACATTGCTGCTATGAACACTGGGGTGCATATGGCCCTTCTTTTCACTACATCTGTGTCTTTGGGGTAAATGTCCAGGAGTGCAATTGCTGGGTCATAAGGTAGCTCTATTTTTAATAAAAAGTTTTATTGTTACCAAAGCCATGCAGTTAGAAAAAGCAGAGTTAAACTAAACCCAGACTTTTTGGATAGAAACTTAGTGATTGATCACCTCACAGAAGCAAAGGGCACAGAATGTGTGAGAATTTACCTAACAGAATTGGGAAGAAGTCACAGACAGTGGCCCTTCCAATCCCACCATTGGCCCTAGTAGAACATTCTGGCCATGAAAGCAGGGAGCCCACTGACTTCTGGAGGAGATGCCATTCTCAGGATCCATGTTCCAGGGAGCTTCCAGAAAGAGGAGGGGGTTACCCTAGAACAATGGGGGAAATATGAGGCAGAAGTGGCTCTGAAAGAGAAGGTCAGCAATAATGAAGTCAAGCAGAGGTGAGAGCAGGCAGCCTACCCCCTGTAATTTCCTGTGCTTTGCTGGATGGGCCTGAAAGCTACAGTGGGTAGGTTTAGATATAAATAAAACAGATTCCTTGTAAATATTAAACACTGGAATGGATCAAATTAGAAACATATTCACAGTCAACCTTAAAAAGAAAAAATGGGGTCCAAGCCAACAGAATCTGACTGCACCTTTAAGGTATGAACCATTCATTCAGAAGGGAGGGGGAGCTATTCAGCTAAATGTAGAAAGGGGGACTCATGGAAGTCAATGATGCTGGATGAATACAAGCAGTCTGTGTCCAGGCAAGAGGACGAAGTCCCATTGGCAAGGTCTATGATGGCAATGGACCTCTATCAGGTGACTGGCCAGATGCCATTAACCTCCAAATCAGGAAACTAACTTTTCTCCTCTGAGTCTGTGATCACCAGCTTCTAATTATGATATTGCTGTCCATGTGGAGGAAAAGGCATTGCTCAGGGGATGAGTAACCAGTCCTTTCAACAGTTATGTTTTTTGCTATAAATTGTTTAACTGAAATCATGACTGCCAATTCTAGTCTCTGTGTTTGGCAGATGTGAGTCTGTCACTCAAGAAGGATCTACTTTCCTTCTGAGCCTGGGTGTCTGTGAGTGGGTACTAACCCTTGTGACCACAGGGCATCTGCCAAGGTAACCTCACTGCTCCATCCCTGGCCATGCCCCTCCTTCTCTCAGGACTTACTGGCCTTACTCAAACTTTTAGTTTCTTGGAGCCAAGAGGAAAATTTTGTGGAAAATATAGAGAGGCTTGATGAGAATGGAGTGTATGTGTTCACAGCCCCTGAGATGGAGTCTATTTCTTTTGAAGAGTAGAGGAATAATCCTTCCACATGATATCAAACATATTAAAAGGTATTAAATATAATTTTTCTAAAAGTTTTTGGAAACATTTTAATAATTTTTTAAAATTATTTACTTATAAGTCATATATTTAACTATGATTTCTTTTCAATTACAGTACACATTCTTAAAAAACTCTATATTAAAAATTGCTTAAAAATAATTTTTTATGAATACTAGATTTCACAATGAATCTAGGTTCATGAAGTTTTCTTTCTAGACCTTTCAACATTTACAGATTTCAATTTTGCACAATTTTATTTTGGAGATGACATACATATATACCTATAGAAAGACATCTATTTATTGTTGATTCAAACATTTTGTTGATGTTTGCAAAGCTCATAAGCCCCAGTCACATTGCCTATAGTGTGTAAAATGGATGGGTTTTCAGGGATACTCATGGCTGAAGCTTTCCTCCAAAGCCCAGCCAACCTCTTCCACCAGTACTTTGTTTTCATATAGAGGGCAGGTACACTTCATTGTTTCCCCCTGGTGGTGGTGAGGACTGATGCCTCTAAAGAAGCTTCTGCAGGAGGGCTTTGGCTCCACTGCACAGGCATGGCCCTGTGGATACCTAATTATCTCACCTGGGAAAGTACATTTCTGGAGCGGTCCTTGTGGAGAGGCAGGAAGGTAGACATCCTCCCCTCAAGGCAAGAAACAGCAATCTGTACACTTCTCCTGGGAGCCCTGAGACCAAGGCAGTTCCCTGTCTTTGTCCTGGCCACTCATAGGAACATGGAATTCATCTCCCAGGATGGAAGTAGACCACTCAGCTGTGCAGAGCATCCTCAGTGCTCCCCATTTACTCATGGAGCAATAAGTAATGAATGGTGGTTCCCTTCTCCACATCTCTGGGAAGTGGCAGAGTTTGGGGTGGAAGGGGACCTCCTCTTCTGACATATTTCCATGTAACAGAGGGAGAAAATTAAGAAACTAAAGTAGCCAAATGGCTTTACCTCTATTGTCTGCCTGAGTAAAAAGATGTTTGCAGATTCCCAAGGCCCAGTTCTTGTAGAGGGGTTCAGGATTAGGGGTGGGCCTGCTGAAACAGATAAGGTGAAACTCTCAAAGCAGAATCACCTCCTACCATGGCTGAAAGTGTTCCCTGAAACTTCTTACAGCACTAAGCAGATCTCCAGGGGAAGAGGCTCCCCATTTCATAGTGCTATCAGTGCACCTGAGGCCATGGCTCTGGGTGAAATATGGAGAGGACACTGGTTCTAGTTTATCTGGCATTTTCTGGAGAAGAGCTAACATCACAAAGATAACAAAATGGGGCCAACTGGAAGAGCACTGCCTGTTGGAGAAGTATCCTGGGGGCAATGCAGTAATGCATACCATGAGAAGTCTACACTCTCCTGTCTAGAAAAGAAAATAAACCAGTTATAGTAACCAGCCAGCCAGATGCTTCTCTGGACCCAGGGTTTTGCCTGCATTTTATATAATCCTATACAGAGCAGTCACAAGTTCAATCAATGCATGTTTTTAAATGCCCTAAGTAAAAAATCCTTTTTTAAATTAAGAAAATTTAGTTCCAAGCCATTATATGTTCATCTGGAGAAATCATAAAAGATACAAGCAAAGACACAAGTACAAAAACACCAATAATATTCTTGCCCGGAGATAACCATTGTTATTTAATCTCTTCCAGATTTTCTATATGCAAATTACTATATAAATATCTATAGGAAAATGTGTGTCTATATTGATATGTGCAAACTTATATGCAAAGTAGATCTATAAATTATACATATGTAAAATATAAATTATACATCTATATGTAAAGCATATAAATTATACTTATATAAAATTATATATGTATGTATATAAGTATATACATTATACAAACATGTATGGTTGCAGAATAGCTTCCATGGACTATTTTCAGTTATTTAGAGCATCCCATGTCAGTAGAGTCAGTACAGTCAAAACTCAGCTGCACACCTTACAAGAAGTGTGCCCTCGATACAGGTGTACCTATAATAGTTATCTTACCTGTAAAGTGGAGAAAATAGCGGTATCTCCTCATAGTTAGTAGTTGTGAGGATAGATAAACCCTTACATATAAAAGTATACGTATACCTGGCACATGGCATGGTCAGCACTCAAAAAAGGTTAAGAACTAAAAGAAGCATTCTTTAAGACCAGCCATTTAGAAAGCAAAGAACATTTGAAGAAGGAGAAGATATAAATGGTCCTAATCAGCCTGACCATGGCCCAGTATAGAAGATTCTCAAGCACTGGACTTTCTTCCTATGAAAATAACTGTGGCTTTTAGCAGCTGCTCTGGACCATGACTCAACTATGGCCATTTCCATCTCAAAGAAAACCTAAGGATTAGGGCTGAACATCTGAGTATTACTCTCAATGTACCCATGTAACACCAACTCTCTCCTCTGTCTCTCAAGCCCCTGATCTATCAGGATAAAATCAGTTTCTGTCTCTCAAGATTATTAGGCTGTTACCTAAGAAGAGGGTAGGGAGTGGATCTCTAATTGGCTATTTTCCCCAAGACTCACGCAGAGGAATGGAGAGTGTATGTGGTTGGCGAGAGCATAGTCAACCCTTAGTGCCTCAACTATGGCATCTGACTTAGAGAAGTACATTTAACAAACTAGAACAATTTGGTCCACATTGACCAGAAAAATCCAACTTTTGTTTTATGATACATTTTGTCCCATAGCATTACATATTCCTTATTTGGTTCCTATTTTTTTTCCAGGGGAAAGTCACCATCCCCAGAGAAAAATTCTTATAAACAGGCTGAAATCCACTTTATCTTTTAATCCTAATCCCAAATCTAAATAATCACAAATAATAAAAATGGAATGCTATGCTACTATATATTTATATGTTACTACGAATTTACTGAGCACCAGTTTTGTGCTGGGCATATTATAAAATGAACCAGACCTAAGTTTCTCCATCAAGGAGTTAACATGAAGCTAATAGATATAATGGAAAGTGTATTAAAATAACCAAGGAATCAGCTCAGAGTGCAAAAGTCCATGCCCTCTGTTTGGGGGCTCCCTAAATGAACCTTAGCATTGGTATGATTCCAGGTGGTTCTGCCACAGCCATCACTAATCCTGAAAATGGCTATTTGAGCCTCAATCTCTGGTGCAGAGAGATGTGTTTGTATTGAAACTCTACTCATCTGTGACTGCAACCTCCCCCTCACAAAACATCCGCTGTCATTTCAATGAGCATCTTTGCCACCACCTGCCACTCACAACAAACACATAGTTGCCCTAATAAAACAGAGGACTAAAGTCCACTTCTCTTTTCCATGATACACCAGCCAGGATCTCAGTGCTCTAATTACCAACTATTTTTTGATAAGATTGGTAGCCATACCAATGCTTGAAGTGTTTGTTTGTGTTATGACTGGGTGTTGTAAATTTAATTATACCTCCTTACCCAAATCAATGGAAGATTAAATCACACTTTAACATAACACAAGGTATTGTTTTTCCTGAAATTTAGCAGCAGTGCTGTAATCTGAGGTAAACCACAGGTTTATGTTTTTTCTACTCATGATCTGGTCTTTCTCACTTAGCTTGTTCTGGCCTCTGCCTCCCCTCTAGAGTTTTGCCATCTGAATAAGCTGCTGATTGCTCTACAATCTTACATAAGCACCTCACCTAGGTGGATGTGGGGCCTACAGGTGGCTCTACTGCGATTTACAGCACCTGTTGAAATCGGTGAGCTTATCCAGTTCAGTGGCATGCCACAAGTTCTAAACCCACACACCTTCACAAGGGAATTTGACCATCCATCAAATGGAGGCATCTTTCATCCCCCTCACACAGAATGACAACCCTCACTTCTCCCTGGACCTAGGAACTAACAATAAAATTTGTCTATGCCAAGCTTTTTCAGTTTTTTAATTGAAGTATAATTACCATACAGAGTTATATTAGATTCAGGAGTATATCATAGGGATTCAACAATTCTCTACATTACTCAGTGGTCACCACCATAAGTATGGTGACCATCTGTCACCATGCAATGTTATTACAATATTATTGACTCTATTTCCTGTGCTGTACTTTCATCTTCATGACTTCTTCATTTTGTAACTGGAAGTTTGTACCTCTCCATCCCCTTTATCTACTTTGCCCATCTCCCCTCCCCCCTTCCCCTCTGCAACCATCAGTTTGTTCTCTGTATTTAAGACTCTGGTGTTTGTTTCTCTGTTCATTTTGACTTTGCAACGTTGCTCACCTTTTCTGTTCCTTCTGTATCTCAGGGCTCGTCTTCTCCTGAGAGCATTGTGGTGCAGTAAAAAGATGCCAATGCCAGTCCAGGTGTCACAGTGTCAGACAGACCTGGGTTGAATTCTGTTTCTGCTACCTACCATCTGCATAACTTAGGAACTGAAACCCTTTTGAACTTCAGGTTCCTCACTGGAAAATGAGGATCATATCTCCCTCACAGAGTTGTTATAGATTAATACTATGTGTACAGCAACTTTCATGTAGAGATGTTCAGTCAACTTGGATGCCCTGTTCTTCCCTCGGCCATCTGCACCTATCCCTACCACCTAAACCAGCCTACCTGACTTTCCCACACAGGAAACTGCCAGCTTCTATTCTTTTCCTCTAATCATATTTCCCAGATCCTCTTTCAAACCTGTGTACCCACAACCTCAGCTTGGGAAGCCAGGACCAGAAATGTGTTGTTGGTGGGTCAGTTATCTGGGATGCCAGGTTGCAAAAAGAACTATTTTTTTTTAGGACAAAAACAGAGGAGAAAAGCCATAAGAGGCTTAACTATAGGAAACAAACAGGGTTGCTGGAAGGGAGGTGGGTGGGGGGATGGGGTAACTGGGTGATAGGAATTATTATTTTTTTTACGTTCAATAAGCCACTGTATAGTACATCATTAGTTTTTGATGTAGTCCTCAATGATTCATTAGTTATGTATAAACACCCAGTATTCATCACAACACATGATGTTCTTAATACCCATCACCCTGTTTCCCCCTCCCTCCACCCTCCTCTCCTCTGAGACCCTCAGTTCGTTTCCCAGGGTCCATAGTCTCTCATGGTTCATCTCCCTCTCTGATTTCTCCCCCTTCAGATTTCCCTCCCTTCCACTATGGTCCTCCATGCTATTGCTTATGTTCCACATATGACTGAAACCATATGATAATTGTCTTTCTCTGCTTGACTTACTTCACTTAGCATAATCCCCTCCAGTTCCATCCATGTCAGTGCAAATGGTGGGTATTAATCTTTTCTGGTGGCGGAGTAATATTCCATTGTATATATGAACCACATCTTCTTTATCCGTTCATCTGTTGAAGGGCATCTTGGCTCCTTCCACAGTTTGATGATTGTGGACACTGCTGTTATGAATATTGAGGTGCATGTGCCCCTTCTTTTCACTACATCTGCATCTTTGGGGTAAATACCTAGTAGTGCAATTGCTGGGTCATAGGATAGTTCTATTTTTAACATTTGAGGAACATCCATACTGTTTTCCAAAGTGGATGTAACAGCTTGCATTCCCACCAACAGTGTAAGAGAGTTCCCCTTTCTCCACATCCTCACCAACATTTGTTTCCTGTTTTGTTAATTTTTCCCATTCTAACTGGTGTAAGGTGGTATCTCATTGTGGTTTTGATTTCTATTTCCCTGATGGCTAATGAGGTTGAGCATTTTTTTATGTGTCTGTTAGCCATTTGTATGTCTTCTTTGGAGAAGTGTCCATTCATGTCTTCTGCCCATTACTTGACTGGGTTATTCGTTTTTTGAGTGTTGAGTTTAAAAAGTTCTTTATAGATCTTGGATACCAGACCTTTTTTTAAATTAACAGAATGTATTATTTGTTTCAGAGGTACAGGTCCGTGATTCATCAGTCTTACACAATTCACAGTGCTAACCATAGCACAGACCCTCCCCAATGTCCATCACACAGACACCCATTCCCTCCCACCCCCCTCCACTCCAGCAACCCTCAGTTTGTTTCCTGAGATTAAGACCCTCTTATGCTTTGTCTCCCCCTCTGGTTTTGTCTTATTTCATTTTTCCGTCCCTTCCCGTATGATCCTTTGTCTTGATTCTTAAATTCCTCATATCAGTGAGATCATATGATAATTGTCTTTCTCTGGTGGACTTATTTCACTTAACATAATACCTTCTAGTTCCAACCATGTCGTTGCAAATGGCAAGAAGTTATTTTTACAGGCTGCATAATATTCCATTGTATATATATACCAAATCTTCTTTATCAATTCATCTGTTGATGGACATCTAGGATCTTCAATAGTTTGGCTATTGTAGACATTGATGCTATTGGGGTGCAGGTGCCCCTTTGGATCACTACATTTGTATCTTCGGGGTAAATACCCAGTAGTGCAATTGCTGGGTCGTAGGGTAGTTCTATTTTAAAGTTTTTTAAAAAAAATTTTTATTGTTATGTTAATCACCATACATTACATCATTAGTTTTTGATGTAGTGTTCCATGATTCATTGTTTGTGCATAACACCCAGTGCTCCACGCAGAATGTGTCCTCTTTAATACCTATCACCAGGCTAACCCATCCCCCTACCCTCCTCCCCTCTAGAACCCTGTTTGTTTTTCCGACTCCATCGTCTCTCATGGTTTGTCTCCCCCTCTGACTTACTCCCCTTCATTCTTCCCCTCCTGCTATCTTCTTCTTTTTCTTTTCTCTTAACATATGTTGCATTATTTGTTTCAGAAGTACAGATCTGTGATTCAACAGTCTTGCACAATTCACAGCACTCACCATACCACATACCTACCGAATGTCTATCACCCAGCCAGCCCATCACTCCCCCCCCACCACTCCAGCAACATTCAGTTTGTTTCCTGAGATTAAGAATTCCTCATATCAGTGAGGTCATATGATACATGTCTTTCTCTGATTGACTTATTTCACTCAGCATAACACCCTCCAGTTCCATCCATGTCGTTGCAAATGGCAAGATCTCATTCCTTTTGATGGCTGCATAATATTCCATTGTGTATATATACCACATCTTCTTTATCCATTCATCTGTCGATGGACATCTTGGCTCTTTCCACAGTTTGGCTATTGTGGACATTGCTGCTATAAACACTGGGGTGCACGTACTCCTTCGGATCCCTACATTTGTACCTTTGTGGTAAATACCCAGTAGTACAATTGCTGGATCATATGTTAGCTCTATATTCAACTGTTTGAGGAACCTCCATACTGCTTTCCAGAGTGGTTCCACCAGCTTGCATTCCCACCAACAGTGTAGGAGGGTTCCCCTTTCTCCACATCCCAACCAACATCTGTCGTTTCCTGACTTGTTAATTTTAGCCATTCTGACTGATGTGAGGGGGTATCTCATTGGGGTTTTGATTTGGATTTCCCTGATGCTGAGCAATGTTGAGCACTTTTTCATGTGTCTGTTGGCCATTTGGATGTCTTCTTTGGAAAAATGTCTGTTCATGTCTTCTGCCCATTTCTTCACTGGATTATTTGTTCTTTGGGTGTTGAGTTTGATAAGTTCTTTATAGATTTTGGATACTAGCCCTTTATCTGATATGTCATTTGCAAATATTTTCTCCCATTCTGTCAGGTGTCTGTTGGTTTTGTGGACTGTTTCTTTTGCTGTGCAAAAGCTTTTTATCTTGATGAAATCCCAATATTTCATTTTTGCCCTGGCTTCCCTTGCCTTTGGCAATGTTTCAGGAAGAAGTCGCTGTGGCTGAGATCGAAGAGGTTGCTACCTGTGTTCTCCTTTAGGATTTGGATGGACTCCTGTCTCACGTTTAGGTCTTTCAACCATTTGGAGTCTATTTTTGTGTGTAGTGTAAGGAAATGGTCCAGTTTCATTTTTCTGCATGTGGCTGTCCAATTTTCCCAAAACCATTTGTTGAACACACTGTCTTTTTTCCATTGGACATTCTTTCCTGCTTTGTCAAAGATTAGTTGACCATAGAGTTGAGGGTCCATTTCTGGGCTCTCGATTCTGTTCCATTGATCTATGTGTCTGTTTTTGTGCCAGTACCATACTGTCTTGATGATGACAGCTTTGTAATAGAGCTGGAAGTCCGGAATTGTGATGCCGCCAGCTTTGCTTTTCTTTTTCAATATTCCTCTGGCTATTCGGGGTCTCTTCTGGCTCCATACAGATTTTAGGATTATTTGTTCTATTTCGTTGAAAAAAGTGGATGGTATTTTGATAGGGATTGCATTGAATGTGTAGATTGCTCTAGGTAGCATTGACATCTTCACAATGTTTGTTCTTCCAATCCATGAGCATGGAACGTTTTTACATGTCTTTGTGTCTTCTTCAATTTCTTTCATGAGTATTTTATAGTTTTCTGAGTACAGATCCTTTGCCTCTTTAGTTAGATTTATTCCTAGGTATCTTACGGTTTTGGGTGCAATTGTAACTGGGATCGATTCCTTGAATTGTCTCTCTTCTGTCTTGTTGGTGTATAGGAATGCCACTGATTTCTGTGCATTAATTTTATATCCTGCTACTTTACTGAATTTCTGTATGAGTTCTAGCAGTTTTGGGGTGGAATCTTTTGGGTTTTCCACACAAAGTATCAGATCATCTGCAAAGAGTGAGAGTTTGACTTCCTCTTTGCCGATTTGGATGCATTTGATTTCTTTTTGTTATCTTATTGCTGTGGCTAGGACTTCTAATACTATGTTGAATAGCAGTGGTGAGAGTGGACATCCCTGCCGCATTCCTGATCGTAGGGGAAAAGCTCTCAGCTTTTCCCCATTGAGAATGATATTCGTTGTGGGTTTTTCATAGATGGCTTTATGATATTGAGGTATGTACCCTCTATCCCTATACTCTGAAGAGTTTTGATCAAGAAAGGATGCTGTACTTTGTCAAATGCTTTTTCGGTATCTAGTGAGAGGATCATATGATTCTTGTTCTTTCTTTTATTAATGTATTGTATCACATTGATTGATTTGCGGATGTTGAACCAACCTTGCAGCCCAGGGATAAATCCCACTTGGTCATGGTGAATAATCCTTTTAATGGACTGTTGGATCCTATTGGCTAATATTTTGGTGAGAATTATTGCATCCATATTCATCAAGGATATTGATCTGTAATTCTCCTTTTTGATGGGGTCTTTGGTTTTGGATCAAGGTAATGCTGGCCTCATAAAATGAGTTTGGAAGTTTTCCTTCCATTTCTATTTTTTGGAACAGTTTCAGGAGAATGGGTATTAATTCTTCTTGAAATGTCTGATAGAATTCCCCTGGGAAGCCATCTGACGCTGGGCTTTTGTTTGTTGGGAGATTTTTGATGACTATTTCAATTTCCTTAGTGGTTATAGGTCTGTTCAGGTTTTCTATTTCTTCCTGGTTCAATTTTGGTAGTTGATACATCTCTAGGAATGCACCCATTTCTTCCAGGTTATCCAAGTTGCTGGCATAGAGTTGCTCATAATATGTTCTTACAATTGTTTGTATTTCTTTGGTGTTTGTTGTGATCTCTCCTCTTTCATTCATGATTTTGTTGATTTGGGTCATTTCTCTTTTCTTTTTGATCAGTCTGGCCAGGGGTTTATCAATCTTGTTAATTCTTTCAAAGAACCAGCTCCTAGTTTCGTTGATCTGTTCTACTGTTCTTTTGGTTTCGAGTTCATTGATTTTTGCTATGATCTTTATTATTTCTTTTCTCCTGCTGGGTTTAGGCTTTATTTGCAATTCTTTCTCCAGCTCCTTTAGGTGTAGGGTTAGGTTGTGAATTTGAGACCTTTCTTGTTTCTTGAGAAAGGCTTGTATTGCTAGAGACCTTCCTCTCAGGACTGCCTTTACTGTATCCCAAAGATTATGAACAGTTGTGTTTTCATTTTTATTGGTTTCCATGAATTTTTTTAATTCTTCTTTAATTTCCTGGCTGACCCATTCATTCTTTAATAGGATGCTCTTTAGCCTCCATATACTTGAGTTCTTTCCGACTTTCCTCTTGTGATTGAGTTCTAGTTTCAAAGCATTGTGGTCTGAAAATATGCAGGGAATAATCCCAATCTTTTGGTACCGGTTGAGACCTGATTTGTGACGTAGGATGTGATCAATTCTGGAGAATGTTCCATGGGCACTAGAGAAGAATGTGTATTCTGTTGCTTTGGGATGGAATGTTCTGAATATGTCTGTGAAGTCCATTTGGTCCAGTGTTTCATTTAAAGTCTTTATTTCCTTGTTGATCTTTTGCTTAGATGATCTGTCCATTTCAGTTAGGTGGTGTTAAAGTCCCCCACTATCATTGTATTGTTGTCAATGTGTTTCTTTGCTTTTGTTATTAATTACCTTATATAATTGGCTGCTCCCATGTTAGGGGCATAGATATTTCAATTGTTAGATCTTCTTGTTGGATGGACCCTTTAAGTAGGATATAGTGTCCTTCTTCATCTCTTATTACAGTCTTTGTTTTAAAATCTAATTTGTCTGATATAAGGATTGCCACCCCAGCTTTCTTTTGGTGTCCATTAGCATGGTAAATGGTTTTCCACCCCTCACGTTCAATCTGGGGGTGACTTTGGGTCTAAAATGAGTGTCTTGCAGACAGCATATCAATGGGTCTTGTTTTTTATCCAATCTGATAGCCTGTGTCTTTTGATTGGGGCATTGAGCCCATTTACATTCAGGGTAACTATTGAAAGGTATGAATTTATTGCCATTGTATTGCCTGTAAGGTGACTGTTACTGTATATTGTCTGTGTTCCTTTCTGATCTATGCTGCTTTTCAGCTCTCTCTTTGCTTAGAGGACCCCTTTCAATATTTCTTGTAGGGCTGGTTTCGTGTTTGCAAATTCCTTTAGTTTTTGTTTGTCCTGGAAGCTTTTTATCCTTCCTTCTATTTTCAATGACAGCCTAGCTGGATATAGTATTCTTGGCTGCATATTTTTCTCGTTTAGTGCTCTGAAGATATCATGCCAGTCCTTTCTGGCCTGCCAGGTCTCTGTGGATAGGTCTGTTGCCAATCTAATATTTCTACCATTGTAGGTTACATATCTCTTCTCCCGAGCTGCTTTCAGGATTTTCTCTGTCTCTGAGACTAGTAAGTTTTACTATTAGATGTCGGGGTGTTGACCTATTTTTATTGATTTTGAGAGGGGTTCTCTGTGCCTCCTGGATTTTCATGCCTGTTTCCTTCCTCACATTAGGGAAGTTCTCGCTATTATTTGCTCCAGTATACCTTCTGCCCCTCTCTCTCTTTCTTCTTCTTCTGGGATCCCAATTATCCTAATGTTTCATCTTATCATATCGCTTATCTCTCGAATTCTGCCCTCGTGATCCTGTAGTTGTTTCTCTCTTTTTCTCAGCCTCTTTATTTTCCATCATTTGGTCTTCTATATCACTGATTCTCTCTTCTGCCTCATTTATCCTAGCAGTTAGTGCCCCCATTTTTTATTGCACCTCATCAATAGCCTTTTTGATTTCGACTTGGTTAGATTTTAGTTCTTTTATTTCTCCAGAAAGGGTTTCTCTAATAACTTCCACGCTCTTTTCAAGCCCAGCTAGTATCTTTAAAGTCATGATTGTGAACTCTAGGTCTGACATCGTACTAATGTCAGTATTGAGTAGGTCCCTGGCTGACGGTACTACCTCTTGTTCTTTTTGCTGAGGTGATTTTTTCGTCTTGTCATTTTGTCTGAGGAGAATAGATGAATGAGAGAACAAAATGCTAACAGGTTAACAACATCCCCAGCAAATGTACTCTATACAAATCAGAAAAGACCTGAAACCAGGGGAAAAGAAAGAGAAAGAAAGAAAAAAGAAAGAGAGGAAAAAAAACAAAAAGAAAAAGATAAAAACAAAAACAGAACAATACAAAAAAAAAAACAGAATATGATCAAATATGATCAGGCTAGTGCATAGATCAGTGCCACACACTAGATTTTGGGCGTATTTTGGTCTGTTAGAAAAAAGTGCCTCCTAAAATTTTAAAGGAAGAAAGATTTATATATACAAAATAAGGGTTGATACAATGAAGGGATGGAAGATGACTGTAAAGATGAAAATTATAAAAGATTTTATAAAAGAAATTGATAAGATAAGTCGTTTGAAAAAGAAAGAAGAAGATTTAAAAAATAAAAAGCAAAAAGGGAGAGAATGTGATCAGGCAGGAGACTAGAACAAAGCCATACACTAGTGATTTAGGGTATATTTTGATCTGTTAGAAGAAACTGTATCTCAAAATTTTAAAGAGAGAACAACTTATATATATATGCCAAAAATAAGGGTAACTACTATGAAGGGATAAAATATGACTCTAAAAATGAAAAATAAAAAATGTTTTTTTTTTTAAAAAAGGGATTGATAAGATGTCGGTTGAAAAAGGGAAAAAGAAAAATTAAAAAAAAAAACAGTTAAAAAATTCACTTTGATGAACTACTGAATCATGGTAAAAAAAAAAAGCCATGAATTCTATGTGCAGTATTCCCCTAGTGCTGAGTTCTCCCGTTCTCCTTGATCGGTAAACTTGGTCTTGGCTTGCTGGCTGTTCGTGCTGATCTTCTGGGGGAGCGGCCTGTTGCCGTGGTTCCCAAATGTCTTTGCCGGAGGCGGAATTGCCCCGCCCTTCTCGGTCCGGCCTAAGCAAGCTGCTCGGGTTTGCTCTCAGGAGCTTTCTTCCCTGCAAGCTCTCCGTACAGTTTTGGAGGACCAGGGTGAAAATGGTGGCCTCCCAATCTCCACCTGGAGGAGCTGAGAACTCGGGGCCCTGCTCTTCAGTGCGCCCCCAGAGAAAAGCAGTCACTCCCGTCTCCCTGGTCTCCGGCCGCACTCTGTGCTCACCCGGCCTGTGACCAAGCGTTTGTATCTCTGACACCCAACCCCGTGTGGAGTCTCCAAACCCAGCAGATCCCTGCGGTGCGCTCCCGCGCCACTCCTCTCCGGGGAGGAAGGGGAGTCTCCCCGCATCTGCCGCTTGTTGGGTCCCTGCTGGAGGAGCAGTGGCCCAACTGGGACGCGGATCACAGTTTATGGCAACCCCGAGGTGAGAGTCCGCGCCTCGGCTCCGTCTCTGCAGCTGGCTTCCCCGCTCAGATACCTGGGAGCTCTGCTGCACTCAGGCACCCCCGGTTTTTCTGTGACCCCGAGGGTCCTGAGACCACATTGTCCTGCGAGGGTTCCACCCCCCGCTTAGCCACTGGAGCGATGTCCCTCAGCGGAGCCAACTTCTAAAAGTTCTGATTTTGTGCTCCGCGGCTCTATCACTTGCCAGAAGCGGCCGACGGAGGCCCCCTCCCCTGCCATCTATCCTCCTGAATATCGCCTTGGATTCACTTCTCTGCATGTCCTACCTTCCAGAAAGTGGTCGCTTTTCTGTTCAGAGAGTTGTTGCTATTCTTCTCTTCTATCTCCTGTTGAGTTCGTAGGTGTTCAGAATGGTTTGATCCCTATTCAGCTGATTTCCTGAGACCAGATGAAATCCAGGTCTCCTACTCCTCCACCATCTTGCTCCGCCCCCCCTATTTTCAACTTTTTGAGGAACCTCCATACTGTTTTCCAGAGTGGCTGCACCAGCTTGCATTCCCAGCAACAGTGTAGGAGGGTTCCCATTTCTCTGCATCCTTGCCAACATCTGTCATTTCCTGACTTGTTAATTTTAGCCAGCCTCACTGCTGTGAGGTAGTACTCATTGTGGTTTTGATTTGTATTTCCCTGATGCTGAGTGATGTTGAGCACTTTTTCATTTGTCTGTTGGCCATTTGGATGTCTTCTTTGCAGAAATGTCTGTTCATGTGTTCTGTCCATTTCTTGATTGGATTATTTGTTCTCTGGGTGTTGAGTTTGATAAGTTCTTTGTAGATTTTGGCAGTTTATGGCAAAATCGTGGATCCACGATCCACGATTCATATTACTAGCCCTTTATCTGATATGTCATTTGCAAATATCTTCTCCCATTCTGTCAGTTGTCTTTGGTTTTATTGACTGTTTCCTTTGCTGTGCAAAAGCTTTTTTATCTTGATGAAGTTCCAGTAGTTCATTTTTGCCCTTGCTTCCCTTGCCTTTGGCGATGTTTCTAGGAAGAAGTTGCTGCAGCTGAAGTCGAAGAGGTTGCTGCCTGTGTTCTCAAGGATTTTGATGGATTCCTCAATTCACATTGAGGTTTTTCATCCATTTTGAGTTTATCCTTGTGTATGGTGTTAGAGAATCATCCAGTTTCATTCTTCTATATGTAGCTGTCCAATTTTCCCAGCATCACTTATTGAAGAGACTGTCTTTTTTCCACTGGATATTTTTTCCCTATTTGACAAAGATTAGTTGACCAAAGAGTTGAGGGTCCATTTCTAGAGTCTCTATTCTGTTCCATTGGTCTATGTGTCTGTTTTTGTGCCAATACCATGCTGTCTTGGTGATCATAGCTTTGTAATATAACATGATGTCAAGCAATGTGATACCCCCAGCTTTGTTTTTCTTTTTCATCATTCCCTTGGAGATTCAGGGTCTTTTCTAGTTCCATACAAATTTTAGGATTGTTTGTTCCAGCTCTCTGAAAAATCCCAGTGGTATTTTAACAGGGATGGCATTGAAAGTGTAAATTGCTCTGGGCAGGATAGACATTTTAACAATGTTTATTCTTCCAATCCCTGAGCATGAAATGTTTTTGCATCTCTTTGTGTCTTCCTCAGTTTCTTTCATGAGTGTTCTGTAGCTTCTAGAGTATAGATCTTTTACCTCGTTCATTAGGTTTATTCCGAGGTATCTTATGGTTTTTGGTGCTATTGTAAATGGAATCGATTCTCTAATTTCTCAAATAATCTTTGACAAAGCAGGAAAAAATGTGCAATGGAAAAAAGACTGTCTCTTCAATAAACGGTGCTCGGAAAATTGGACAGCTATATACAGAAGAATGAAACTTGACCATTATCTTACACCATACACAAAGATAAGCTGTAAATGGATGAAAGACCTCAAATGTGAGACAGGAATCTGTCAAAATCCTAGAGGAGAACATAGGCAGTAACCTCTTTGACATCAGCCACAGCAACTTCTTTCAAGACATGTCCTCAGGGGCTTCTGGGTGGCTCAGTCATTAAGCGTCTGCCTTTGGCTCAGGTCATGATCCCAGGGTCCTGGGATCGAGCCCCGCTTCAGGCTCCCTGCTCAGCAGGAAGCCTACTTCTCCCTCTCCCTCTCCCCCTGCTTGTGTTCACTCTATCACTGTGTCTCTCTCTGTCAAATAAATAAATAAAATCTTTTTTATTTTTTAAATTTTATTATGTTATGTTAGTCACCATACAATACATCATTAGTTTTTTGATGTGGTGATCCACGATCCATTGTTTTCATATAAGATCCAGTGCTCCATGCAGTACGTGCCCTCCTTAATACCCATCACCGGGCTAACCAATCCCCCTTCCCCCCCAAAAACCCTGTTTGTTTCTCAGAGTCCATAGTCCCTCGTGGTTCATCTCTCCCTCTGATGCCCCCCTTCATTTTTCCCTTCCTTCTCCTAATGTCCTCCATGCTATTCCTTATGTTCTACAAATAAAATCTTAAAAAAAAAAAGATACATCCCCAAAGGCAAGAGAAACGAAAGCAAAAATGGACTTTTGGTACTTCATCAAGATAAAAAGCTTCTGCACAGCAAAAGAAACAGTCAACAAAACAAAGAGGCAACCCACGGAATGGAAGAAGATATTTGCAAATGACATAACAGATAAAGGGCTGGTATCCAAGATCTATAAAGAACTTCTCAAACTCAACACCCAAAAAACAAATAATCAAGTCAAAAAATGGGCAGAAGACATGAACAGACACTTCGCCAAAAAAGACATACAAATGGCTAACAGAGACATGAAAAACTGTTCAACATCATTAGCCATCAGGGAAATTCAAATCAAAACCACATTGAGGTACCACCTTACACCAGTTAGAATGGCAAAAATTGACAAGAAACAACAAATTTGGAGAGGTTGTGGAGAAAGGGGAACACTCTCACACTGTTGGTGGGAATGCAAGTTGGTACAGCCACTTTGGAAAACAGTGTGGAGGTGCCTCAAAAAATTAAAAATAGAGCTACCCTATGACCCAGCAATTGCACTGCTGGGTATTTACCCCAAAGACACAGATGTAGTGAAAAGAAGGGCCATATGCACCCCAGTGTTCATAGCAGCAATGTCTGCAATAGCCAAACTGTGGGAAGAGCCGAGATGCCCTTCAACAGATGAATGGATAAAGAAGATGTGGTCCATATATACAATGGAATATTACTCAGCCATCAGAAAGGATGAATACCCAACTTTTACATCAACATGGATGGGACTGAAGGAGATTATGCTAAGTGAAATAAGTCAAGCAGAGAATGTCAATTATCATATGGTTTCACGTATTTGTGGAACATAAGGAATAGCATGGAGGACATTAGGAGAAGGAAGGGAAAAATGAAGGCGGGGAAATCGGAGGGGGAGATGAACTATGAGAGACCATGGACTCAGAGAAACAAACCAAGGGTTTTAGAGGGAAGGCGGTGGGGGGATGTGTTAGCTAGGTGATGGGTATTAAGGAGGGCACATACTGCATGGAACACTGGGTGTTGTCTGAAAACAGTGAATCATGGATCATTGCATTGAAAACTGGTGTATATTGTATGGTGACTAACATAACATAATAAAAGGAAAGAAAAGGAAATGGGAAAATATTTGCCAACCACATATCTGATGAAGTGTTAATATTCAAAATATATAAAGAACACTTACCACACAATAGCAATAAACAAACAAATTAAGAAATGGGCAAAGGACCTGGACAGTACTTTATTTTGTTGCTCAGATTGTTCCAGCTCTGGCCATTGGGAGCTCTATCCATTAGCTCCTGTGTCCTTTCTTAATACATCAATGTGAGGCTTTTCAATTTGGTTTTATTTTTTGTTTTTTCTTTGTTTATTTGTTTTGCTTTTTGAGCACTTTCTTACTTTCTGGCACCTCAAAATGCTCCAGGCTTGTCTTGTATGTTTTATGCCCCTGTCTAGAAACAATTTCTTCAAGGAGCTTTGTTTCATTTTATGAAGAATGATATTAGAAACCAAAACCTGAGCACTTGGTATGCTCATTGCTACTAGTTTGTCACTTCTTCCAGGACTTCTCAGCTGACAAAGAAAATATAATGAATATTCTAACTGGTGTGTATATGTGTGTATGTTTCTATATGTAACCAACTGTATTTAAATCAAAGCAAACATGAGTTTACACTGATAACTCTCACTGTAATCCATTACTACATGGATCATTCTAGCCTCCTCCCCTTTCCCACCTTCAAACTTTGACTCCAACAGTGAGAAACCTGATACCTACCATCCACCATCTATTTTCCTAATCATTCATTTCCAGTGTACACATATAGTTGAATCAGAATTATTAACTTGAACACTTTCCCCTTTCCATGGGTATAATATCATTATCAACTATGGGACGATACCTATGAACAGTTCCTTTGCCGTTAGTCTTACAGATCCCTCTCATTTTCAAAGTTATTGAGGTCACCCCCTCCAGCGAAGTTGTTTCACACATTGTAGCATAGATTCTCTCATCACAGTCTGCATTGTTCCTAGGATTCCTTGACTTCCTAAATAATTTTTTTCAATTTTCATAAATTAAGGTTTACTCTTAATGCTGTAAAATTCTATTGGCTTTGACAATGCAAAATTATATGTATCTACCTTTACATTATCATACAGAATAGTTTCATTGCCCTAAAAACTCACCTATGCTTCACCTGTTAACCCTTTCCCTGCTCTCCCTGAATCCCTGACAACCACCGACACTTATACTATCCCCATAGTTTTGCTTTTTCTAATGTCATACAATTGGAATCTTACAGCATGTAGCCTTTACAGACTGGCTTCTTTGACTTAGCAATATGCATTTAGGTTTCACCTATGTCTTCTCATATTTTGGTAGTTGATTTCTTTTTATCACTGACTAATATTTCATTGTATGAATATCCCACAATTCGTTGATCCATTCACCTATTGAAGGACATCTTGTCTGCTTCAATTTTTGGCAATTATGAATAAAAGTGCTGTAAATCTTTGCATGCAGGTTTTTGTCTTAGAGATAGATTTTCAAATAATTTGGGCAATGCCTACAAGCACAGTTGCTGGATCACACAATAAGATTATGTTTAGCTTTGTAAATACCCTCCAAAGTGACACATAAAATTAGCCATCACAATCATGCACCATGATCTATTTGTTTTGTTTTGTTTTTGAGGGGTTATACCGGTGAGTTAAATAGGAATGTATAATGGGAACTACTATGAGAGTGGCACTAATCTCTGTCATTCTGCCTAGGATGATGTGCTCTATTTTATGTACTGTCTTGGTTAGTGGAAGTGGGGGAGGGTGAGTTGCACGGTGTTATGGATTTCAATTTGGCCTTTCTACTATGATAAGTCTTACTCCATGGATGAGATATGAGATATGAGAAAACTGCCAAGTCCTAAGTATGTTCATCCTGCAAGTTCATCTTATCTTTAAGGCATCAGTGCATACAGGAACTGAAAAAATGGCCTCTGATTGTGTCTATGGACCTCTTGCACCCATTGTGAAAAAGACCTGGGCCAGAACTCTGTCACCTGACTTCCTCACCCTCTTATTTTAACAGGAAGACTAGGATGCTCCCTGGAGCCTCTAATATTAGCATCAGCTCAGACTATACATCCAATAGCCTTAAAAGATCTGGATATTTCTCTTTCTCCAAAGTATAGTTACTTGGGAAATAATTTGGTGCATCACTATTGTATACACTTGATGAGGTATTGTAGGGTCCTTCCTCAAGAGGACTGGATCTCCTTTCAATCAATGGGTTCTAAGTCTGAGAACTGCCTCAGGACTGAATATTGGGTAAGGAATTGTAACTTAGCTTTGAGGTAGCTGACATCAGCCATATATATGGAACAAATATATATCCCTAATGACTGCCCATCCCTCTTGTCCCTAGGAGTACCAACTTCTATTACCCATTGCTCTAGATCCCTGTGAGTCAGGGCAACGGTGAACATTCTGACATTCAAATCTTGCTATTATAGTAATCACAACTTCCTTCCCTCTAAAGGCTAAGGCCACTTGTCCTCTGCTAGTCCAGAATCGTATCATCCTCACTGACACTGTGGAGCCCAGTTCAATAAATATTTCCTACCTCAGCCCCAGACTACAGAAGACAGTCAGTACCTGGCTTCTCAATGATGATGCCCCCTAATCAGTACATTCTTTGTAACTTTAATGAAAGGAATATCTTCCGAGCTCTCCTGAAGAACATATCCAGTTGCTTGGTTTGGGTTGTATAATAGATTCATTCTAGCACATCCAACTCTCAAACACTTTATCCCTTCCTCAATACTCTCAGGTGGCCTGGCACCTTCACCATAACTTTTCAAGTCCTACAAGTATCCCAGCAGCATATTAGGACCATCTCTGGGGAATTGAGTCATAAGTATTGCCTCAGATCAATAAGTAGTCTCCTAGTCAGTCTCCTATTCTCCCCGCCCCCCCATGGTCTAACATTCTCAAGCTCGTCCCCCAGGTAAGCACTCCTGTGTGCTGGAACATACTACTTGCGACTCCTTCAGTGAATAATTCTCCCTGATCTCCCTCTTATAAGGCAGAAACAGCACTAACCCAGCTGGCTCTACTGAGACTTTAACCAATGGCCAGGAGTGGAGGGGGCAAATCTTGAGTTAGACAAGTATTGTCTTACAAGGCATCTGCTTTAGTCAAAGTCTCTTTAGAGCCTTCAGCCAATGGGAATGTGAAGACTGAGATCTCCTATCCAAGGAGAGTGGCCCATTTCTATAGGCTGAGAAAATTCAGAGGATTCTGGAATTCAGTGTTATCAAGCACATTTGTGAATATGTTCCCATTTCTTCCCCAGGGCCCTGCTATTGGTCTAAGAAACATGTAAAAAGCAACCTTCATCCACTGTGGGTGGGGAATGTAAACTGGTGCAGCCACTACCAAAAACAATACAGATATTCCCTTCAAAATAAAAATAGAAATGTCATATGATACAGTAATTCCACTATTAGGTATTTACCCAAATAAAACAAAAACACTAATTCAAAAAGATATACACATCCCTATGTTTATTGCAGCAATATTTACAATAGCCAAGATATGGAGGCAACCCAAGTGTCCATCCATATGAATGGATAAAGAAGACGTGGTGTATATATACACAATGGAATATTACTCAGCCACAAAAAGAATGAGATCTTGCCTTTTTTTAAAGATTTTATTTATTTATTTGGCAGAGAGAGAGGGAACACAAGCAGGAGGAGTGGGAGAGGGAGAAGCAGGCTTCCTGCTGAGCAGGGACCCAGAACCCTGGGATCATGACCCGAGCTGAAGGCAGACGCTTAATGACTGAGCCACCCAGGCACCCCGAGATCTTGCCATTTGTGACAACATGGATGGACCTAGAGGACATTATGCTGAGTGAAATAAATCAGAGAAAGAGAAATGCCATATGATTTCATTCATATGTAGAATATAAAAAGCAAAACAAACAAGCAAATCAGAACCATAAATATAAAGAAATAAACTGGTGGTTGTCAGAGGGGAGGGAGTAGGTGATGGGCAAAATAGGTGAAGGGGAGTAGCAGCTACTGGCTTCCAGTTATGGAATCAACAAGTCACAGGGATGAAATGTTCAGCATAAGGAATATAGTCAATGGTATTGTTATCACATTGTATGGTGACAGAAGGTAGATACACTTATGGTGAGTATAGTATAACATATAGACTTGTCAAATTACTATGTTGTACACTGAAACGAATTAACATTGGGTGTCACCTATACTTCATTTAAAACAAAAGAGGAACATGTGGATGCTACAAATTCAACTTTCTATGAAGGTCAAGATGAGGTCCTAGGCTGGTATTTAGCACCATCTGCCCTCTGCAGGAGAGGAGGGTCTTTGAACACTACTATGGAGGCTTTCTGACTTTCACATCATGTCCTAAGAGAGTAAATGGATGACCTGAGTTTGTCATTTTTTTCTCTTTAAAGCATCAGTAGGATCCAGGAATAATCAACCAATCCCACTGCCCATAATGATCACCATTTCCTCCATGTGTCTCAAATGTCAAATATACTGCACAAGCCAGCACAACACCTTCCACTGACCATATTTTGCCCCAGTTCACCATAAAAGATAGTAATGACATGTTACAATATGCCAAGGGCAATCAACACTCCACTTACCACCAATGAAGGGGTTCTAGTCTCTTTTGGCCAGTGAGTGAGCCAATTCCCACCATTAGAATCTGCTTCCTGGAACCACAACTTGTTGTCATTGTTGGGTTCCCCAGCAGCACTCCCTGAGGTGAGGATTTGTTTGCAAGTGATTTATGAAGGTAGCACTTCCAAGAGAAACTAGTAAAGGAGTAGAAGAAGCAAGACTGGGAAGAAAACAAAACCATGCAGGTATGTGGTTTCAGGCAAAGATGTATGGAAGATAGCTTCAACCTGGTCCCACAAGAGAATTTTAGACCATAAAAGAAGCCTCAAGGCTGTACTGATGTGAAGCAAGAAAGCCAAGCTTTCACACTCCAGTGCCTACAAGTCATTGCCTAAGGGCCACTCCAGGGAGACACAAAATGTCAGGCACGTCAGGTTTATGCATGTGATCACAGAACAGGTTCCATTGCCCATGGGAAGTCATATGAAGAAGTATCACAATATGAATTAATGGACACAAAACCATACCAAAGTCTATGTGGTGTTGAAGGACAACATGAGGACATGGCCAGCAAAATCCAGATAAAAAATTCTAAATGATAAATGATGTGATATTTTCAATAAAAAATTTCAAGGACACAAGAAATGGACAGGGAACTTTGTAGATTAAAATAAACTTTAAAGATATATTAACCAATAACAGTGATTCTACCTTCTTTTTATCACAATTCAATTAAGTTCTTTAAAAATGATGACTTTTAGGAGATAATTGGAAATGTGAACACTGAGTGGATATTTCATAATAAAAGGGTTTTTTTGGTACTTTTAAGATATGATAATATTTAACATAAATGCTTGGAGAAAAAGAGTCATCCTTAATTTAAAGATATCTATAGATGAAGTGACATGAATTTGGAATTTGCTTTGAAAAAAACAGAGGGTGCAATTATTGGGGATATAAATGAGATAAGAGTGGTCATAATTTGATGATTATTAAAGCTGGATGATATACATGAGATTCATTCTATAATCCTGTTCACCTTTATATATGTTTAAAATTTGCCATAAAATAATAAAAACAATCATTGAAAAATGCTAAGAATGACAATATAGAAATTGTGCCCTACTTTATAACTACTTAAATAAATACTAAAAAATATATTTCAACTTAAAAATGTAAAGAGTAGTGCAGAACATTTAAAACATTTTATAGAGATGTCTTAGCTTGGTTTCCCCCTAAAAAAGGTATGGTCTAAGACAACAGAATGCATACAAGTAGTTTACTTTGAGAAGTGACCCCAAGTAACTGAAGTCAAGGGCAGTACAAGGAATCAAACAAAACAGGAGCAAAGTCAATCCAAGGGTATGCTGTGAGCTGCGTGCTACTGTGGGCACCTGCAGCTAAATCCCACTCCAAAGCTTCTAAGGACCTTGCAGAATGCACATCAGAATTGCTCATCTGAGACCCTGAAAGAATGTCATCTCTTCATGGACTCCTGACTGCTAATATTCAGTGGTTGTTTTAGGGGATGTTACCTCCCTCACACTTCCACATTATATTGGCCCCAACATAAGCAGGGTCCTGTGAGTGTTCCAGGCGTGGCAGTCATGAAGCCTTGGTACAAAAGAACCACTGAAGTAAGGTGCTTCAGGCTAGTTCTGAGCATGGTGGTTGCCATAGCTTCATACCCCTAGATGAAGGGGGGTTGAGAAAATAGGAGATGGGCATAAAAGTGTGAGACTACAAGCATCTAAAAAGCCTGACAGAGACTCTCATCAGAGTGGTCTCGCTATTGTGAGAGTTATTCTCTCCTCCTGCAATTATCATTTTGAATAAAGTCTCTCCCTGCTACTACTATGAGTACTACTACTAGTACCACTACTACTACTAATAAAATTTTGATGCAACTGAATTATTTTCCCAGTAATTTTTCTTTCTCATTTAAGTTTAAAATTTATTATAAATTTATTTGACATTGTAGTTCCCACTCTGACTGTAGTTATGACCATCCTTTTATATTTTCAATATTATTTTTTTTTCATTTTTACCTTGGTTAATATTATTGGTCTTAACTACTTTTCATCTATTCAAAGAATCAATTTAGTTTTGTTGCTTCCCCCTCCGTTGTATATTTGTTTTCTATTTCACAAGCTTCTGGTTTTATATTTAGTATTTCTTACATCTACTTTCTTTGAAATATTCTAATTTCTTAAATTCTAATTTAGGTAGATTTTTAGATAATTAACTTACACATTTCTATGAAAAGTTTAAATCTTTCATTATCTTTCATTGTATTGCTTTTACTGTACATCCCATGAGTTCTAGTTTGCAGTATTTATGTTACTTTTAGTTCTAAGCATTTTCTAGTTTCCTCCAGATTGTCATGTCCAGTACTATAAGTTACTGTAATGTCACAATAACTCATTAGATCAATACCTAATATCTCCATATTCCATAAGAAAGACAACATTGGTTCTTATCTCTCAGAAACAAACATTTGTACCACTCTTTATTTTATTTTATTTTATTATGTTATGTTAGTCACCATACAATACATCATTAGTTTTTGATGTAGTGTTCCATGATTCATTGTTTTCGTATAACACCCAGTGCTCCATAATACCCATCACTGGGATAACTTAATACCCATCACTGGGATAACCCATCTCCCCACCCCCCTCCCCTCTAAAACCCTTAGATTGTTTCTCAGAGTCCATAGTCTCTCATGGTTCATCTCTCCCTACAATTTCCCCGCCTTCATTTTTCCCTTCCTTCTCCTAATTTCCTCCATGCTATTCCTTATGTTCCACAAATAAGTGAAACCATATGATAATTGACTTTCTCTGCTTGACTTATTTCACTTAGCATAATCTCCTCCAGTCTCATCCATGTTGATGTAAAAGTTGGGTATTCATCCTTTCTGATGGTGGAGTAATATTCCATTGTATATATGGACCACATCTTCTTTATCCATTCATCTGTTGAAGGGCATCTCAGCTCTTCCCACAGTTTGGCTATTGCGGACATTGCTGCTATGAACATTGGGGTGCATATGGCCCTTCACTACATCTGTGTCTTTGTGGTAAATACCCAGCAGTGCAATTGCTGGGTCATAGGGTAGCTCTATTTTTAATTTTTTAAGGCACCTTCACACTGTTTTCCAAAGTGGCTGTACCAACTTGCATCCCCACCAACACTGTAAGAGGATTCCCCTTTCTCCACAACCACTCCAACATTTGTTGTTTCTTGTCCTGTCAATTTTTGCCATTCTAACTGGTGTAAGGTGGTATCTCAGTGTGGTTTTGATTTGAATTTCCCTGATGGCTAATGATGATGAATATTTTTTCATGTGTCTGTTAGCCATTTGTAACGTCTTCTTTGGAGAAGTGTCTGTTCATGTCTTCTGCCCATTTTTTGCCTTATTTGTTTTTTGGGTGTTGAGTTTGAGAAGTTCTTCATAGATCTTGGATACCAGGCCTTTATCTGTTATGTCATTTGCAAATATCTTCTCCCATTCTGTGGGTTGCCTCTTTGTTTTGTTGACTGTCTCCTTTGCTGTGCAGAAGCTTTTTACTTGATGAAGTCCCAAAAGTTCATTTTTGCTTTTGTTTCACTAGCCTTTGGAGATGTATCTTGAAAGAAGTTGCTGTGGCCGATGTCAACAAGGCTACTGCCTATGTTCTCCTCTAGGATTTTGATGGATTCCTGTCTCACATTGAGGTCTTTCATCCATTT
Source organism: Callorhinus ursinus (assembly GCF_003265705.2). Taxonomy (NCBI): domain Eukaryota; kingdom Metazoa; phylum Chordata; class Mammalia; order Carnivora; family Otariidae; genus Callorhinus; species Callorhinus ursinus. The sequence continues at coordinate 398,456 of NW_027397152.1, forward strand.
TGAGTTTATCTTTGTGTTTGGTGTTAAAGAATGGTCGACTTTCCTTCTTCTGCATGTGGCTGTCCAATTTTCCCAGTACCCTTTATTGAAGAGACTGTCTTCTTTCCACTGAATATTTTTTCCTGCTTTGTTGAAGATTATTTGGCCATAAAGTTGAGGGTCCATATCTGGGCTCTCTATTCTGTTCCATCGGTCTATATGTCTGTTTTTGTGCCAGTACCATGTTGTCTTGGTGATCACTGCTTTGTAATATAGCTTGAAATCGGGCAACGTGATGCCTCCAGTTTTGTTTCTTTTTCAACACTTCCTTCGCGATACGGGGTCTTTTCTGATTCTGTACAAATTTTAGGATTGTTTGTTCCAGGACTTTGAAAAATGTCATTGGAATTTTGATCGGGATGGCATTGAATAGTATGGTATAGATGCTCTGGGTAGCATAGACATTTTAACAATGTTTATTCTTCTGATACATGAACATGGAATGTTTTTCCATCGTTTTGTGTCTTCTTCAATTTCTTTCATGAGTGTTCTGTAGTTCCTAGAGTATAGATCCTGAATTCACCAACTAACTCTACACCTTAAAGAACTAGAGAAAAAGCAACAAATGATGCCTAAGCCACACATTAGAAGAGAAGTAATTAAGATTAGAGCAGATATCAATGAATTAGAAACCAGAAACACAGTAGATCAGATCAACGAAACTAGAAGCTGGTTCTTTGAAGGAATTAAGATTGGTAAACCACTGGTCAGACTTATCCAAAAGAAAAGAGAAAGGACCCAAATTAATAAAATTATGAATGAAAGGGGAGAGATCACAACTAACACCAGGAAATGGAAACAATTATTAGAAATTATTATCAACAACTATATGCCAATAAACTGAGCAATTTGAATGAAATGGATGCCTTCCTGGAAACCTATAAACTGCCAAGACTGAAACAGGAAGAAATCGACAACCTGAATAGGCCAATAACCAGTAACAAGATTGAAGCAGTGATCAAAAACCTCCCCAAAATACAAGAGTCCAGGGCCTAGTGGATTCCCGGTGGCATTCTATCAAACATTCAAAGAAGAAACAATACCTATTCTCCTGAACATTCCTCAAGTTCATAAAATCCATCTATGAAAAACCCACAGCAAATATCATCCTCAATGGGGAAAAGCTGAGAGCCTTTCCCTTAAGCCTTTCCCAGGGGAACACGTCAAGGATGCCCACTCTCGCGACTATTGTTCAACATAGTACTAGAAGTCCTAACAACAGCAATCAGACAACAAAAAGAAATAAAAGGTATTCAAAATGGCAAAGAAGAAGTCAAACTCTCTCTTTTCGCAGATGACATGATACTTTATGTGGAAAACCCAAAAGACTCTACCCCCAAGTTATTAGAACTCATACAGCAATTCAGGAATGTGGCAGGATACAAAATCAATGCACAGAAATCAGTTGCTTTCCCACACACTAACAATGCAACTGTAGAAAGAGAAATTAGAGAAACAATTCCATTTACAATAGCACCAAAAACCATAAGATACCTAGGAATAAACCTAACCAAAGAGGTAAACAATCTACACTTTCAATGCCATCCCTATCAAAATACCATTGGAGAGATTTGCTTCTAATCATATTTGTCTTTCCTTGTAAGTTAGGGATTTCCTTTCATTTGATGCTTTTAAGATTTTTTCCTTATCTCTGTATTTTGCAGATTTTACTATGATGTCTGGGTGTTGGCCTGCTTTTGCTGATTTTGATGGGGTGCCTCCTGGATTTGGATGTCTTTCCTTCTCCAGATTAGGGAAGTTTTCAGCTATAGTTTGCTCAAATAAACCTTCTGCATTCTTTCCCCTCTCTACTTCTGGGATTCCTATGATAGGAATGTTATTATGCTTCAATGAGTCACTGAGTTCCCTTAGCCTACATTCATGATCCAATATTTTTCTTTCCCTCTTCTTTTCAGCTTAATTTTCATAATTTTATCTTCTATATCACTTATTCATTCCTCCTTGTTGTCACTACATCCAGTCAGTTTTGCATCTCAGTTATAGCATTTTTTAGTCTAGCCTGATTCGTTTTACGTCCATTATCTCTGCTGTAAGGGACTCCCTAGTGTTCTATGCTTTTCTCAAGCCCAGCTAGTATCCTTATGATTGTTGTTTTAAATTCTGGATCAGGCATATTACTTATATCTTTTTCAATTGGTCATGGCCCTTCCTTGTCCTTTTGGGAGAAATTCCTCCATCTTTGCATTTTACCTATCTCTGTCTTCTGTTTGTGTTAGGAAAGCCTGCTATGTTTCCTAATCCCGAGAGTAATGACTTTATTTAGAAGAGATCATATACTGGGTGCCTGGGTGTCTCAGTCAATTAAGCGTCTGCCTTCAGCTCAGGTCATGATCATGGGTCCTGGGATTGAGTCCTGCATTGGGTTCCCTGCTCAGCCAGGAGTCTGCTTCTCCCTCTGCCCCTCCCTCCTGCTCGTGCTCTCTCTTTCTCTTTCTCTCTCTCTCTCGTGCATGCAAAAATAAACAAATAAAATATTTTAAAATAAAATAAAATAAAAGAAGATGTCATATACTGTCCAGAGTCTGGCACTTCAGGAAGTGTCTCTGATGTGTGCTACATGGACTTTGTTGCTGAGTTTTGGCTGCTCTTTCCCTTGGGTCAGTCCTCTGCAGAGCTTCTCCTTGCATGCAGCAGGGAGTATCTGGATCTTGTCCAGATAGTGGGAAGTTTTTACTAGGCCTGCTCTGATCTGCCTGTTAAAAGAGGCCAGATCCTATTTCCACTAGAGCTGAAGCTTTGCAGCACTCTATGGTCAGTAGACTTGGTGTGTGTTGGGGGTTTATGCTGGTCTTCGGGGGGGTGGGGAGCACACTGCTCTGGTTCTCAGGCACACTTGCCCTAGTAAAGAAGGACTTGTAGAGCACAAAAGGGTGGGTATTGGTGTAAGCATCTCAGGCCTTCACTGTGGGTACTGTGCTGCTCACTGAAGTCAGTCCATGCTGATAGGTGGTGGAGAACAATGGTACCAGCCCTCTCCCTCATCCCCAGAGAGGGGACTTGACATCCACTGCTGTCCAGGTAGCCCTCAGAGAAGAGCAGACAATCTCCCCTCGTGTCCCATGTGTCCCTCGGATCCCTACATTCACCCTGTCCATGTCTGAGCCATCTGTCCACCCAGCAGCTCAGTGCATCTGTGTTTTATCTCAGGTATACTGGCTGAGTTTCAAAAGTCCAGACTTTAGGAAACCAGTGTGGCACAAAGTCACACTGTTCCCCTCCCTGGAGGATAGTCATGCCATGCTGGGGCTCGTGCAGGTTTGTCCCAGAAGGGTAGTCACACCAATGCCCAGGAGTTTGGAGTTGAGTAAAGTGCAGCAAAAAGTCTGCATCCAGGTTAGCTGTCCTCAGCAGGTGTCTCTGCCGCTATACTAAGGAACGGGGCAGTGCAATATCACCCACCAGCTCTTTTGTCCCCTGAGAGGCAATGGCACCTCTCCCAGAGGTGCTCCAAGAAGGGGAAACTGTCTCTCCCAGTGTATCCCAGGGGATCCTCAGATTGCGTCCCCTGCTCCCAGACCTCTGGCCTCCTTTTCCAAAGGAGTACCACTGTGCCCACCAGGCTCCACACTGACCTCAGTGCAGACTTCCAAAACTCCAGTATTTGAGCTCTGCTTATTGTAAAACTCATGATAATCAGCCCCTCTTGTTTTCCCAGTCAGTGGTTTTAGGGAAGTGTTTTTCTTCTGCAATCCCTTCTCTCTTTCTCTCTTTCTCTCTCTCTCTCTCTCTCTTTCTCTCTCTCTCTCTCTCTCTCTCTCTCTCTCTCTCTCTCTCTCTCTCCTCTGTCCATGGGGATCAGGGCTCCCTCCCCTCCACAGAACCTGCAATGCTTTCCTACCCCAAAATCACATCTCCACACCTCCTACCTTCCATGATGTGGCCTCTTCTCTCCCTCTAGTTGTGCAGTTTGTTCTCTCAGTCTTCAGATCAATTTCTTAGGTATTCAGAATGATTTGATATTTATCCATCTGTGTCAAGGAATGAGGCAAGCATAGGGTCCTCCTACTACTCTGCCATCTTAACTCCCTGTATCTGATTATGGACATTACATTTATAGAGCTCAGAATGTATATCAGTTAACCAACAGGTACTTATTAATTGTCTACATCAACGTTACTGAAATCAATAAATAAGTAGTTCTCAAACTACACCATTACAACCCTAAAATTGATGACTAAGGATGCATGGGATCTTGGAAGTGAAGAGATAGGAACCATCTCATCTGGGAGTATTTAAAGGTGTATACAACACTGACACAGACAAACAATAAGTTTTTACCGTATTAGTTACTTGTTGCCACTGTAATAAATCACCACAAGTCTAATGGCTTAAAACAACACAAATTTTTCTCTTACAGTTCTGGAGGTCAGAAGTCCAAAATGGAGGCACCTGGGTGGCTCAGTTGGTTAAGCGACTGCCTTTGGCTTAGGTCATGATCCCAGAGTCCTGGGATCGAGTCCCAAAACAGGCTTCCCTTGCTCTGCAGGGAGCCTGCTTCTCCCTCTCCCTCTGCCTGCCACTCTCCCTGCTTGTGCTCTCTATTAAATAAATAAATAAATAATTTTTTTTAAAAAGTCCAAAATGGGTCTTAAAAGTTAAAATCAAGGTGTTGGCAAAGCTGTATTCCTATTTCTATAAATTCTAGGAGAGAATCCATTTCCTTGTCTTTTTCAGCCTCTACAGGCCATCTGCATTCTTTGGTTCAAGAACACTTCCTCCATCTTTAGAGCACATCATTCTGACTTCTGCTCCCATCGTCACATCTCTTCTCTCTGAGTTTGACCCTCTTGCCTCCTTCTTATACAGATACATGGGATTACAGTGGGTCACCTGGATAATCTAGGACACTTTACCCCCTCAAAATCCCTAATTGAACATATCTTAAAAGTCTTTTTAGCCATTTTCCCTTCCCTTCCCCTAGATCCTCTATTTTATTTCTTAAATTCCACATATGAGTGAAATCATATGATAATTATCTTTCTTTGGTTGACTTATTTTGCTTAGCATAATACCTTTTAGTTCCATCCACATCATTACAAATGGCAAGATTTCATTTTTTGATGGCTAATATTCTGTTTTACACACACACACACACACACACACACACACACACACACACACAACCACAACTTCTTTATCAATTCTTTAGTGTGATTAACAGGTTTAAGTTGGTATTACATTGTGGCTGATTTGCATTTCCTTGATGATTAATGATACTGAAAATCTTTTTTTTATTATTTTCTGCCAACTTTTATTATTACTACTTTTTATCATGTTCAATTAACCAACATATAGTACATCATTACTTTTTGATTTTTTATTTATTTTTTATTATGTTAATCACCATACATCATTAGTTTTTTATATACTGTTCCATAATTCATTGTTTGTGTATAACACCCAGTGCTCCATGCAGAACGTGCCCCCTTTAATACCCAACACGAGGCTAACCCATCCTCCCACCTCCCTCCCATCCAAAAGCCTCAGTTTTTCAGAGTCCATAGTTTCTCATGGTTCATCAACCCCTCCGATTTATGCCCCTTCATTCTTCTTCTTCTTCTTTTTTTAACATATATTGTATTATTTGTTTCAGAGTACAGATCTGTGATTCAACAGTCTTACACAATTAACAGTGCTCACCATAGCACATAACCTCCCCAATCTCTATCAACAAGCCACCCCATCCGCCCCACCCCCACCACTCCAGAAACCCTCAGTTTGTTTCCTGAGATTAAGAATTCCTCATATCAGTGAGGTCATATGATACATGTCTTTCTCTGATTGACTTATTTCGCTCAGCATAACACCCTCCAGTTCCATCCACATTGTTGCAGATAGCAAGATCTCATTCCTTTTGATGGCTGCATAATATTGTATATATATATATACCATTGTATATATATACCACTTCTTTATCCATTCATCTGTCAATGGACATCTTGACTCTTTCCACAGTTTGGCTATTGTGGACATTGCTGCTATAAACATCATGGTGCACGTACCCCTTCAGATCCCTACATTTGTATCTTTGGAGTAATTACCCAGTAGTGCAATTGCTGGATCAAATTGTAGCTCGATTTTCAACTTTTTGAGGAACCTCCATACTGTTTTCCAGAGTGGCTGCACCAGCTTGCATTCCCATCAACAGTGTAGGAGGGTTCCCCTTTCTCTGCATCCCTGCCAACACCTGTCATTTCCTGACTTGTTAAGTTTAGCCATTCTAACTGGTGTGAGGTGATATCTCACTGAGGTTTTGATTTGGATTTCCCTGATGCCGAGCAATGTTGAGCACTTTTTCATGTGTCTGTTGGCCATTTGTATGTCTTCTTTGGAAAAATGTCTGTTCATGTCTTCTGCCCATTTCTTGTTGGATCATTTATTCTTTGGGGGTTGAGTTTGATAAGTACTTTATAGATTTTGGATACTAGCCCTTTATCTGATATGTCATTTGCAAATATCTTCTCCCATTCTGTCGGTTGTCTTTTGGTTTTGTTGACTGTTTCTTTTGCTGTGCAAAAGCTTTTTATCTTGATGAGGTCCCAATAGTTCATTTTTGCCCTTGCTTCCCTTGCCTTTGGTGATGTTTCTAGGAAGAAGTTGCTGCGGCTGAGGTCGAAGAGGTTGCTGCCTGTGTTCTCCTTTAGGATTTTGATGGACTCCTGTCTCACATTTTGGTCTTTCAACCATTTTGAGTCTCTTTTTGTGTGTGGTGTAAGGAAATGGCCCAGTTTCATTCTTCTCATGTGGCTGTCCAATTTTCCCAACACCATTTGTTAAAGAGACTGTCTTTTTTCCATTGGACATTCTTTCCTGCTTTGTCAAAGATTACTTGAACATAGAGTTGAGGGTCCATTTCTGGGCTCTCTATTCTGTTCCATTGATCTATGTGTCTGTTTTTGTGCCAGTACCATACTGTCTTGATGATGACAACTTTGTAATAGAGCTGGAAGTCCGGAATTGTGATGCCACCAGCTTTGCTTTTCTTTTTCAACATTCCTCTGGCTATTTGGGGTCTTTTCTGGTTCCATACAAATTTTAGGATTATTTGTTCCATTTCTTTGAAAAAAGTGGATGGTATTTTGATGGGGATTGCATTGAATGTGTAGATTGCTGTAGGAAGCTTTGACATCTTCACCATATTTGTTCTTCCGATCCATGAGCATGGAACGTTTTTCCATTTCTTTGTGTCTTCCTCAATTTCTTTCATAAGTATTTTATAGTTTTCTGAATACAGATCCCCTGCCTCTTTGGATATAATTATTCCTAGGTATCTTATGGTTTTGGGTGCGATTGTATATGGGATCGACTCCTTAATTTCTCTTTCTTCTGTGTTGTTGTTGATGTATAGGAATGCCACTGATTTCTGTGCATTGATTTTATATCCTGCCACTTTACTGAATTCCTGTATGAGTTCTAGCAGTTTTGGGGTGGAGTCTTTTGGATTTTCCACATAAAGTATCATAGCATCTGCAAAGAGTGAGAGTTTGACTTCCTCTTTGCCGATTTGGATGCCTTTGATTTCTTTTGTTGTCTGATTGCTGTGGCTAGGACTACTAATACTATGTTGAATAGCAGTGGTGATATTGGACATCCCTGCTGTGTTTCTGACCTTAGGGGGAAAGCTCTCAGTTTTTCCCCATTGAGAATAATATTCGTTGTGGGTTTTTCATAGACGGCTTTTATGATATTGAGGTACGTACCCTCTATCCCTATACTCTGAAGAGTTTTGATCAAGAAAGGATGCTGTACTTTGTCAAATGCTTTTTTTGGCATCTATTGAGAGGATCATATGATTCTTGGTCTTTCTTTTGTTAATATATTGTATTATGTTGATTGATTTGCGGATGTTGAACCAACATTGCAGTCCAGGTATAAATCCCAATTGGTCGTGATGAATAATCCTTTTAATGGACTGTTGGATCCTATTGGCTAGTATTTTGGTGAGAATTTTGCATCCATGTTCATCAAGGATATTGGTCTGTAATTCTCTTTTTTGTTGGAGTCTTTGTCTGGTTTTGGGATCAAGGTAATGATGGCCTGATAAAACGAGTTTGGAAGTTTTCCTTCCCTTACTATATTTTGGAACAGTTTCAGAAGAATAGGTATTAATTCTTCTTTGTTTGGTAGAATTCTCCTGGGAAGTCATCTGGCCCTGGGCTCTTGTTTGTTGGGAGGTTTTGATTAATGCTTCAATTTCCTTACTGGTTATAGGTATTTTCAGGTTTTCTATTTCTTCCTGGTTCAGTTTTGGTAGTTGATATATCTCAGGAATGCATCCATTTCTTCCAGGTTATCTAATTTGCTGGCATTGAGTTGCTCATAATATGTTCTTATAATTGTTTGTATTTCTTTGGTGTCGGTTGTGATCTCTCCTCCCCTCATTCAAGATTTTGTTTACTTGGGTCATTTCTCTTTTCTTTTTGATCAGTCTGGCCAGGGGTTTATCAATCTTGTTAATTCTTTCAAAGAACCAGCTCCTAGTTTCGTTGATCTGTTCTACTGTTCTTTTGGTTTCTATTTCATTGATTTCTGCTCTGATCTTTACTATTTCTCTTCTTCTGCTGGGTTTAGGCTTTATTTGCTGTTCTTTCTCCAGCTCCTTTAGGTGTAGGGTTAGGTTGTGTATTTGAGACCTTTCTTGTTTCTTGAGAAAGGCCTGTATTCCTATATACTTTCCTCTTAGGACCGCCTTTGCTGCATCCCAAAGATTTTGGACAGTTGTGTTTTCATTTTCATTGGTTTCCATGAATTTTTTAAATTCTTCTTTAATTTCCTGGTTGACCCATTCATTCTTTAGTAGGATGCTCTTTGGCCTCCATGTATTTGAGTTCTTTCCAACTTTCCTCTTGTGATTGAGTTCTAGTTTCAAAGCATTGTGGTCCAAAAATATGCAGGGAATGCCAATATTTTGGTAGCTGTTGAGACCTGATTTGTGACCTAGGATGTGATCTATTCTGGAAAATGTTCCATGGGCACTAGAAAACAATGTGTATTCCTTTGTTTTGGGATGGAATGTTCTGAATATATCTGTGAAGTCCATTTGTGTCATTTAAAGTCCTTATTTCCTTGTTGATCTTTTTCTTACATGATCTGTCCATTTCAGTGAGGGGGGTGTTAAAGTCCCCCACTATTATTGTATTGTTTCATGCGTTTCTTTGTTTTTGTTATTAATTGGCTGCTCCCATGTTAGGGGCATAGATATTTACTATTGTTAGATCTTCTTGTTGGATAGACCCTTTAAGTAGGATATAGTGTCCTTCCTCATCTCATATTACAGTCTTTGGTTTAAAATCCAATTTGTCTGATATAAGGATTGCCACCTAGCTTTCTTTTGGTGTCCATTAGCATGGTAAATGGTTTTCCACCCCCTCACTTTGAATCTGAGGGTGTCTTTAGGTCTAAAATGAGTCTCTTGCAGACAGCATATTGATGGGTCTTGTTTTTTAACCCAATCTGATAGCCTGTGTCTTTTGATTGGGGCATTGAGCCCATTTACATTCAGGGTAACTACTGAAAGATATGAATTTAGTGCCACTGTATTGCCTGTAACGTGACTGTTACTGTATATTGTCTGTGTTCCTTTCTGGTGTATGCTGCTTTTTGGCTCTCTCTTTGCTTAGAGGACCCCTTTCAATATTTCTTGTAGGGCTGGTTTCATGTTTGCAAATTCCTTTAGTTTCTGTTTGTCCTGGAAGATTTTTATCTCTCCTTCTAGGGTCAACGACAGCCTAGCTGGATATAGTATTCTTGGCTGCGTATTTTTCTCATTTAGTGCTCTGAATATATCATGCCAGTCTTTTCTGGCCTGCCAGGTCTCTGTGGATAGGTCTGTTGCCAATCTAATATTTCTACCATTGTAGGTTACAGATCTCTTATCCTGAGCTGCTTTCAGGATTTTCTCTTTGTCTCTGAGACTCGTAAGTTTTACTATTAGATGTCGGGGTGTTGACCTATTTTTATTGATTTTGAGGGGGGTTCTCTGTGTCTCCTGGATTTTGATGCCTGTTTCCTTCCCCAAATTAGGGAAGTTCTCTGCTATTATTTGCTCCAATATACCTTCTGCCCCTCTCTCTCTTTCTTCTTCTTCTGGGATCCCAATTATTCTAATATTGTTTCATCTTATGGTATCACTTATCTCTCGAATTCTCCTCTCGTGTTCCAGTAGATGTTTATCTATCTTTTTCTCTGCTTCTTTATTTTCCATCATTTGGTCTTCTATATCACTAATTCTCTCTTCTGCCTCGTTTATCCTAGCAGTTAGTGCCTCCATTTTTTATTGCACCTCATTAGTAGCCTTTTTTATTTCAACTTGGTTAGAATTTAGTTCTTTTATTTCTCCAGAAAGGGTTTCTCTAATAACTCCCATGCTCTTTTCAAGCTCAGCTAGTATCTTTAAAATCATCATTCTGAACTCTAGGTCTGACATCTTACTAATGTCCATATTGAGTAGGTCCCTCGCCATTGGTACTGCCTTTTGTTCTTTTTGTTGAGGTGATTTTTTCTATCTTGTCATTTTGTCCAGAGGAGAATAGATGAATGAGAGAACAAAATGCTAACAGGGTAACAATGTCCCCAGAAATATACTCTAAACAAATCAGAAAAGACCTGAAACCAGGGGAAAGAAAGGGAAAGAAAGAAAAAAAAAAAGAAAGAAAAAGATAAAAACAAACAAAAACAGAACAAAACAAAAAAAAACAGAATATGATCAAATATGATAAGGCTGGTGCATAGATCAGTGGCACACACTAGATTTTGGGTGTATTTTGGTCTGTTAGAAGAAAGTGCCTCCCAAAATTTTAAAGAAAGAAAAACTTATATATGTACAAAAATAAGGGTTAATACGATGAAGGGATGAAATATGATTGTAAAGATGAAAATTATAAAAGATTTTATAAAAGGAATTGTTAAGAAGTTAATTGAAAAAAGAAAGAAGAGGATTAAAAAAAAGAAAGGAAAAAAAAGGGGGGAGAGAATGTGATCAGGCAGGAGACTAGAACAAAGCCATACACTAGAGATTTAGGGTATGTTTTGATCTGTTAGAAGAAACTGTATCTCAAAGTTTTAAAGAGAGAACTTATATATATATGTCAAAAATAAGGATAAATACTATGAAGGGATAGAATATGACTCTAAAACTGAAAAATAAAAAAATATTTTTTTACAAAGGGATTGATAAGATGTTGGTTGAAAAGGGGAAAAAGAAAAATTCAAAAAAAAAGTTAAAAAAAATTTAACTTTGAAAGACTAAGGAATCATGGTAAAAAAAAAAAAGCTATGAATTCTATGTGCAGTATTCCCCTAGCGCTGGAGTTCTGCCATCTCATTGATCGGTTATCTTGGTCTTGGCTGGCTGTTCTTGCTGGTCTTCTGGGGGAGGGGCCTGTTGCCATGGTTCCCAAGTGTCTTTGAGTGAGGCGGAATTGCCCTGCCCTTGCCCTGGCGGGCTAAGTAATCTGCTCAGTTTTGGTCTCTGGAGCTTTTGTTCCCTTCAAGCTTTCCCTATGGCTTTGGAGGACAAGAGTGAAAATGGCGGCCTCCCAATCTCCACCCCAGAGGAGCCGAGAACTTGGGGCCCCACTCCTCAGTGCGCCCCCAGAGAAAAGCAGTCAATCACTCCTGTCTCCCCGGTCTCCGGCCGCACTCCCATGTTCACCCAGCCTGTGACCGAGCATTTCTGTCTCTGGCATCCAACCCGGTGTGGAGTCTCCAAAACCCAGCAGATTCCTGCAGTGCACTTCCATGCCGCTCCTCCCGGGGGATGAAAGGGAGTCTCCCCAGATCTGCCGCTTGTTGGGTCCCTTCCAGAAAATAGTCACTTTTCTGTTCAAAGTGTTGCTATTCTTTTCTTCGATCTCCTGTTGAGTTCGTAGGTGTTCAGAATGGTTTGATCCCTATCCAACTGAATTCCTGGGACCAAACAAAATCCAGGTCTCCTACTCCTCCACCCTTGCTCCTCCCTCACATCATTAGTTTTTGATGTCATGTTCAATGATTCATTAGTTGCATATAACACCCAGTGCTCATCACATCATGTGCCCTCCTTAATAGCCATCACCTGACCTCCCCATCCCTCTAGCCCCCTCCCTTCTATAACCCTGTTTGTTTCCCAGAGTACAGAGTCTCTCATGGTTTGTCTCCCTCTCTGATTTCTTCCCAGTTTTCCCTCCCTTCCCCTATGGTCATCTGTACTATTCCTTATGTTCCACATATGAGTGAAACCATATGATAATTGTCTTTCTCTACTTAACTTACTCCACTTAGCATAATCCCCACCAGTTCCATCAATGTCAATGCAAATGGTAGGTATTCATTCTTTCTAATGGCCAAGTAATAGTTCATTGTGTATATGGTTCACATCTTCTTTATTAATTCATCTGTTGAAGGACATTTTGGCTCCTTCCACAGTTTGGTTATTGTGGACATTGCTGCCATGAACATTGGGGTGCATGTGCCCTTTCTTTTCACTATGTCTACATCTTTGGGGTAAATACCCAGTAGTGCAATTGCTGAGTCATAGGGTAGCTCTATTTTTAATGTCTTAAGGAAACTCCATACTCTTTTCCAGAGTGGCTGTACCAGCTTGCATTCCCACCAACAGTGTTGCCCTTCTTCTGCATCCTCGCCAACATTTGTTGCTCCCTGTCTTACTAATTTTTGCCATTCTAACTAGTGTAAGGTGGTATCTCATTGTGCTCTTGATATTTCCCTGATGGCTAGTGATATGGAGCATTTTTTTCATGTGTTTGTTAGCCATTTGTATGTCTTCTTTGGAGAAGCGTCTGTTCATGTCATCTGCTCATTTTTTAAAAAAAGATGTTATTTATTTATTTGACAGAAATATAGACAGGGAGAGAGGGAACACAAGCATAGGGAGTGGGAGAGGGAGAAGCAGGCTTCCCACTGAGCAGGGAGCCTGATGCGGGGCTCGATCCCAGGACCCTGGGATCATGACCCAAGCCGAGGCAGATGCTTAACAACTGAGCCACCCAGGCGCCCCTGTCTGTCCATTTTTTGACTGGATTATTTGTTTTTTGGATGTTGCATTTGAGAAGTTCTTTATAGATTTTGGATACCAGCCCTTTATCTGATATGTCATTTGCAAATATCTTCTCCCATTCTGTGGGTTGCCTCTTTGTTTTGTTGACTGTTTCCTTTGTTGTGCAGAAGCTTTTTATCTTGATGAAGCCCCAATAGTTCATTTTTGCTTTTGTTTCCCTTGCCTTTGGAGACATGTCATGAAAGAAGTTGCTGTGGCCGATGTCAAAGAGGTTACTGCCTATGTTCTCCTCTAGGATTTTCTTTTTTATGTTCAGTTAGCCACTGTATAGTACATCATTAGTTTTGATGTAGTGTTCAATGATTCATTAGTTAAGTAAAACACTCAGTGCTCATCACAACACATGCCCTCCTCAATACCCATCACCCTATTATCCCCACCCTCCTCCCCTCTGAAACCCTCAGTTGTTTTCCTGGGGTCCATAGTCTCTCATGGTTCATCTCCCCCTCTGATTTCTCCTCCTTTGGATTTCCCTCCCTTCCCCTGTGGTCTTCCGTGCTATTGCTTATGTTCCACATATGAGTGAAACCGTATGATAATTGTTTTTCTCTGCTTGACTTACTTCACTTAACAAAATCCCCTCCAGTTCCATCCATGTTGATGCAAATGGTGGGTATTCATCCTTTCTGATAGCTGAATAATATTCCATTGTATATATGTACCACATCTTCTTTATCCATTCATCTGTTGAAGGGCATCTTGGCTCCTTCCACAGTTTGGCTATTGTGGACATTGATGCTATGAATACTGGGGTGCATGTGTCCCTTCTTTTCAAAGCATCTGTATTTTTGGGGTATGGATTCCTGTCTCACATTGAGGTCTTTCATCCATTTAGTATTTACCTTCATAAACTCTAAAGAGTAAGAGAATGATTGAGTTTCATTCTTCTGTATATAGCTGTCCAATTTTCCCAGCACCATTTATTGAAGAGTGAAATAAGTCAAGCAGAGAGAGACAATTAGCATATGGTTTCACTCATATGTGGAACATAAGGAATAGCATGGAGGACATAAGGGAAAGGAAGGGAAAACTGAAAGGGGGGAATCAGAGGGAGAGATGAACCATGATAGACTATGGACTCTGGGAAACAATCTGAGGCTCTCAGAGAGGAAGGGGGTGGGGATGGGTTAGCCTGGTGATGGGTATTAAGGAGGGCACATGTTGTAATGAGCACTGGGTGTTATACGCAAATAATGAATCATGGAACACTACATCAAAACTAATGTTGTACTATATGGTGACTAACATAACACACAAAAAAGAATTGGGTCAATTTCTGGAATTTAAGAAACAACACAAGTGAACAAGAAAAAAAAAGACAAACAAAAAAACAGACTCTTAATATAGAGAACAAGCTGGAGGTTGCCAGAGGGAAGGTGGGTGGGGAGATGGGTGAAATAGATAAAGGGGATTAAGGCTACACCTATCTTGATGAGCACTGAAAAAGGTGTAGAACTGTGGAATCTTTATATTGTACACCTGAAACTAATATAACACTGTATGTTAATTATACCTGAATAAGAAATTTCTTTTCCTGGACATTCTACTCTATCCCATTGTTCTATATGACTAACCTTCTGTCCATGAGATACTTTCTTGGTTACTGAGGCTTTATGGTAAGTCTTGAAGTCAACCAATGTGGGTTCTCCAGTTTGTTCTTTTTCAGGTTGTTTGCCTACTCTAATTCCTTTGCCTTTCCCTGTAAACTTTGGGATCAACTTGGGATCAATTTCTACAAAACAAAACAAATAGCCTATTAGGATTCTTATTAGGATCTTGTTGAATTTACAAAAAATTTTTTTTTTAAATTTACAACTTAATAGGGTCTTGGAAGGCTAGAATCCATGAATATGGGTAACTTCATTTATTCAGATTTTTTTACATTTCTTTCATCAGTGTCTTATAGTTTTCAGCACACATATCTTACACATATTTTTTAGAATTATACTTGAGTATATCATGATTTTGGTGCTCTTGTAAGTGGTATTTTTAATTTCAACGATTTATTAATATTATGTAGAAATATAATTGACCAATGAATGGATAAAGAAGATGTGATATATATATATATATGTATATATATATATATACACACACACACACACAATGGAATATTACTCAGCCATCGAAAAGAATGAAATATTGCCATTTGCAATGAAGTGGATGGAACTGGAGTGTATTACACTAAGTGAAATAAATCAGGCAGAGAAAGACAAATACCATGTGATTTCACTCATATGTGGAATTTAAGAGACAAAACAGAAGAACATAGGGGAAGGGAAGGAAAAATAAAATAAGATTAAAAACAGAGAGGGAGGCAAACCATAAGAGACTCTTAACTATAGGGAACAAACTGAGGGTTGTGGAGAGGAGGTGGGTGGGGGGATGGGGTAATTAGGTAATGGATATTAAGGAGGGCACTTGATGTAATGAGCACTGGGTGTTATAGGCAACTGATGAATCACAAAATTCTACCCCTGAAACTAATAATTCACTATATGTTAATGAACTTGAAGTTTAATGAAATCTAAAAAAAGAAGAAAAAGAAAAAAAGAAACATAACCGCTTTTTTTTTTTTTTTTTGTATACTGACCTTATATCCCAGGACTTGATAAAACTCACCTATTAGTTCTAGTTGAGATTTTTTGTTTTGGGGTGTTTTTCTTTCCGTAATTTCTTTGGGGTTTTTCTACATTGACAGTCACAACATATGTAAATAAATACAGTTTTACTTTCTCCTTTCCCACCCATAGCCTTATTGTACTGGCTAAGGTCTCTACTATGATGTCGAATATGAGTGGTGAGATTCATACTCCCAATTTTAAAGGGAAAGCATTCAGTCTTTACCATTAGGTAAGATGCCAGCTGTAGGAATTTTCTAGATGCCTGCTATCAGTCTGAGAAAGTTACTTCTATTCCAAATTAGCTAAGAGATTTCTTATCACAAATGGATGCTGAATTTCATGAAATGCTTTTTCTGCATCTATTGAGATGATAATATGGTTCTTTCATATTCTGATATGATACATTACCTTGATTGATTTTTGAATATTGAATCAACCTGGGATTCCCAGGATAAACCCCACTTGACCATAACATATTATAGTTTTAATACATTGTCAAATGATTTGCCAAATTTTCTTTATTTTTTTGAACACTTTTAAATTTTATTATGTTATGTTAGTCACCATACAATACATCATTAGTTTTTGATGTGGTGATTTGCCAAATTTTCTTAAGAATTTTGGCATCCATGTTCATGAGGGATATTAGTCTGCATTTTTCTTTTCTTATAATGTATTTGTCCAGCTTTGGTATCAGGATAATGTTGGCCTCATAGAAAGTGTTGGGAAGTATTCTCTCCTCTTCATCTTTCTCGAAGAGTTTATAAAGAATTGGTATTATTTCTTCATTAAATGTTTGATACAATTCGCCAGTGAGGCCATCTGGGCCTAGGGTTTTTTTGTATGTGTGTGAGAAGGTTTTTAACTACATATTTAATTTATTTAATACACATAAGTCTATTCATAAGGCTATTTATCTCTTTGTGATATCTTCTTATCCTAATATTGAAAGTTTATGTCACCTCCACCTCTCTCTCTTTCTCTCTTCTAATTAGTCTGACTAAAGGTTTTTCAATTCTTTTGATCTTCTCCAAGAGCCAGATCCTATTGCACTGATTTTTCTCTATCATTTTTTTGTTATCTATGTCATTGACTTATTCTTTTGTCTTTATTATCTTTTTTCTTCTTACTTTAAGTGAAATTTGCTCTTCTTTTTTCTAGTTCTTCTTTTTTACTTAAATTCAATTAGCCAAGGTATAGCATATCATTAGTTTTTGATATAATGTTCAATGATTCATTAGTTGAGTATATCACCCAGTGCTCATCATATCATGTGCTTAAAGTGGAAGCTTAGGTCATTGAGTTGAGGACTTTCTTCTTTTCTAATATAGATATTTTAGTGCTATAAATTTTCCTCTAAACACACTTTAGCTGCAATTCACAAATTTTCTGGGTTTTTTATTTCTATTCAGCTCAAAATACTTTCTAATTTCCTCTTTGATTTGTTGTTCTTTAACTTATAAGTATTTTGAAGTGTGTTTTAGTTTCTGAATATTTAAGAATTCCCAGATATCTTTCTGTTAATTCCTAATTGCAATCAGAGAACACAGTCTGTAGCACTTGAACCATTTGAATCTACTGAGACTTGTTTTATGGCCCAGAATTCAGTCATTCTAGATAAATGTTCCAAGTGCACTCTAAAATAATATGTATTCTGCTGCTGTTGAGTGTTCTATAAATGTCACTTAGATCAAGTTGGTTGATAGTGTTCAAGACTTCTATACACTTACTGATTTTGTGTCTATTTTACCTAATACTGAGGGAGTTTTGAAATCTCTGACTATAAATGACTATTTCTTCTTGCAGTTCTATTCAGTTTTGGTTCATATTGCACTTAGAATGGTAATGTTCTTTTGACGAATTGACCCCACCTAGGTTTCCTCTCATGTTGCAGCCTGAAAACTTTCTCTAGGCTTCAAACTGGGGACTCACTTCATTTATTTCCCCCATGTTCATGAAAATATTTGTTTCATTTTTTAACTAGACTGTAGCTGATAAAAGTGGGAGGGTAAAATTCAATCCATATTACTCCATCTTGGCCAGAGGTGAAAATCCCAAAGGCAATAGCTGAGCATAGACTTAAAGGAGAAAAAGGAGAAATAGCTGTGAAAGAACACTCCAGAGAGAGGAAACTCAGATGAGAGACCAATGTGGTTGCAACAAAGAGAATAAGGGGAGTAGCAGGTGAGGTCAGAGAACTTACAGTCCCTCGCAGGTCTCTGGTTTACATTGAGAAGACAGGAGACACTCTAGGGTGTTAAGCAGAGGACATACATGGTCAGCCTTCTGTTTTGAAATGTTCACACTGTCCACTGTTAAGAGTAGGAGCAGCATATCAATTAGGAGGCTAAGAGTACCCACAAGAAATGGTGGCAGTTGAACCTGGGTAGTAGCAGTGGTGATGGTGAGAATTGTGCAGATTCTGGTTATAACCTGAAGGTAGAATCAGTAGGATTTGTTGATAGTGTGACTTTGAGGTATGAAAGAAAGAAGTCAGGAGTGATCTAGAGTTCTTTGCATTATACTGTATCATATTTATCTTTTATATTTTCACAGAAAGGTTTGGGAGTAGCTCTCCTATTATTGTGACTGTGTCTAGAGGATGAGCACTGGTGTATATTTGGTACTTTTTCTCCTATTCCTTTTTCAATGATCCAGCAATTATCTGCTCCTGTGAATATTTCTTGAGTATAAGAATAAAGTATATGGGACTGACTTATTTCAAATTGGCTAAGGGTTGAAGTACAGTCCTCTGCCATGAACTTGCTACAGGTGTGGTTTAGGACAGACAACCTCTGCACTTCTTAGGGCAGGGGCATAGAATCTATATTTAAATTAATATACAAAGGACCTTCCCTTCACCACCATTCTCAAAATGGAGATTCAGTTTGCCTTATCATTCATGATGTTGTTTGACTAATAGCCCAGCCTGGGCCCTAGATTGCTAGGTTGTGGAACTAACAGATCAGAGAACCAGTCCTACAGCAGGCAGGATCTAAACTTGGCAGGTATGTACTTGACTCAACTTGCCTCTGGCTTTACTTAAAGATCTAAATTGGGTTGGGTTTTGCTTCAGCTGAACTCCAGGCACTGGCAGGTTTGAGCAGCTTGCTGAACAAAGAAGTGGCTGGACTTGATAGCTCAGCTTTACATGTAGGTAGAAATAGTTTCTAAAACTGCAAAATATGCCTCAGTCAGCAAATGTCTCCCTGATATTTAGACCAATCCAAATCACACAAAACTACATCTCTATCACAATTCTTTCAAATGGATTAACTGGATGTTGGGTATTAAGGAGGGGACATGATGGGATGAGCACTGGGTGTTATACGTAACTAATGAATCATTGAAAATACAACAAAAACTAAGGATCTATTTTAAAAAAAAAGAATTCTTTCTATGTGGACATCTGGGTGGCTCAGGCAGTTAAGTGTCTGCCTTCAGCTCAGGTCATGATCCAGGGTCCTGGGATAGAGTCCCACATTGGGCTCCCTGCTCAGCAGAGAGTCTGGTTCTCCTTCTCCTTCTGCTGCTCCCCCTGCTTGTGTACACTCTCTCTCTGTCAAATAAATAAATAAAATCTTTAAAAAAAAAAAGAATTCTATGGGAGTAGGAGGGTAAGAGGCAGTGGAGGAATCCATAAATCCACAATCCATTACAGACTGTTAGGAATCTGGCTCCATGGTCTCTAGATTTGGGCAGAGAAAGCCTTTCTGATGAAGATGAGGTAGCTAAGAACCATAGACAACCAACCAGGAAGGGGCTTCCAGGGGCTAGAGCATAACCAGAGAAGGAAAGGTTATACATTATAAAAGCAAGATAAATGCACCATACCCCCTCTGCCCCCCGCAGTAGATAAGCCATAGAGTGAATAGAAGAGAGAAGACAATCTATGTACCCTGCAGTCAAATCTCAATCCTGTTCCTTGACCTGCTGCAAAAATAAATAGGTCTGATCTGAGGAGTCTATCCTCATTATGAACAGAGTTTGTGTCATCATCATTCTCACCACCACAAACAGCACCAAGATTATAGGCATAATAATTATCTTTAATCAATGTGACCCACTAGTCAACTGAGCCAGAACCAAGGCCTTCTCCCAAGCAGACTAATCACAGGTCAACTTGTACAGTATTTGATGTCCAGAGAAGCCGATTAATCCAGAGTACAATGTCTGACATATGATTTTGGCTCTCAAAACAAACTGGTAAAAGCAACATTCATGTTGACGATATCATCCACAAAATGGACATAGAAAATATCAATATTTCAAGCAAATGCAAAAATAAAAAAGGTGGGTTTGGGGTTTTTTTTAGTAAAAAAAATAGCAATTTCTGCCTCTTTTTTTAATTTAAATTCAATTAGCCAAGGTATAGTACATCATTACTTTTGATATAATGTTCAATGATTCATTAGTTGAATATAACACCCAGTGCTCATCATATCACATGCCCTCTTTGCCTCTTACTGAATGGCACTTTTGTTCCAGGCATTTGAATTAATTCTTTTAAATTTTATAACTACCCTCTGAAGGAAATTCCCCATATTTACAGAAATATTAAGTCACATAACTAGTGAGTGGCAGAGGCAGGATTCCAACCTAGATTTGTCAGATTCCAAGGTTTATGCTCTTAATCACTAGGCTAAACAAGTTTGCTAATAGATTTTTGTTTTAGTCTTTAGGGAGAACCCAAGAAACATTCCTTCAAGAATCCTACCCTGTGTTTGCCCTGAATTATTCAACATGGACCAGACTTGGGAAATGTGTGTGAGAAAGGCCCTGGCAGAGGTCTAGGCTAATAGCCTCTCCTTTTGTGGCAAAGGCCCCAAGCCCCACTCTCCATGAGTCCATCTGCCTCTCAAGCCATAACCATCTCAAAAATGAGTAGAATGTCATCTTTGAACATCTTAAAAAGCTAAGTATTTGTCTCCCTCGACAAGGGGTCCTGGACCTTCAGGGAACAGTTCTGTTCCACGTGTCTTTGACCTGCACAAAACTAGGGGCAGTGGGTGAAGCAAATGGATTAGAGGTCAATCCCAGAGACCTTAGTCATCCTTTAATAGTTAACACAAAATAATTATTCTCTCCCCCTTTTGCAATTACCTTGCTAAGCTGGTGATCTAGTGTCCCTAATTTAAGATACCAGTCCCCAAGGAAGAAAACCTCCTACTAAAATAAAAATGAGGTATATGTGTTATATACAACTAACGAATCATTGAACACTACATTGAAAACTAATGATGTACTATATGCTGGCTAACAGAACATAATTAAAATTAAACTAAATTTAAAAAATAAACAAATTTATCAACATAAAATGCCAATATTTTAACCTACCAAATTATATTTAAAAGTATATACTGTTCTAAATGTTTTGAAGGAGGAACTCCCCCCAACACTTTGGGCACATACTTACAGCCTTTCAGGAAACTTACTTTGGTACATGTTCTAGAATATTTTAAGAAAAAAAAATCAGTCTTGCTTGTCAAAATACAAATTCTAGATCATCTAGTGAATCCTAGCATTCCAGTGCTAATGCAAGTTCCTACTCTTTCAGGTTAGGTTTATGTAGCCAGGAAGTTTCGAAAATCCATACTGTCATCACAGGTTATTGATATTGTGGCCACAAGGACCATTTAAGCATCTGAGACACAGCCTTCAGAAAAGACCCCGAGTAGAATTCAATGAGCATCTAGAGGTCCCAGACGGTACATCTCAGTTAGATCTGGACAGAAGAAGTTGCTGAAGCCCCCTATTCCAGACTGAAAGCCTGGGTGTGTCTGTCAGCAGCATCTCTTTGTGAAACTATTGCTCCAGCACATGGGTCTTGAGATATCAACAAAATGTGGCAAAACACGAAAGGAATCTGGGAGCATTCACATCTGGTGAAGCTTCTACCTTCCCCAAGGACTTTTCATAACATAAATGTAAAACTCCTTTGAAGGCTGCATTCCAACAGTTCAACCCAATTGGCCTCTGATTTCACTTTGGAAGAGTGGCTACCAGGAGGGAAGAGAGTTAAGAATCATATCCAGGAACCATCACCCCCAAGTGCTATTGATAAACTACTAATCAGATTAACTCTGAGAATAAGAAGGAAAAGAAAAGAGAAGAATGCGTTAAATTCCTATCAGGTACACAGCAGTATCCTAAAATTATCTCATCTAATTCCCATGTCTTATATTATCTTCATTATCCCACAGGTGCAGAAACAGAGACACAGATTTAAAAACTTGCCTAAGGTATTACAGGGGGTATGTTGGGGCTTGTGTATAGAAACAGTATGTCTTACTACAGAGTCAATGTTCTTCCTACTGCATCATACCATGAGTCAAGAACAGCTCCCTAAACCACCTTTAGAGAAAAGAGGCATTTAATATGCTCTAGTCCCCTAGAGCAGTACCCAAGTATCAGCTCTAAGGTGAGTTCATTGAAAAAATCCCAAAATCAGGGCTCCTAAGAGTCCCAGCACAGAGACAGTGCTTGGCTGTTATGACAGGCACAGCCCCACTTAGGCCCTAAGGCAAGGCATTAAGGAATTCCATTTGAACATGATAGGAAACCAAAACAGAAGTACTTTAACTTAAAAAAGACCCCCCCTTTGAACAGGATGAGCCATAGAAACAAAATTCAGCTGACATTCGGTGAAGAAAAAACAAAAGCTGGTACTTTCACAGGTATAATTACCGTTGTTTTTAACATTCCAAGTTATTGCTTCTGCCTCAAGACAATCCAGTGGCCAGTAATGCACCAGCTTCACCAAATGGGCCTAAAATCGAAGAGAGCCCAGAGCAGTGTAAATGTGGAATGAGCAGAGGGTAATGAGATAAGTAGAATAGGGCAGGAAGGAGGCCCAGACCCAGAGAAATAGTGTAGCTGAAACTGCACCCTAGCTCCAGGCTCCAGGGTTCTTCTTCACTGGACTAAACCACCTTTCAGAATCCAGGCAGGCAAAATTCTCTGCAGGTGTCATCCAATCAATCCTTAGAGACCATCACGTTGGTTCCTTTCCAAAAAGTGGAGCTCTGGTAGGACCCTAACTCTTTCCAAGAATTGCAGCTAAAATGGTCTGACACGAGTCCACTTGCACCCTGACACTAACACCTCTTTGTGGTTATTACAGAGGGAAAACTGAAGCATTGACAAGTGAGGTAAATTACTTAAGAACACAGATATCATGACAAGCCTGACTTAGTTGCACAACTCTGTGACTATATTAAAAACCACTGAATTGTACAATTTAAAAGGTTGAATTTTATTGTATATAAATTATATCTCAATAAAATTGTTATTTTTTAATAAAAAGAATCATGAGTTATCATGATTTTGACAGAGAAGTAGTATTTCTGCCTTTAAAGGCCTACTGTTAGGGTATTAAGGAGGGCACATACTGCATGGAGCACCGGATGTTATACAAAAACAATGGATCGTGGATCACCACATCAAAAACTAATGATGTATTGTATCGTGACTAACATAACATAATAAAATTTATAAATAAATAAATAAAGGCCTACTGTTGGCTCTCCTAACTTAATTTTTATCTAACATGATTGAGTGCCTCCTATATGTGATATTATCTTAAGCAATCTCCACTACTGAGGTTGGTGTTATTATTCCCATTTTTATAAAGTTGGAAAACTGAGGCTCAGAGGATTAGAGAACTTCCCAAGGAACATAGCCAGGAAAAGAGAGAGCTCAGATTGGAGCTCAAAATCATTCTCACTGCTACTCTTCTCTCTGTTAGCAAGTCAGAAGAGGAAGAGAGACCTGAACACACAGAACATACAAGAGTGCATAGTGGAGTTCCAAAGAGGCAAGCAATGGAACTGGCTTCAAAGTTCTAAACTGCAGTTGCCATGCAAGGGGGGCTTTAAAACCTGTCTTGGTGTGGAGTCTGGGCTCTGAAAATCTTACTGACATTGCATCAGCAAAAACAAGGACAGTTCCAAAGATGCCTACCATTGAAAATGACCACAATATCCACGGGACAACACAACTTTTTCTGTGGCTATTTTGGTTTAGGGCTCCCTGGCAACAAAAGCAATGGGTGTATGTCAGTGGTGTAACCATTATTTGTGAACAGACACCCATTCTAAGTATTTACTAAGTTCTAGGCACTGTCTAGATGGTGGGGTGAATAATTTAAGATGGCTTCCCTGGAGGAACACAGAGATAGGAATCAAGCCTCCCCATCCCCAAGTATGTGCTATAGATGTGGTTATAGATATGCCCAACTTTCACATTGGACAGCATGGGTTTCTGTTTCAGTATTGCCACTTACTAGCTGTGCTTTTTTTAAATTTAATTTAATTTTATTATGTTATGTTAGTCACCATACAGTACATAATTAGTTTGTGATGTAGTGTTCCATCATTCATTGTTTGCATATAACACCCAGTGCTCAATGCAATATGTGCGCTCCTTAATACCCATCACTGGGCTAACCCAGCCCCCCAGCCCCCTCCCCTCTAAAACCCTCAGTTTGTTTCTCAGAGTCCATAGTCTCTCATCATTCATCTCCCCCTCTGATTCCCCCCCTTCATTTTTCCCTTCCTTCTCCTAATGTCCTCCATGCTATTCCTTATGTTCCACAAATAAGTGAAACCAAATGATAATTGATTTTCTCTGCTTGACTTATTTCACTTAGCATAATCTTCTCCAGTCCCATTCATGTTGATGTAAAAGTTGGGTATTCATCCTTTCTGATGGCTGAGTAATATTCCACTGTATATATGGACCACATCTTCTTTATCCATTCATCTGTTGAAGGGCATCTCAGCTCTTTCCACAGTTTAGCTATTGTGAACATTGCTGCTATGAACATTGGGGTGATTTTGGACAAATTATTAAATATCTCTATGCTTTCATTTCCTTATTTTAAAATGAGAATGGCATTAATACTGACCTTACAGAGTTACTGTAAAGAATAAATATATAAGGGACACCTGGGTGGCTCAGTCAGTTAAGTGTCTGCCTTTGGCTCAGGTCATGTCCCAGTGTCCTAGGATTGAGTCCCACATCGGGTTCCTTGTTCAGTAGGGACCCAGCTTCTCCCATGCCTGCCACTCACCCTGCTTGTGTGTTCTCTCTCTTTATGTCAAATAAATAAATAAAATCTTTTTTAAAAAACCTAAAAAAAGAATAAATATGTAAAGCCAGTATGCCTAGAAGATAGTAAGCACTTAATTAATGACAGCTGTTATCTTCAGCAGCAGCAGAAGCATCATCACCTGGTGGCAAAGTACAGGAAAGCTGCCTCTTCGTGGTTAATACAACTTTCTGATTATTTTCATTTCTGTATTATATTTGATAGACTTTATGTATATAAATGGCATTTGCCCAAGGGCCTAGGCCCAAAGATGTCAGAAAACCAATGGATAGCAGGATGCCAGAAAAAAAATCCCAAGAAGAAAGCTCACTCTAGATTCACCCTGAACAGTTCTTAAAATATCACTTTTGTATATAGTCTATTTATGTATACTTTTGTAGCTTAGAAAAGAGCTTTCATGGGGCCAAAGGATATTTCTTGTCTTCCTGGCTGACAGTACTCCTTATATCACTCTTTTGTATTTTTTGTGTTTGGGTGGGCCTGACACTCCTAAAACAGTGCGTAATTTTCCACATAATAGGTGTTTGTGATAGATATACAGAAGTAAGCTAGTATGATGGTTAAGAGAAAGGACCTTACAGTAAGGTAGCTATGGGTTCAAACCCTGGCTCCTCCACTTATAGGTGATGTGGCCTTGAAGAAGACTCATGCTCCCTGAATGATTTCTATGAGATGAACAATCAAATATCATAGAAATGTTATAAAGATTAAATGAGATGATATACAAAAAATATTCAGCACAATATCTAGCACATAGTAAGTCCTCAATAACTGGTAGTTATTATTATTGCAAAAAGATATGAATTAGGTAAGGTTCATGGCCTATGTTCATTTTCAAATGAATATGCATTTACTACACACCTGTCAAGTATCACACTTTGCTACTTATTTATGTACTAAATGAAAGGAATGAACTACACAAGTCCTCTAAAACATATTCTCTGCTTTTCACATGTGTATGACCCTGAAAAAAGTGTCCTACAACATGTCCTCATACTGGAAGCTGGACCAGCACTATCCTTCTTGCAATCATCTCAAAGATAAGAATGTGAAGAAGTAGGAAGATAAACATGGGCAGAGGTGGGGTTAGATTTGATTAGAAATGAATCAGTCCATCCCACAGACAAAAGCACCCACACATTTTTAGCTATATAAAGGTCACTAACTCAATCCACCAGTCACCCTGCAAGCTGCATCAGGCTTTATCCTACGTGTTCCTTTGGTGAACCAGGTGAGAGAAAATTCATCCAGCTACATTGATGGATATTTGGTTGATTGTTGTCCACATTCGAAATTTAGGAGTAAAAGCTAAGTCAGAGTTAATATATATTTGGCTATTCATTTTTTTTCTTTTTCTCTTCTTTTTGTTTATTTGGTTAGTTTCATTTATTCTGGGGTCTTTTTAGAATAAGTTTGTTGTTAAGATGAATAATGAAAGTTCACTTTTTTCTAGGCCATTCCACACTCTCTTCCTAGTCTTTTGCATGCTATTTTTTTCTGGGTTGGCCAGCTGAAACAGAGAGGAGGCCAGCACTGGTGTAGAGCCCCTTCCCTGTTCAGTCAGTGCCTGGGGCTCCAAGATCGAGTCATCCACTAGTCAAACTACTGCCTGCATTGTTGAGCCCTTCTCCCTGGTTATTGAAAAAGAAAAAATTAGTGTTTGGTTGAAGCTGAGATTAGGATATTTCCTTAGCTCTGCTGTGGGCTATCTCATGCTTCTGAAGCCCCAAGGTAATGGGTAACTTGCCCATTGTTTATTTGCTGAAGGCCTTAACAATCCTGTTTAGCTTCTGATGCCCAGAAGAGAAAAAGGTATGATAGAAGCTCTGTCACTTTTGGCTCAAAAGAACCAGTGAAATTACCAGAGAGACTGGGACAATACATCTGGGTGGTTCTGGAAACTTTGGAAGCTCCAGGACAACACTCAGAACACCAAAGTACACAAAGTGTAGAGACATTATGTAAGGAATATATTCACCCAGGACATGGAGATCTGAGCTCTAATCCTAGTTCAGTCAGCAACATGCAATGACTTAGCAAAGTAACTCAAAATTAACAAAGTTTTCACTGTATTGAAAGATCCCTAACCCATCTTTACTTGTTGAAGTATTTTAGGTTTAAAAGAGACAAGAGATTTGAAAAGTCATCATTATTATTATTAAAATCAGAATTGCTTATAAATTAAAAGAAAAGAACATGAATAATAGGGTCTTTTGTTTCTTTTTTCCTCAGGTTCACTTAAACTTGCAAAAAGATGACTGACCTCTTGAGAAGTGTTGTCACGGTCATTGATGTTTTCTACAAATACACCAAGCAAGATGGGGAATGTGGCACACTGAGCAAAGATGAACTAAAGGAACTTCTGGAGAAAGAGTTTCGTCCAATTCTGAAGGTGAGAACTCATACACCAGGATTGAAGGCTGCTAGGGTCTTGTAAATTGTTATGTGACCAAAGATTAGCTAAAAAGTGCACAGTCTCAATGGTCTTTGGGCAAACTCTATGAGTGTACTTTTGGGGGACATCAGAAAGTCTGCTGGGGCATTATTTATTTTTAGAAAGGTGAATGTTTTTTCATTTTCCTGTGTACACCCACCATGTAGACCTTAAGACTTATTCATGCCCCCAGGTTCCCCCTTCTGAAAAAAACAGAATATAAATATGTGCTAAAACATGAGTTAAAAGATTGCCCTATCAAATTTGGAAGAAAAAGTATAGAGAGGGAAATGCCTACAGGGAGAGCTGACCAAGTAGCCAGGATGACTAAAAACTGCAAACAAAAAACAGCATTTCTTCCATCTACTTGGGAAGGACTCAGCTATTACCTTTAAAATTATAAATCCTAACATAGAATATATTAGCATGTAATGTTTAAAATGCATGTAAAACTAAAATATACCAGCTACTGAAGTTGATTTATTCAACTCCTGCCTGAACGCTATACCTGAGTACCTAGTCCCCTAGCTTAGGTCCTTGAACTGTATTCTGCTGGGGTTCCCAACAGATTTTATTTTTTTCTATTATCTCTTCTCACCTGCTCGGTCCTATTAGGCTGCTTTAGTTTAAAGTAACCCTTGATTGGATTTAAAATACCTAATGTTAAACATCCACAATTCCACAGCTCTACCTGAATATTTTACCTGACTATGTGGGCTAGGCTGACTAGGTCTCCTTTGGTATGTCACTTGTATACAGAACCCAGATGATCCAGATACAGTGGATGTTATCATGCACATGCTCGATCGAGATCATGACCGAAGACTGGACTTTACTGAGTTTCTTCTGATGGTATTCAAGTTGGCTATGGCCTGCAACAAGGTTCTCAGCAAAGAATACTGCAAAGCTTCAGGGTCAAAGAAGCATAGGCGTGGTCATCGACACCAAAAGGAGGAAAGTGAAACAGAAGAGGAAGAAGATACAACGGGACAGAAATCAGGTTACAGACATTCAAGTTGGAGTGAGGGAGAGGAGCATGGTTATGGTTCTGAGGGCTTAAGGGGAAGTAGACATGGGTCAAACTCCAGGCGGCGGGGAAGGCAAGGTGGATTATCTAGCTCAGAAAACCAAGAGCAATCTGAGAAAAGACACCATGGGTCTAGCTCAGGTCACTCATGGAGTAGTGGCAAAGAAAGACATGGTTCCAGCTCTGGAGAGCTGGGGGAAAGAAGAAACAAGTCACATGTTAGCCCCTCCAGGGAATCTGAGAAGGAATATGAATCTGGATCTGGATCAAAGAGTAGGAAAAGGAAAGGTCATGGTGGTCTGTCACATGGATTGGATGCTAGTGGAGATGAATCAAACTCTACTCAGTCAAGAAATAGTGGAGGACAAAAGCTTGGATCTAGCTCTAGAGGTTCAGGAGACAATGGAAAGCAAAGCTATGCATGTGGTTCCAGCAATTCAGGTGGGTGTGGAAGGCCACAAAATGCTTCTACTTCTTGTCAGGAAGGTAGATTTGGAGGGCAAGGAAATCAATCTAGCTGTACCCAGTCAGGATATCAATCAGGAAGTAGTGGAGGACTAGGTCCTGGATGTATTTCAGGTCAGTCCTCTGGATATGGTCAACATGAGCCTAGATCCTGTAGCCAGTCTTCCAGTCAGAGAGAATATGGATCTAGTGCATGTGGTCAAACACAGAACTGTGGAAGACAACAGAGTACAGGTTCAAGTCAATCCTCTTGCTGTGAACAATACGGGGCTGTAACAAGTCAGTCTTCTAGTTATGGTCAATATGGATCTGGTTCTTGTGGACACTTTTCAAACTCTCAGCAAAAAGGGTCTAGTTCAAATGAATTTGCTAAATGTGGACAACGTGCGTTTGGCTCTGGGCAGTCCTCTGGCTTTGGCGAGCATGGGTCTGGCTCAGGACAGTCCTCTGGCTTTGGACAGCAGGGATCTGGCTCAGGAGAGTCCTCTAGCTTTGGCCAACGTAGGTCAAGCTCAGGACAAGCCTCTGGCTTTGGCCAGCATGGGTCTGGCTCAGGACAGTCCTCTGGCTTTGGACAACATGGATACAGCTCAGGTCACTCCTGTAGCTTTGGACAACAGGGATCTGGCACAGGTCAGTCCTCTGGTTTTGGTCAACGTGGGCCTGGCTCAGGACAGTCCTCTGGTTTTGATCAGCATGGGCTTGCCTCAGGACACTCCTCTGGTTTTGGACAATATGGGTCTAGCCCAGAGCAGTCCTCTGCCTCAGGACAGTCCCCCAGCTTTGGAGAGCATGGGTCTGGCACAGGAGAGTCCTTGGGTTTTGGACAACATGGGTCTGGTGAATACCAATCTTCTAACTCTGGACAAAATAGATATGGCTCAGGTCAATCCTCCAGCCTTGGATATGGATCTAGCAAACATCAGTCCCATATCTTTGGGACTGAATCAGATCATTCTTTGGGTTTTGGACATGAGTCTAGATCACGTCAGTCTAGCTATGGCCAACACAGTTCCAGCTCAGAGCAATCCTCCAGTATTGGCTCTGGGTCTTCCTCAGGCAGGCCCTCCAAACATAGTCAATATGGATCTAACTCAAGACAGTCTTCTAGTTATGATCAATATGAGTTAACCTCAAGTCACTCCTCTGGCTATGACAAACATGACCCTAGAATAGGGGGAAAAGAAAGCTATGGAACTAGTTCAGGAAAAGGGTCTCCAAATTGTGGAAGGCCAATATCAGATTCAACTGAGACTCAAACAAGAGAAAAAACTAAAGGGAGACAGGGAAGAACCCAAGGACAGTCAGGACATAAAAGTAGACATACCCAGTCTGGTCATGGACAAGCCACCAGAACAGAATCCAGTAGAACTACAAGAAGGCAATCTAGTGTCACTGACTCCAATGACCCTGAAAGACACTCAGGAGTCATGCAGGCACAAACAGGATCCCCTGATGGACAGTCTGAATCTCAACAAAGAGAGTCAGGATCCACAGCTGAAAGGAGACAGGGAACGCCTCATGGACAGTCAGGAGACACCAGATATGCTGGTTCTGGGCATGGAGAAGACACCAGGACAGAATCCACTAGGACTGCAAGAAGGGATTCCAGGGTCAGTGAGTCTAGTGACACCAAACAGCACTCAGGAATCCCACAGACACATGCAGGATCTTCTCGAGGCCAGTCTGGATCTCAACATGGAGAGTCAGGATCCACAGCTAAAGGAAGACAGGGAACTACTCAAGGACAGTCAGAAGACACCAGTAGACATGCCCAGTCTGGTCATGGACAAGCCACCAAGACAGAGCTCGGTAGGGCTACAAGAAGGGGATCCACTGTCAGTGAGTCAGGTGACACAGAAAGGCACTCAGGAGTTACACAGACACATGCAGGATCCTCTCGAGGCCAGTCTGGATTTCAACATGAAGAGTCAGGATCCACAGCTAAAGGGAGACAGGGAACTACTCAAGGACAGTCAGGAGACACCACAAGACATACACAGTCTGGGGATGGACAAGCCACCAGGACAGAATCCAGTAGGGCTCCAAGAAGGGGATCCGGTGTCAGTGAGTCCAGTGCCACTGAAGGGCACTCAGGAGTTGCACAGACACACACAGGATCCTCTCGTGGCCAGTCTGGATCTCAACATGGAGAGTCAGGATCCACGACTAAAGGGAGACAAGGAACTACCCATGGACAATCAGGAGACACCACACATACTGGGTCTGGGAACGGAGAAGCCACCAGGACAGAATCCAGTAGAATTGCAAGAAGAGGATCTAGTGTCAGTGAGTCCAGTGACACTGAAAGGCACTCAGGAGACCCAGAGACACACACAGGATTCTCTCGAGGCCAGTCTGGATCTCAACATGGAGAGTCAGGATCCACAGCTAAAGGGAGACAGGGAACTCCTCATGGACAGTCAGGAGAAACCAGACATGATGGGTCTGGGCATAGAGAGGCCAACAGGACAGAATCTCATAGAACTGCAAGAAGAGGATCTAGTGTCAGTGAGTCCAGCGACACTGAAAGACACTCAGGAGTCCCACAGACACATGCAGGATCCACACATGGCCACTCTGGATCTCAACATGGAGAGTCAGGATCCACAGCTAAAGGGAGACAGGGAACTCCTCATGGACAGTCAGGAGAAACCACTATACATACGCACTCTGGGCATGGACAAGCCACCAGGACAGAATCCAGTAGGGCTACAAGAAGGGAATCCGGTGTCAKTGAGTCCAGTGACACTGAAAGGCACTCAGGAGTCACAGAGACACATGCAAGATCCTCTCGTGGCCAGTCTGGATCTCAACATGGAGAGTCAGGATCCACGGCTAAAGGGAGACAAGGAACTACGCCTGGACAGTCAGGAGACACCACACATGCCCGGTATGCTCATGGACAAGCGAACAAAACAGAGATCACTAAGGCTACCAGAAGAGGATCCAGTGTCAGCGAGTCCAGTGACACTGAAAATCACTCAGGAGTCGCACAGACACACGCAGGATCCTCTCGAGGCCAGTCTGGAACTCAACATGGAGAGTCAGGATCCACAGCTAGAGGGAGACAGGGAACTACTCATGGACAGTCAGGAGACACCAGACATGCTGGGTCTGGGCACGGGCAGACCACCAGGACAGAATCCAGTAGAACTGCAAGAAGAGGATCTAGTGTCAGTGAGTCCAGTGACATTGAAAGGCACTCAGGAGTCCCACAGACACATGCAGGATCCTCTCGAAGCCAGTCTGGATCTCAACATGGAGAGTCAGGATCCACAGCTAAAGGGAGACAGGTAACAACTCAGGGACAGTCAGGAGACACCAGACATGCCTGGTCTGGGCATGGAGAAGACACCAGGACAGAATCCACTAGGACTGCAAGAAGGGGATCCAGTGTCAGTGAGTCTAGTGACAGCGATAGGCACTCAGGAGTCCCACAGACACATGCAGGATCCTCTGGAGGCCAGTCTGGATCTCAATATGGAGAGTCAGGATCCACAGCTAAAGGGAGACAAGGAACTATCCATGGACAGTCAGGAGACACCAGACATACTGGGTCTGGGAACAGACAGGCCACCAGGACAGAATCCAGTAGAACTACAAGAAGAGAATCTAGTGTCAGTGAGTCCAGTGACACTGAAAGGCACTCAGGAGTCCCACAGACACACACAGGATCCTCACATGGCCACCCTGGATCTCAACATGGAGAGTCAGGATCCACAGCTAAAGGGAGACAGGGAACTCCTCATGGACAGTCAGGAGACACCACTAGACATACCCAGTCTGGACATGGACAAGCACCCAGGACAGAATCCAGTAAGGCAACAAGAAGGGGATCCGGTGTCAGTGAGTCCAGTGACACTGAAAGGCACTCAAGAGTCACAGAGACACATGCAGGATCCTCTCGAGGCCAGTCTGGATCTCAACATGAACAGTCAGGATCCACAGTTAAAGGGAGACAAGGAACTACTCATGGACAGTCAGGAGACACCAGACATACTGTGTCTGGGGATGGAGAAGCCACCAGGACAGAATCCAGTAGAACTGCAAGAAGAGGATCTAGTGTCAGTGAGTCCAGTGACACTGAAAGGCACTCAGGAGTCCCACAGACACACGCAGGATCCTCATATGGCCACTCTGGATCTCAACATGGAGAGTCAGGATCCACAGTTAAAGGGAGACAGGGAACTACTCATGGACAGTCAGGAGACACCAGACATGCCTGGTCTGGGCATGGAGAAGACACCAGGACAGAAACCACTAGAACTGCAAGAAGGGGATCCAGTGTCAGTGAGTCTAGTGACACCGATAGGCACTCAGGTGTCCCACAGACACATGCAGGATCCTCTCGAGGCCGTTCTGGGTCTCAATATGGAGAGTCAGGATCCATAGCTAAAGGGAGACAGGGAACTACTCATGGACAGTCAGGAGACACCACTAGACATACCCAGTCTGGGCATGGACAAGCCACCAGGACAGAATCCAGTAGGGCTACAAGAAGGAGATCCGGTGTCAGTGAGTCCAGTGACACTGAAAGGCACTCAGGAGTCGCACAGACACACGCAGGATCCTCTCGAGGCCAGTCTGAATCTCAACATGGAGAGTCAGGATCCACAGCTAAAGGGAGACAGGGAACTACTCATGGACAGTCAGGAGACACCAGACATGCTGGGTCTGGGCACGGACAGGCCACCAGGACAGAATCCAGTAGAACTGCAAGAAGAGGATCTAGTGTCAGTGAGTCCAGTGACACTGAAAGGCACTCAGGAGTCCCACAGACACATGCAGGATCCTCTCGAGGCCAGTCTGGATCTCAACATGGAGAGTCAGGATCCACAGCTAAAGGGAGACAAGGAACTACTCATGCACAGTCAGGAGACACCAGTAAAGATGCTCAGTCTGGGCATGGACAAGTCACCAGGACAGAATCCAGCTGGGCTGCAAGGGGATCTAGTGCCAGTGAGTCCAGTGAGACTGAAAGGCACTCAGGAGTCACACAGACACACACAGAATCTTCTCATGGCCACTCTGGATCTCAACATGGAGAGTCTGGATCCTCAGCTAAAGGGAGACAGGAAACTACTCATGGACAGGCAGGAGACACCAGGGGAAAAGCTGGGTCTGGGCATGGACATGCCACCAGGACAGAATCCAATAAGAAGACTGGGAGAAGGGGATCTACTGTCAGTGTGGCCAATGACAATGAAAGGCACTCAGTTTTGAGCCATGGGCATTCCGGGTCTGTCCCCAAACACACTGGTAATGATACAACTGGAACGTATAAATCTAGGAATGAACAGTCAGGAGATAGTTCTAAACATTCAGTCATAGTTCAAGGGCGAACATCAATTCATAAGCAACCAGTTTCTAGAAGTTCACAGAATTTTGGATCCTCCCATGAGCAGACAGGAGACAAATCCATATACTCAGGCTCTGTTACGGAGCAGACCACATCTTCCCATGGGCAATTAGGAACTGGCACAATAGAGAGACATGGGTCCAGCCATACACAGTCACATGATACTCATAGGCAGTCCAAGGATAGCATAAGGAAACAGTCACATAGCAGTCATCCCCAATCTAGAATAAGTCATTTTCAGTCACAGATTAGTGGAAGACAACGACATGGATCAGGTCAAGGATGGAAACATGGCAGTTATGGAAGTGCAGAATATGACTATGGGCAGTCTGGGTATGGACCTTCTGGGGGCAGCAGAACAAGCAGCCGCAATTCTAGCCCTTTGCGGTCATTAGATAGAGCTGCAAACAATCAAGTGTCTACACATGGACAATCAGTTTCTAGGTTTGACCATACAGGATCAAAAGTAACTGAAATAGTAGGAAGACAAAGCTCAAGTCATGGACAGTCAATTGAGTCCCATAATAAGTCTGGATCCAATGTAACTAGAAGGCAGGGATCTATTCATGGGCATTCAGTAGTAAGCCATGAACCATCAAGTGACACCCATGTTCCATATGGAAGGCAGGGATCTACTACTCATAGGCAGCCAAGCAACCATTCTGTATCCAGCCATGGACAGTCCATATCAGCTCAGAGCCATTCAGCATTTAGTTCAACTCTAAAGCATGGATCCCATAGTGATAATAAAGAGCATTCAGAAGATTGGGGGAAACAGATTCATGAACCATCAGGGTCTAGGCATGGACAATCAGAATTCAACACTATAGGTATACATGGATCCAGCCAGCAGCATTTGGGAGATACATCTTCTCATGAGCAGGTAAGATCCAGCACAAGTTTAGAAAGACAGGGATCAAGTAATAGACAATCAGGAGACATCCAGGGTCAATCTGGATTCAGCACCAATGAAAGACGAGTATATAGCGATGGACAATCAAGTGACAGCTATGGGCAGTCAATTGACAGCAGAAGCAGAAGTCAAGGATTCATTTCCAGTCACTCTCATGATAGCCAAGACCCTAAAGGAACTGAAGAATATGGGTATAGATATTTATCAAGCAGTACAATCACGTGGAGTGGGGAAAGTCAAAAGCAAGGGCCTGAATCAAGTTTGTTAGGAAGCATCAGAATATATAGTCAGGATGTGGACGATAAGCAGGCAAGAAACATGGAAGCCAGAGGTTGCTATAAAAGGGAGAGAACAGACTCAGGTTCCTTTTACTTAGATAGCAACACTCCACTCTATGAATATGCCCAAGAACAAAGGTGTTATTACTTTGAATAATCATTTGAAGCCAACAGAAAACAAACTCAAGATAAGAACTAACCCAGGAAGAAATGAGAATACAACACGGAATTAAGATATTTACCATTATCCTTTCTTTTCTTAGTTGGGGCATATGTCTGTTCTCTTACTTAACTGTAGCCCTGTACTCTACTCCTCTTGTTTGGTGCAGGTTTTTTTTGTTTGTTTGTTTGTTTGTAAGCCTCCATAATCACTAAGCTCTTTGGTTAGAAAACAGTGAATGGAAGAAGTAAATAGCACTTGGAACTATATTCAGAACTATATGACAAAATGATTTGAGTGCTTTGGGATAAAATAAGCATTTTTAAAAAATGTCTGAGACTCAGATTTTGGATTTCCAGATTTTATTTTAATTGACCATTGACAAACCTATCCAGGCAGCTAAGAAACATGATTTTGGAGCAAAAATTTCTCTAATAATATTGTAATACATTCCATGTCCTGAACAAAAAATGCTGTAGTAGTTGATTAGTCAGAATATTTGCATCTTTTGTGCCACCACTGGTACTTCATACTACTACTTTTGAATTTATTGTCATGACCCCCTGTATTGCATAAAAATTGTCAATAAACTTTCCAACAAGTATAGTTTCTCTTCTTTTTCATCTTCGCAAACAAACATAGCTCCCTGCCAAAGGATCAAATGCAGATTTCTTTTCTTTTTTCTTTATCTTATTTAAATTCAAGTAACTAACATATACTGTATCATTAGTTTCAGAGATAGAGTTCAGTTATTCATCAGTTCCATATAACACCCAGTGCTCATTATATCACGTGTCCTCTTTAATGCCCATCACTCATAACCCATCCCCCCACCTACCTCCCCTCCAGCAACCCTCAGTTTGTTTCCCATAGTTAAGAGTCTCTTATGGTTTACCTCCTTCTCTGTTTTTATCTGATTTTACTTTTCTTGTTTTGTTTCTTAACTTCCACATATGAGTGAAATCATATGATATGTCTTTCTCTGACTTATTTTGCATATATATATGTATATACTACATATATATGTATATATATCTCAGGCTATTTGTGGACACTGCTGTTATAAACATTGCATTTTCTTCCAGCTTCACTTTTGAAATTCAAATTAAAGTGAAATTCATCAATGGGTGTTCAAGATCAGAAGCCCCTACT
This sequence comes from Callorhinus ursinus, assembly GCF_003265705.2. Lineage (NCBI taxonomy): Eukaryota > Metazoa > Chordata > Mammalia > Carnivora > Otariidae > Callorhinus > Callorhinus ursinus. The sequence continues at coordinate 435,100 of NW_027397152.1, forward strand.
GGGGGCAGAAGTTCTATGAAAAAACAAAACACGGGCTAAATTTTCTGAATAGACTCAGAATATATTCCATTTACTTTTAAATATTTTAAGAAAGACTATACAAACTTTGATCACTGTGCTATGTGATAAACACAACACTAGTCATATTAGTTTATTAGTGAAAGAAAATAATTGTTATACTATAAATGTACAAAAAAATAACTGAATATATGATAGTTAACCCTAAATAGTAATCAGGTCATACAAATCTATCCATCAGCATTCATTCTTTGAATAAACACTCATTATCAAAGCATCATTAGACATTGCTGCTATAAACATTGGACTGCATGTGCCCCTTTGAATCACTATGTTTGTATCCTTTGGATAAATACATAGTAGTGCAATAGCACCAACGTCCACAATAGCTAAAATATGGAAAGAGCCCAGATGTTCATTGAAATATAAATCAATAAAGATGTGGTATATATATATATATATATATATATATATATATATATATATGTGTGTGTGTGTGTGTGTGTGTGTGTGTGTGTACACACACACACAATGGAATATTACTCAGCCACCAAAAAGAATGATATCTTGCCATTTGCAATGACATGGATGAAACTAGAGGGTATTATGCTAAGTGAAATAAGTCAGTCAGAGAAAGATAAATACCATATGATGTCACTAACCTGTGGAATCTAAGAAACATAACAGAAGGAATATAGTGAAGGGAAGGAAAAATAAAATAAGATGAAAATTGAAAGGGCATGGACAATCAGAATTCAACACTATAGGTATACATGGATAAGAGATATATGTAAGTATATATGGTATACATATATAAGAGACACTGAACTCCAGGAAACAAGGTTGCTGGAGCAGAGGTGGGTGGGGGAATGGGATAATTGGGCAATGAGCATTAAGAAGGGCACTTGAAGTAATGAGCACTGGGTGTTGTATGCAACTGATGAATCACTGGATTGTACCTCTGAAACCAATAATACAGTATATGTTAATTAAATTGAACTGGGTGATGAGCATTAAAGAGGGCACATGATATGATGAGCACTGGGTGTTATACTAAACTAATGAATCATTGAACATTATATCAAAAACTAATTATGTACTATACCTTGGCTAATTGAATTTTAATTTAAAAACAAATAAATGATGAAGGGCTCGATCCCTGGACCCAGGGATCATGACATGAGCCTAAGGTAGACGCTTAACTGACTGAGCCACCCAGGTGCCCCTTTACTAGAGGGTTTTTTTTAGGAACAGTTTGAGGTTCACAGCAAAACTGAGCAGAAAGTGAAGAGAGGTGCCACACATCTACTAAAATGACACACATGGACAGCCTTCACCACTATCAACATCCCCCACCAGATGGTACATTACTTACACTGGATGAAACTCTATGGACACATCCATATTACTCAGAGTCCATAGCTTACCTCAAGGTTCATTCTTGGTGTTCTCCAACCTATGCCTTTTTTGATATCTATGTAATGTTCACCCACACACACACTTATAGTACAGGAGAGTTTCACTGCCCTTAAATCATCTGAGCTCTGTCTATTGGTTCCTTCCTCTCCCCAACCCCTGACAAACATTGGTATTTTTAATGTCCCCATTTTTTTCTTTTTTACTTTTGCAGAATGGCTGCCATTGAATGCAGAGATCCAATAGAGCCCCAAGTCCCTTTGAGACTCCAGACTCAATGGGAGAAGCCTGGGCTCCTGAATGACTGGATGTGGTCAGGATGTGTCATGGACAGGCCACTGGGAGCACCCTGCTTAGGGTCAATGTAACAATTATTTTAAAAGTCCAGCAAGGAGGGGCATGTTATCTGTAATACTGACCAGAAAAAGTAGCTCATGGTGATCATTCAAAGCAGTTGACTTTTTGGGGGATAGTATGTGCTATTATGAGCACTGTGAATTGTGTAAGACTGATGAATCACAGACTTGTATGCTGAAACAAATAATAAATCAGTGGAGAGCCTGCTTTTCCCTCTCCCTCTGCTATGCCCCCTGCAGTTCTCTTTCTCTCTGTCAAATAAATAAATATAAATAAAATCTTTTTTAAAAATCCCTAATAAAGACAAGAAAAGAAGGAAAACTTGTTATTAAGAGTAGTGAAAAGAAGGGCCATATGCACCCCAATGTTCATAGCAGCAATGTCGCAATAGCCAAACTGTGGAAAGAGCCGAGATGCCCTTCAACAGATGAATGGATGAAGATGTGGTCCATATATACAATGGAATATTACTCAGCCATCAGAAAGGATGAATACCCAACTTTTACATCAACATGGATGGGGCTGGAGGAGATTATGCTAAGTGAAATAAGTCAAGCAGAGAGAGCCAATTATCATGTGGTTTCACTTATTTGTGGAACATAAGGAATAGCATGGAGGACATTAGGAGAAGGAAGAGGGAAATGAAGGGGGGGGAATCAGAGGGAGAGAGGAACCATGTGAGACTATGGACTCTGAGAAACAAACTGAAGGTTTTAGAGGGGAGAGGGGTAGGAGGATGGGTTGGCCCAGTGATGGGTATTAAGAAGGGCATGTACTGCATGGAGCACTGGGTGTTATACGAAAACAATGAACAGTGGATCACTACATCAAAAACGAATGATGTATTGTATGCCTACTAACATAACATAATAAAATAAAATAAAATAAAATAAAATAAAATAAAATAAAATAAAATAAAAAACAGGTACATCTTGCTTGGGTTGTGGTCAATAATTTGGACTCTGTGCATTCCCTCAACCACCCCTCAACAGAATGACTATGAGGAGGAACCCCAAAAATAGGAAAGACTCAGAGACTGTGACTTCTGCCAAAAATTTACAAAGGGATACAGATATAACCAAGATGTCAGAAATGGACTTCAGGGTAACAGTTATGAAGACAATAGCTAGAATTGAGAAATCGAATAATGGCAACATAGAGTCTCTAAGAGCAGAAATGAAAGCTGAACTGGAAGAACCAAACATGCTATCAATGAGGGGCGCCTGGGTAGCTCAGTTGTTAAGCAGCTGCCTTCAAATCAGGTCATGATCCCAGGGTCCTGGGATCAAGCCCTGCATCGGGCACCCTGCTTGGCAGAAAGCCTGCTTCTCCCTCTCCCGCTCCCCCTGCTTGTGTTCCCTCTCTCACTGTGTCTCTCTCTGTCAAATAAATAAAATCATTTTTTTAAAAGCTATCAATGAGATCCAACTAATCTAGATACTCTAACAGCTAAGGTAAATGAGGCAGAAAAAGCAGTTAGCGATCTAGAAGACCAATTGATAGAAAATAATGAAAAAGATGAGGTTTGGGAGAAACGGCTAAAAACCCATGAAAACAGAATTAGAGAAATAAGTGACGCCATGAAACGCTCCAGTGTCAGAATTATTGGGATCCCTGAGGGGGCGGAGGAGAGAGAGAAGACTAGAAGATATATATGAGCAAATCGTAGCTGAGAACCTCCCTAATCTGGGGAACGAAACAAACATTCGTGTCCTAGAGGCAGAGAGGACCCCACCCAAGATCAAGGAAAACGGGCCAACACCCTGGCATGTAATAGTAAAACTCGCAAATCTAAGAACCAAAGAAGCCATGTTACGGGCAGCTGGGGGAAGAGATTCCTTACATACAGAGGGAGGAACATCAGAATAACATCAGACCTATCCACAGAGACCTGGCAAGCCAGAAAGTGTTGGAAAGACATATTCAGGGTACTAAATGAGAAGAACATGCAGCCAAGAATACTTTAAACGGCAAGGCTGTCATTTAGAATGGATGGAGAGATGCAGAGCTTCCAAGACTGGCAGAAACTGAAAGAATTGTGACCAACAAGCCAGCCCTGCAAAAATATTAAGGGGGATTCTATAAAATGAGAAAGACCCCAAGAGTGATATAGAAAAGAAATTTACAGAGACAATCTATAGAAACAGGGACTTCACAGGTAACAATCTATAGAAACAGGGACTTCACGACAATAAATTCATATCTTTCAATAATCACTCTCAATGTGAATGGCCTAAATGCTCCAATAAAAAAGAACAGGGTTGCAGATTGGATAAAAAGGCAGGACCCATCCATATGCTGTCTACAAGAGACCTATTTTGAACCTAAAGATACATCCAGATTGAAACGGAGGGGATGGAGAACCATTTATAATGCCAACAGATCTCAAAGGAAAGCTAGGATAACAATTCTCATATCAGAGAAATTAGATTTTAAGCCAAAGACTATAAGAAATGTAGGGACACTATATCATACTTAAAGGGTCTATCCAACAAGAAAATCTAACAATGGTAAATATCTATGCCCCCAACCAGGGAGCAGCCAACTACATAAACCAACTATTAACCAGAGTAAAGAATCACATTGATAATAATACATTAATAGTAGACTTCAACAGTCCAATTACAGCAATAGACAGATTATCTAAGAAGAAGATCAAAAAGAGGGGGGCGGAGCAAGATGGCGGAGGAGTAGGAGACCTAGATTTCGTCTGGTCTCAGGAATTCAGCTGAATAGGGATCAAACCATTCTGAACACCTACGAACTCTACAGGAGATCAAAGAGGAGAGTAGCAACAACTATCTGAACAGAGAAGCGACCACTTACTGGAAGGTAGGACGTTCGGAGAAGTGAATCCGAGGCGATATTCGGGAGGATAGACGGCGGGGGAGGGGCCTCCGCTGGCCGCTGCTGGCAAATGCTAGAGCCACAGAGCACAAAATCGGACCTTTTAGAAGTTGGCTCCGCTGAGGGACGTCGCTCCAGTGGCTAAGCGGGGGTGGAACCCTCGCGGGACAGTGGGGTCTCAGGACCCTTGGGGTCACAGAAAGACTGGGGGTGCCTGAGTGCAGCAGAGCTCCCAGGTATTGGAGCGGGGAAGCCGGCTGCAGAGAGGGAGCCGAGGTTCGGGCTCTGAGCTCGGGGTTGCCATAAACTGTGATCCGCGGCCCAGTCGGGCCACGCTCCTGCAGCAGGGACCCAACAAGCGGCAAATCCGGGGAGACTCCCCTCCTTCCCGGGGAGGAGCGGCGCAGAAACGCACCACAGGGATCTGCTGGGTTTGGAGACTCCACACGGGGTCGGGTGCCAGAGATACAAACGCTCGGTCACAGGCCGGGTGAGCACGGAGAGCGGCCGGAGACCAGGGACAAGGGAGTGACTGCTTTTCTCTGGGGGCGCACTGAGGAGCGGGGCCCCGAGTTCTCAGCTCCTCCGGGCAGAGATTGGGAGGCCACCATTTTTGCCCTGGTCCTCCAAGGCTGTACGGAGAGCTTGCAGGGAACAAAAGCTCCTGAGATCAAACCGGAGCAGCTTGCTTAGCCCGGACCGACAAGGGCAGGGCAATTCAGCCTCCCGCAAAGACATTTGGAAACCACAGCAACAGGCCCTGCCCCCAGAAGATCAGCACGAACAGCCAGCAAGCCAAGACCAAGTTTATCGATCAAGGAGAACGGGAGAACTCCAGTGCTAGGGGAATACTGCACATAGAATTCATGGCTTTTTTTTACCATGATTCATTAGTTCATCAAAGTTAATTTTTGTTAACTGTTTTTTTTTCTTTTTCTTTTTCCCTTTTTCAACCAACATCTTATCAATCTCTTTTAAAAAAAAAAACATTTTTTATTTTTCATTTTTAGAGTCATATTTTATCCCTTCATAGTAGTTACCCTTATTTTTGGCATATATATATATATAAGTTGTTCTCTCTTTAAAATTTTGAGATACAGTTTCTTCTAACAGATCAAAATATACCCTAAATCACTAGTGTATGGTTCTGTTCTACTCTCCTGCCTGATCACATTCTCTCCCTTTTCTCTTTTTTTTTTTTAAATCTTTCTTTTTGCAAAAAACTTCTTATCTTATCAAGTCCTTTTATAAAATCTTTTATAATTTTCATCTTTACAGTCATCTTCTATCCCTTCATTGTATCAACCCTTATTTTGTACATATATGTCTTTCTTCCTTTAAAATATTAGGAGGCACTTTTTTCTAACAGACCAAAATACGCCCAAAATCTAGTGTGTGGCACTGATCTATGCACTAGCCTGATCATATTTGATCACATTCTGCTTTTTTTGTATTGTTCTGTTTTTGCTTTTATCTTTTTTTTCTTTTCTTTTCTTTTTTTTCTCTTTCTTTTTTCTTTCTTTCCCTTTCTTTTCCCCTGGTTTCAGGTCTTTTCTGATTTGTATACAGTATATTTGCTGGGGACGTTGGTAACCTGTTAGCATTTTGTTCTCTCATTCATCTATTCTCCTCTGGACAAAATGACAAGACGAAAAAAATCACCTCAGCAAAAAGAACAAGAGGTAGTATCGTCAGCCAGGGACCTACTCAATACGGACATTAGTACGATGTCGGACCTAGAGTTCAGAATCATGACTTTAAAAATACTAGCTGGGCTTGAAAAAAGCGTGGAAGTTATTAGAGAAACCCTTTCTGGAGAAATAAAAGAACTAAAATCTAACCAAGTCGAAATCAAAAAGGCTATTGATGAGGTGCAATAAAAAATGGGGGCACTAACTGCTAGGATAAATGAGGCAAAAGAGAGAATCAGCGATATAGAAGACCAAATGATGGAAAATAAAGAGGCTGAGAAAAAGAGGGAGAAACAACTACAGCATTACGAGGGCAGAATTTGAGAGATAAGTGATTCAATAAGATGAAACAACATTAGAATAATTGGGATCCCAGAAGAAGAAGAAAGAGAGAGAGGGGCAGAAGGTATATTGGAGCAAATAATAGCGGAGACCTTCCCTAATGTGAGGAAGGAAACAGGCATCAAAATCCAGGAGGCACGGAGAACCCCCCTCAAAATCAATAAAAATAGGTCAACACCCCGACATCTAATAGTAAAACTTACGAGTCTCAGAGACAAAGAGAAAATCCTGAAAGCAGCTCGGGAGAAGAGATATGTAACCTACAATGGTAAAAATATTAGATTGGCAACAGACCTATCCACAGAGACCTGGCAGGCCAGAAAGGACTGGCATGATATCTTCAGAGCACTAAATGAGAAAAATATGCAGCCAAGAATACTATATCCAGCTAGGCTGTCATTGAAAATAGAAAGAGAGATAAAAAGCTTCCAGAACAAACAAAAACTAAAGGAATTTGCAAACACGAACCAGCCCTACAAGAAATATTGAAAGGGGTCCTCTAAGCAAAGAGAGAGCCTAAAAGCAGCAAAGATCAGAAAGAAACACAGACAACATACAGTAACAGTCACCTTACAGGCAATACAATGGCACTAAATTCATACCTTTCAATAGTTACCCTGAATGTAAATGGGCTCAATGCCCCAATCAAAAGACACAGGCTATCAGATTGGATTAAAAAACAAGACCCATCCATATGCTGTCTGCAAGACACTCATTTTAGACCCAAAGACACCCCCAGATTGAAAGTGACGGGGTGGAAAACTATTTACCATGCTAATGGACACCAAAAGAAAGCTGGGGTGGCAATCCTTATATCAGACAAACTAGATTTTAAAACAAAGACTGTAATAAGAGATGAGGAAGGACACT